>NC_066369.1:31457896-31772996 GCF_013377495.2 Cygnus atratus
CGAGTTTGTGGGCGGTGGGATGGGGATGCTGAGAGCACACAGCAGCAGAGGGGGCCTTTTGGCGGCAAGGAACCCTTAAGGAGTTGTCGAGGGTGGGAACGTGACATTTCTCCTTCAGATTTCCGAGAGGAAATGTTAAAACCATTAGGTCTTTAAGAGAGACAGAAGAAAATGAAGCCCTTTTCCAAATGGATGCCACTTTTTCATAAACACCCTTTCACACCTTTGTTCCACAAGCCAAACTTGACCCTGTCTCTCTCAGGCTCACCTGCCCTGCAAAGCAGCCTGGTGCTGGTATGCGGGACGGGCAAGCGAAACAGAAAACTCTCCATCAACCTCCAGCTCCATTCGTGGCCCAAAAGAAGGCTGGAAAAAGCCTGAAGCAGCATCAAATCTCCAGCAATTCTGCAGCCCGCAGGCTCCTTGCCGCAGCTCAGAGCAGCGGAATGACGCCCGGCCAGGGCACGCCTCGGGCACAATGGGGGAATACAAACAACCCGTTTGTCTGCTCTTGGGATCCTGCACAGACATCACAGCTGATGTCAACAAATAGCACTGATCAGCTGCAGAACTCGTTTTTTGTTTAATTCCCAAAACCCCAGCTCAGACTTGGACAGGGGTTAGGACAGTAAGCACGTAACCTCTCCAGCACAGCAACGGGTGTCTTCCGCTGGGTTCCAGCCAACCTGTCCCCGCAGCAACCCATCTCCACCAACGTGTGTGCGAGCAGCCACCTGCCCTGCTCTCTTCTGGGATGAAAAGCAGCAAATAAGATACTGACTGTAAGCGGGCCTACCTCAGGGACCAATCCTCAGAGAAGAAGAAATCTGTATTTAGACTTAGTTTAGCTCTTTAAGTAGAAAAAAATTAAACAGATTTACTATGAGATAAACGAGCTCGAGCCTTTGTGAATTTTACAATATTACATATGCCTATTTTTTTGAGTCACCATCACTCAATTTATTAGTTTCAGTAAATTAAGCAGATCTTTTAAAAGTTCCTGCAATAAATTCTCAAATTCCTCCTCCTCATTCATGCAAACAAGGCGTTCAGCCCACTCACACGAACAACATCCACCCCTCTCCCCCGCGTGTACTCACCTCTATGATATATATTTTGTACCTTCTCCTCTCGAACACCTACAGCATTTCAAATTAACTACTGACCCTTGCTCTCGCACTATAAACAAGCCCTTTACAAAATCTCAATTGCATTGTGTCTACATTGATTAAAGCTTGAATCCTACTGACCTCATGTGGTGTTAACTTCTCCCATGCACCAGGAGCATTCTGCTTTTCTACTCAATTACCCCCTTCTGTGCAGAGCCATCACTACCCAATGAGCACACACAATGGACTTCTGCTTCATTACACTAACCAACAGCAGGGTAGGAATAAACAAGCTAATTTATCATCCCACGGACTGAGGTTTTCCAGCTAGAGCGGTGAGAACCTGAATCATGTTATATATACTTACATATGTTTACTGCAGCATAAAAGTCTTCTTTTTTTCTGCCTCCCTCTTTGCCAACCTTGCTGCTACCAGTTTAATGTTAGTGACAGCGATCACTCGTGCACAGTTTAAAATCCTATTTTTTAATTGCTAGTTACTGTTTTACAAGCCTACATGTCTTTTTCTGAAGATCAACAGCAGCTTTTACATATAGAATTGCTGTCCTCTTAAAATAATCTAATTTATTTTCAAAACGAACAAACCCTATCTAGTAGAAGCCCACTCCCCTTGTGAAATGTCTTTCTTTTTTGTACTATTTGACTCCAGACTTTAAGATCAAAGTCCTTTCAAGCCCCAGGATTTATCAAAACCCTGCAAGTGATTTTCTACAAAGATAGCGGGAGTTCAGCCCTGCTGGGGCCTCACCAGACACATCAGAGAGCGCGGCAGAGGTTTACCACACGGCCCGCAGCCACATGGCAAGTCAGAAGCAGAGCCACGGACACCCAGAGGTGCCAGCTCCTGGTGCCTCACCCTCCGAGCTTTGGGGCTAGAAGCAGAGCAGGCATCCCATCCCGCGGTGTTCATCACCTTTTATTCTACTGTTGCTGAACCTGTAACTACTCTTCTTTCAAACAAAGCACAAACAGGGCTTACAACTGGAGAAGCAGTTTCATTCCCAGTAAAGAGGGAATGGATTTGTGCCAGAAGGGCACCACTTCCATCCACGGTCACAGCGAGTTGCCAGACGCAGCACTACAGCTGAGTGTGGCTGGCTGTCTTCTCTGGTACGTTTGCCAGCACTACGAGCTTCTCGCTCCGCTTTGTTTCGGGTCACAGAAACAAACCTGTCCAAGCAAACGAAGGAAGCCTGGCTGTGAGATTTCTGACCCAAGCTCACGCCCTGCATCCAGCTCCTTGGCTAAAACCCATGGGCTGGACAGATCGGGGTGGGAGACGAGCTGCTGGATCTCCGAGGTCCCGGGACAACCACTAAAGCCAGCAGAACGGCCTTACTGCGGTCGCTGGGACTGACCGTGCTCGTTAACACCATGCGGCATGACCACAGAGATAAGTTCGTGTGTGCCCGCGTGCTGGGGAGCAGCAGCTTTCTGCCCGAGGTTTGTTCTTGGACGCCACTGCTGCATCTTCCTGCAGAAAGAGGCCGTGGAAAGAAGGAGCAGAGCCTCTCAGAGCAAGGCAAGCCGGAGACTTCTTCGGGGGGTTAGTTCTCAGAGAGCCACAGCAGCAGCGGCCATACCAGGACCCTTCGCAAGGGAACGCGCAGCTGGGGACCCTCGGGGGGCTGCTGCAACTGGGCAGCCTCCAAGAGCCCTGAGAAGGAGCCACTGGTGCAGGACAGGGCTCGTTCCCCTCAGCCCCGGCAAGGCACAAAGCGAGAAAACCTCCGAGGCTGAGGAGTGCCAGTGTATTTGTCAGGAGAACGCAGTGAGTGTCCTCTGCGAGACATGTACGTAGCAGCAGGGGCAAAAACAAAGCAAGCGCTAGTAGCGTGAGTTCCATAAATTCAAAGGTATATATCCAAAGACATTTTATTTAAAAGTAAGGTAGAACTGATTTACTAATTGCCACAAAGGCACTTTGATCTCCCTCCAAGCCATCCTTTGTCAGTTTTCAATCAGGACCAAAGGCATTTCCTACTATGCCCGGCCAAAATGCAAACCCCGTGGAAATGGCCCCAGAACAGCCACAGAGACCCCACGTCACCCAGCGGCGCCACAGCACCATCTGTCCAAGGGTGCCCCAACCACCAGCGGGACACGGCCGGCGGGACACAGCCGGCACCATGACATCCCAGCGCGGCCCCTGCGGCCCCTCGCAGGCAGGGGCTGGCATTGGGATGCAGACCCACACCTTCCTCCTTCAAAGGGCCTCTGAGCAGGCGTGGAAGACAGCTGCCTTGACTTCAAAGGCCAGAAGCTTTATGTGCTGTAGAAAAGACTTCCTGCTAAATCCTTATCCGGGCCTATTCAGTCAGCGTGGTGACACAAAGAAGAGGAGTGGTGCAATAGCTGTTTCCGCTTCGCATCAGCTGCGGGGCCTGCATCTCCCTGACGCAACTCCCCCGAATTAGCTGTAGCTCGAAGGTGATGCAACTGCAAGAAGCGTGAAGTAAAAAAAAAAAAAAAAAAAAAAAATGACCTCACAGGATTTACAGCCCTTACTGCCTGCTCCCCAAAGCCCCGAGCACAGAAGTCTCTGCCTGGGAACCGTCAATTTCGGGTACATTTGCCCATTCAGCCACAGTTACAGCTCTTCACAAGAAGAATCGAGCGGACCCAAGCTAAACAGACGCGACCTTTCACGTCTGCTTTTTCATCGGCTCCCAGAGCCGCTGCCAAGGCCGCAGCACCGGAGGAATGTGCCTGCGCAGGGGCCGCTCTTGGCACCGGTGCCCGCGACGCAGCCGGAGGGGCCGGCCGGGGAGGCCGGGGCACCGGGCCCTGCTCCGCCACAGCCACCCGGCCCAAGGAGGTAATGAAATCCCGGGAAAGGAAATTAAATCCTGGAAACTCACTGCTCAGGAGCCAAGTCAGACATTTAGATAATGACCCGGGATTGTTGATAGCTGCTCAGCCATTTATACTCATGACTCATTATCTCTCTGGGCGAGACACACAAGCAGGAGTTTTATTTGCTCCAGTCAAAACAATTCCATTTTTTTCAACCTCAAACCAAGGCAAGGAGGCAGTGAACCTGCTTGATCACAAATGCAGCCCCCTCGTCCCAGAGGACTCATGCTAAAACAGACACCTCCACCTCTCCAAGCAGTTAATTCGTAAAACGCACAGTTGGGTACGGGACTGCCGGTACTTTGCTGTGTGTGTGCCTGCTCTTTGGCTTTGCTACAGAAAAGTCCTCTTACATCCAAAGCCGGCTCATTTGAACGGAAAACAAGGTAATCTGAATCACCACAAGGCATCCCTGTGGTCCTAGAAGTAATTGAGAAGTTGCCCAAGGAGGGGTTACAGAGCCCAGGAGTTCCAGCTCCAAGGTGTGCATGCGGCAGGGCTCACCCCGAACCCTCCATCCCTCTGGGGCCTCTCCTGGACACAAGGGGCAGTCCAAAGCCCCGGGAAGAAGAGGTGGGTCCCTGTCCCAGACCGTCAGATCAGGTCCAAGCGTGTGCGATGCCTGATGCAGCAGGTCTGTGCCTCTGCCCAGCTCTCACGGGGTCAGGCAGCAGCTCACAGCCCGATGGGACGTGCAAATCACTGCTCACAGGCACTTGGATGAAGCCAGGCTACAGCAGGCTTCAGAACAACACAGAGTTCCCTGCTACGTCCATGAACTCCAGACAGATTTGAGCAGTCGTATTCTTTATGTAAAAAAAAAAAAAAATAAACTGCACACATGAAGGAACCCCAGGACGCAAGGACTCCGCCAGCAGCTCCCACATGGTACACAGAGGACAATGTTTTGTAATCCAGAGCTTTGGTTTAAAGAAAGCCAAAAGGCGTCGAGTTCAGCCTTCCACTGACGGGTTCCAGCACCTGGCTGGCACTCGGGCAGGACACGGCTGTTCTCGCTCGTCTTTGCCCCACTCAAAACTTTCAAAAGCGGCAGGACCAGACCAATGCTGCTGCTGGTTCAGCAGGAGAAGCCCTGTCCTCAAACCGAGCCCCAGCCCTCCACGAGCTGCTCTGCACAAGCAGCGCCCACATCACCCTGGGGGCACCCCGGGGACAGCCAGGGCGCAGGCAGGTGGCTGACCCCAAGCCAGACTCTGCAAAGGCAGAGCATGCATATGCATGGCGTGCGAGGGCTGCGGGAATGCCGAATGCAAAGCAGATCTAGCAGATCTATGGATCCCATATTACCTCGTGCTGATACACCCTAGCAGCAGGCACAGCACGGGACCCAGAGCAGAGCCTTTAAGCACAAGGCTCACCACGGAGCCTTGCAGGGGCCGCATCAGTGCAGGGCAGGGAGCCGGGTGCTCCGGGCCAGGGGTGCAGCCCCAGCTGTCTGGAGCCCAGGGCTCCTCCAGCAGCAGGGTGGCAGCTCGGTGACACGACCCTGCAAGGGGTTTCTCACTCCTTAGCTTTGCCGAGCTCCCTTGGGCTGCCACAGGAGCTTCACCCCCAAGCGATGACTCCTGTACGCGTACATCCCACGTGCTGCCAATAGGCACTTCAAGCAAAAATCCCAGGGAGTGCTGATAAAAGTCCTGCGTCTGAATGAGAGCGCTGGTGGAAACCTGCAAGCCTTATTAAAGCTCATACATTAATACAGTTTACTGTTCAGAAACTAGGTTGAGAGCTACCACTGGCAGAACACATGATTTCAGGAAAATGAAGCTTTGCTGCCGTATCAGGTACCAATGCGCTGCATTTGTGTATTTTCAACTGGCAAAATAATCTGTTAAAATAGAGCACTTAGTCATTGTTTTGAAACATGACCTAACCGACTGCTAAAGGAACGGCTGGTTTAGCTTTGTAGCTGCGTCCCAGTTGTGTACATATTTTGGTTTGTCTAGACCTGGATAAACTAAAATAACTGGATTCTCGGTGTCTGTGCGGTGCGCTGGATCAAACCAGCCCAGGACTATTTCAGTGACACCTCGGCTCGCATCCCACCTTGTGCTCGCCTCGGGAGAGCAGCCCTCCTGCCTCCCCGCCGCCCGGGCGGGCAGCACGCCGCCAGCAGCACCGGCGGTGCCCGCGGGCACGCTGCAGGAGGACGCCTGCCACCGACACGTCTCTCACCGGGCTCCTCTTGGAAAGGGGCACGGGGCTGGGGCTGGCCACGAGGGCTGGGCACCCTGCGGTGGCCCAAGGGACACGCTGCCAGCCACCAGCCTGCAGCACCCAGGGCTGGGGACCCGGGGAGCGAGGCAAGGGCTGCGGTTGCTCCCCGAGAAGCACTTCAGGCAGCAATGTCTGCTTGCGTGCCGTGCACCAGAGGCCGGGGAGCCCGGCGGCTTGCACAAAGGCTTCCAGTTGTTCAGGGACAACAGTCACCGTGCCCGGTCCCTGGCAGGAGCCACACGAGCCCCTAGGCGAGGAGGGGAAGAGCACTTTGAAAGCCTAGCAGTGGGGTTTTGCAGCAATTGAAGGAAGCCTGCCCCTAACAGCCCCCTGGGGCTCGCTGCCGGGGGAGGGAAGATGCCCTTACCCAACCCACGTGGAGCCGCCCTGGGTTTGTGTGGCCCCGAGCCCAGCCCCGTGGCTCTCGGAGCCCAGTGCCTGCCAGGGACACGGCCCCAGCCCCGGAGGGCCAGCAGCTGCAGTGGCCGTAGTGCAGGAAACGTGGCCGGCAGCAGAATGAGCTACCAGGAGGCAGTTCTGCTCGGGTTTGTAGGGTCTGAGAGACGAACGAGCGGTCTGTTTAGACCCCCCCAAACACCAGGCTTATCACGCCTGTCCCCAAACAAAAACAGAAACAGGGCTTCCTAGTCAATATGTCCCTTTTGTACAAGGATTTAACATTTTATAAAGTTTAAGTGGTTTTTCTAGTAGCGCTCTAAGATGAAGGATACCCTTATGAGCACTGAGCACGGCTTCTCTGCACAGGCCAAGAAATTTTATCTAGTGAATCAGCACAGAGTTCGGTAACCTGCACCTGAACCAGATCTTTTAGAAAGGAAGGGAACGAAAAAAGCCAGTCCTGATGGTATTCAGCGTGGGTTCAGGCCCACAAGACCAGAAAAAGCTGGGTTTTAGCCCAAAGCTCGCCACAGACGCCTTGGGGATCGAGGCGGGGAGCAGAAGCAGGAGAACGAGGGAAACTCAAGTTTTGGTGATTTCGGGCGCGAGGCAGTCACGCAGCTCCTTCAGCCACCTGGCTGGGGGGACGCGGGGGTTAGCACAGCGGGCACAGCACCCAGCCGGGACCCCCGGGGCCGGGACCCTCGGGCTCAGCACCCCCCCGGGGTAGGGCCGGGGCCAGCTGCAGGGCCGGGGGGGGGGGGGGGGGGGGAGGGCCGTGGAGCCCGGCAGGGACCGCACGACCCCCGGAGCAGAGCCCGGCAGCACGGCCCCGCTCTCCGGGCCGCCCCCAGCTGCAGCCCGCGGGGTCCCGGAGCTCACCGCGGCCCGGCCCCAGCCCCCCCTGCCCCGAGCGGCGCCCCCGACCCGGCCCCGGGGCGATGCCGGACAAAAGCGGGGGGGGGGGGGGGGGGGCGGCTCCGCTGCAGCCGAGACAATGGGAGCGCTCCCGGCCGCACCGAGCGGCATCGCCCGCTTCCCCTGCCTTTATTATTTTATTTCAATTATTCATCTTATTTCTCCGTCTCGGGAGCGCTGCTGCAAGCTGGGGGGGGGGGGGGGGGGGGGGCTTCCTCCTCCATGCAAGCATGTGTGGGGCTTCCTCCTCCTCCCGCGGCCGGGAGCTGGGGAGGGGGCGACGGAGGGCGGGGGGGGGGGGGGGAATCCGAAGGCAATTCCGAAACGCAGCCAAGTTCCCGGCGCAGGGCTCCCCGCGGCCCGGCCGCCATGCTGAGCGCCTCCCTGCCTCCCGCTCCCAGCCCGTGCCCGGAGCAGGCCAAAAAACTTTTCTCTGCCCCTCCGGGCCGGGCAGGCTGCGGGGCGCAGCGCGCACAAAGGGGCCGGGCTCCGCGGCTCCCGGCAGCGGGCAGGCGGGCCCCGGACTCACCGATGAGCCCCCCCACGAGGAAGGCGATGACCTGGAAGACCAGCAGCACGCCGCCGACGATGCACAGCTTCCTCGTGCTCATGTTCTCGATGATCGCCCCGGCCATCTTCGCCCGCCGCGGGGCCGCGGGGCGCCGGGCACTGCCCGCCCGCCCGCCCGCACCCACCGCCCGCAGGCACCCGGCACCCGCCGCGCGGCTCCGGCCCCGGCCCCGGCCCCGGCTCCGCGCCCGCGCCGGGATGGGGTGGGAGGGGCGGGGCCGCCGCGGGGGGCGGCTTTAGGGAGAGCGGGCGTCAGGGGGAGGGAGGGACGGAGCCCCGCCCCGGTGGGATGGGGTGGGGTGGGGAGATGGGATGGGGTGGGGTGGGGATGGGATGGGGATGGGATGGGGATGGGGATGGGGATGGGATGGGATGGAGATGGGGATGGGGATGGGATGGGGATGGGGATGGGATGGGATGGAGATGGGGATGGGGTGGGATGGGGATGGGGTGGGGATGGGATGGGGATGGGGATGGGGATGGGATGGGGATGGGATGGGGATGGGATGGGATGGGATGGGATGGGATGGGATGGGGATGGGGTGGGATGGGGATGGGGTGGGGATGGGATGGGGATGGGATGGGATGGGGATGGGGATGGGATGGGGATGGGATGGGGATGGGATGGGATGGGGATGGGGATGGGATGGGATGGGGATGGGATGGGATGGGGATGGGGATGGGGTGGGGATGGGATGGGGATGGGATGGGGATGGGGATGGGGATATGGGATGGGGATGGGATGGGATGGGGATGGGGATGGGGTGGGGTGGGGATGGGGATGGGATGGGGATGGGGATGGGGATGGGATGGGGATGGGGATGGGATGGGATGGGGATGGGATGGGATGGGGATGGGGATGGGGTGGGGTGGGGATGGGGATGGGATGGGGATGGGGATGGGGATGGGATGGGGATGGGATGGGATGGGGATGGGATGGGGATGGGATGGGATGGGATGGGGATGGGATGGGGATGGAATGGGGATGGGATGGGGATGGGATGGGATGGGGATGGGATGGGGATGGGATGGGATGGGGATGGGATGGGGATGGGATGGGGATGGGATGGGATGGGATGGGGATGGGGATGGGATGGGGTGGGATGGGGATGGGATGGGGATGGGATGGGGATGGGGATGGGATGGGATGGGGATGGGATGGGGATGGGATGGGGATGGGGATGGGATGGGGATGGGGATGGGATGGGATGGGGAGGGGATGGGGATGGGGATGGGATGGGGATGGGGATGGGATGGGATGGGATGGGGATGGGATGGGGATGGGGATGGGATGGGATGGGGATGGGGATGGGATGGGGATGGGGATGGGATGGGATGGGGATGGGATGGGATGGGGATGGGGATGGGATGGGATGGGGAGGGGATGGGGATGGGGATGGGGATGGGGATATGGGATGGGGATATGGGATGGGATGGGGATGGGGATAGGGGATGGGGATGGGGATGGGATGGGATGGGGATGGGATGGGGATGGGGATGGGATGGGATGGGAGGGGATGGGGATGGGGATGGGGATATGGGATGGGGATATGGGATGGGATGGGATGGGATAGGGGATGGGGATGGGATGGGATGGGATGGGATGGGATGGATAGGATGGGGATATGGGATGGGATGGGGATAGGGGATGGGATGGGGATATGGGATGGGATGGGGATGGGATATGGGATGGGGATGGGGATGGGATGGGGATGGGGATGGGATGGGGATGGGGATATGGGATGGGGATGGGGATGGGATGGGATGGGGATGGGATGGGGATGGGGATGGGGATGGGATGGGATGGGGATGGGGATGGGATGGGGATGGGATGGGGATGGGGATGGGGATGGGGATGGGATGGGATGGGATGGGGATGGGATGGATGGGATGGGGATGGGGATGGGGATGGGGATGGGGATGGGGATGGGATGGGGATGGGGATGGGGATGGGGATGGGGATGGGGATGGGGATGGGGATGGGATGGGATGGGGATGGGATGGGGATGGGGATGGGGATGGGGTGGGGTGGGGATGGGATGGGGATGGGGATGGGGATGGGATGGGGATGGGATGGGGATGGGGATGGGGATGGGATGGGGATGGGGATGGGGATGGGATGGGGATGGGATGGGGATGGGGATGGGATGGGGATGGGGATGGGGATGGGATGGGGATGGGGATGGGGATGGGATGGGGATGGGATGGGGATGGGGATGGGGTGGGGTGGGGATGGGGATGGGGATGGGGATGGGGATGGGGTGGGGTGGGTATGGGGATGGGATGGGATGGGGATGGGATGGGGATGGGGATGGGGATGGGGTGGGGTGGGTATGGGGATGGGATGGGGATGGGGATGGGGATGGGGATGGGGATGGGGAGGGGATGGGATGGGGATGGGGATGGGATGGGGATGGGATGGGGATGGGGATGGGATGGGATGGGGATGGGATGGGGATGGGGATGGGATGGGATGGGGATGGGGATGGGATGGGGATGGGGATGGGATGGGATGGGGATGGGATGGGATGGGGATGGGGATGGGATGGGATGGGGAGGGGATGGGGATGGGGATGGGGATGGGGATATGGGATGGGGATATGGGATGGGATGGGGATGGGGATAGGGGATGGGGATGGGATGGGATGGGGATGGGATGGGATGGGGATGGGGATGGGATGGGATGGGGAGGGGATGGGGATGGGGATGGGGATATGGGATGGGGATATGGGATGGGATGGGATGGGGATAGGGGATGGGGATGGGATGGGATGGGATGGGATGGGATGGGATGGGATGGGATGGATAGGATGGGGATATGGGATGGGATGGGGATAGGGGATGGGATGGGGATATGGGATGGGATGGGGATGGGATGGGATGGGGATGGGATGGGGAGGGGATGGGGATGGGATGGGGATGGGGATATGGGATGGGATGGGGATGGGGATATGGGATGGGGATGGGGATGGGGATGGGGAATGGGATGGGGATGGGGATAGGGGATGGGGATGGGGATGGGGATGGGATGGGATGGGATGGGGATGGGGATCGGGGATGGGGATAGGGGATGTGGATAGGGGATGGGATGGGGATATGGGATGGGGATATGGGATGGGATATGGGATGGATGGGGATATGGGATGGGGATATGGGATGGGGATATGGGATGGGCTGGGCTGGGCTGGACTGGGCTGGGCTGGGCTGGGGATATGGGATGGGGATATGGGATGGGATGGGATGGGATGGGATGGGATGGGATGGGATGGGATGGGATGGATAGTATGGGGATATGGGATGGGATGGGGATAGGGGATGGGATGGGGATAGGGGATGGATGGGGATATGGGATGGGGATGGGGATGGGATGGGATATGGGATGGGACGGGAATTGCATGGAGATGGGAATTGCATGGAGATGGGGATGGGAGCAGGAATGGGATGGGCTCAGGGATGGGGATGAGGATGGGGCCAGCAGCCAAGCACTCCCTTCACCAGCTCCTCACCCCCCTGGCCCCAAGCACTGCTCATGGGCTCGTGCCCTGCAGCTCAGCATGGGAGCGCGGCTCTGCCGCCTGCCCTCGGGGGTTGCAGTGAATCCCGCCAGCTACAGCTGATGCTGGATGGGGGCGGCTGGAAACGCTCCTCGGGAACGTGCCACGGAGGGAGACAGCCGGTGGCAAACGTGTGCGCGGGAAGCAGCAAAATGAAAGATGGGTCAACTATTTAGAGGCACAAACAAATAATAATCTAAAGCAAGTGGTCAATAACAAGAAAAAATAGAAGAAATATGCAAAAAAAAAATCTACAGTAATCAAAGATGGTAAAGCTGTGTAAGTGCTGGCAGCATGGTATGGGTGGTAGCTACGCACCCAAACCAGCAGGTTCCAGTACCACGTTTGCTTGGGAGGCAGACATCTCTGCGCTGTTATATTGCCCAGCGCAACGGCAGCTTTTTGAGCTATGAATTGCAGGCAGCGGTGACAGCAAATGCTTTTGGTCATTTTTTTTTCCTTATTTATTATTATTATTTTTTTACATTACAGTTATGACGTCATTTTTAAAAACAGCTCCTGATGGCCGAGTCCTTTGTACCCATTGTGAACCCAACAGGATCATTCCCATGATGTGCTTGCAAAATCAAAGCCTGTCAGTGGATTTTTGCCAAGACAAATACCAAATACTTTGTACAAAAACGTAAGAGGTAGAGCTAAGACCCTGCCATGATAAAAGCACCTTTAGTGAAAAAAAAAAAAAAGTAAAATAATGATAACACTGGAAAAAACACTTGGCATTATAAGGCACTTTCTATGTGTACCACATTCCTACATCTTTAAAGCCACAAAATTTGGGCATATTAATTACGTGTGACTTTAGACACAAGTCCAAAGGGGGCAGAGCAAATACCATAGTGAACTGGGGTCTCTCTTTTACCAAAAAGTGACCCCACAAAACTCTCACAAAAGAGAAACCGGCCCAAGGTGTAGCAGAAAGCACACCCCTAGCCATCGCTTTTCCTTTCCAGCTATTTACAGATAACAATTCTACCTCCGTAAGGTCTCCAGAATCAATCACCTCCTACCTGCCAGTTATTAAATTACTTTTTCCTTACTGCTCCAGGCTGTTTTGAAAGCCTCAGCTGCAAAAGACCTGTCTGACAGTCAGCTCGGGGCAGGGGAAGGAGTCTTTCCACGGAGAGCTCCTTGCAGCACTGTGCCTAGAGCCCAGGCTTTCAAAGGATTTAGGGGTTTAAAGCTGCAGGTAAGTGCTTAGTGGGATTTTCACAGGCTCCTAATTTTCGGTGCTACATGTCCATGCTAAAAGTGACTGCAAAAGTTTTAAGAAAACTGTCTTTGGATGCGCAGTTTTCAAAGAGATCAAACTCGCTGAAAGTTTCAGTACCTTCTTTTTCACCCATTGTCCCATTTCAATTGGATAGTTAGTAGAAATTGTCAGGAAAGAAATGCTAGAATTTAGAGGTATTTGTCAAACACAATGGTAGAAGGACACGCGCTGCAAATGCAACGTGCAGGCTGGACAGAGGAGTGTCTGTGACCAGGATGTGGAGGTCAAATGGCATGACCGTAGCGATAATTTCTGTCTTTAGAAAGCTAAAAAGCCAACCAACTCCCTGCTGAAATTATTTGGACCTGTCTTGCTGCATAGAAGTTTTGCATTGAGCTGCTTCATTTTTGCTTTACAAGAGCAAGTTTTTTAAACATTAGTAGCAGCCCACCAGCCCAGCACTGGGCTGACTCCATAGGTATTTTACAGAGTAACAGCAGACAAAAATCTGGTTAAATTACAGCCATCCACGGCCAGATACACTCTGCTGCCCTGTGTGAGGCTGCCCCACGTGCCAGCTGCCCCTTGGCTCCGCGGCACCTCCCTGAGGGCATCGGCACTGCTGGACACCAGCACTGCAGCTGCCTGGGTTGTTGGGAACACCTCGCACACAGCACTGAGTTACTCCTAGAAATAAATAGTGGGGAGTTTGCTGCTACAGGGGAAAGATGATGCAAAGCCTTCGCAAACACTGCTCGCTTCTCACTGCTCGCTGCTTGCATCGGTCTCTTCCACCTTCCTGGTCTCTTACAGGCACCTTCCTGGTCTCTTACAAGTGCTGGTAGGAGGGAACGTTTTCTCAGAGAACAGGAAAAGGGCGTTTTGTGTCATTTCCAGAGCACAGATGGAGAGGAAAAATTTATCTCTGTGAGAAAATCCTATTCTATGGTGTGTAGTGATACTCAAATGTCAAACTTGGTGTGGCATCCATCAAAAAGAAAGGGGGAGGGGAGAGGATTCAGATGGGTGACTAGATGGAGACCCATGGCTTGTAACTGCCTATTGCAGTTAGAATTAGGAAGAAAATTGACAAATATGCAGCGTTTCATCTTAAAAATCAGGTAGATGTGAGTGTACTCAGCTCCTGAGTCCATTTCTCTTCAGCCGGTTTGGCTTAAGTAGAACCTTGCCACCGTTTGTAGCCCTCCATCCACAAAGTGAGGTGCTTTATTATTATTATTTATTTATTTATTTATTTATTATGGCCCCTTTTACTGAAGTGCCTCCAGCCTGCTGATCTGAGATCCCATGCTGCTGCTCAGCCCTTTACCCGCCCAACCCGGAGCTCCATCCGTGCTGGAGCCCGGCCTCCTGGCACGATTTCTCTGATGACAACACAGCAAGACAGAAAGGAACACAAACTTGGCAGGGGAATTACCCAGCCGCCGCGAATGCAACCCTAAAGCGCACAGGACCTCAGACACCGAGGACAAAAGACCCGTGCAGGACGCTCCCATTGCCTGCTCGGCCCGTCCTGCGGGTGCTGAGCCCTGCAGCAGTGCTGGGGTCCCCCAGTGTCCCCCCAGCCCCTCTCGCTGCTCAGCCTCTCTCCGTTCAGCGCTCCCCACTGCGTGCCTGGCAGGTGGCTGAGCAAAGGGACCCAACTATTCACTGGGTGTGGGACAGGTAAGAGAACCACCCAGGTAACTCCCCTTCCTGGTGGCTTTTCTCTGATGTGCTCTGGGCGGTTGGCGAAGCCTCCCTCGTGTAGTGCGGTGCCTGAAATGCCCCAGAACGGGGCTTCAGCGGGGGCATTGGGGCCTCCAGGCTGCGTGTAAGCCAAAACAGAGCTTGTAATTTGACAGAGCACATTTTAGCTTGTCAGGCTGAAAGTGCAGACTTGTGATATCCTGAAGGAGGGGCCAATAATAGTGTATTAAAATAATTTATATTTTATTAAAGATTGCTTAAACCGGATTATTCAATCTTGTTTATAGTCTTTACAATTGCCATGTGGTTAAAAGGCTCAAGCCATCAAAAGCGAATCTGTGGAAAGCCTGAATTTTCAGCATTTTTTTGAGTCTGCCAAGCTCTCTCTTTTGACCATTAATCCAATCAGCAGGAAACAAAGCTTCTGCAGCAGGATATCTGAACAAGTCTAGGGCAGATCCATCATCAGTCTGTCACCAAACTTCCAAGTTCTTCCTTCCAAGCCCCTTCCATGACATAATGATCATCTGGCAGTACGTACAGCTCTACTTGAATCCTTCAGCTTGATTCATTAAGCAATCAGCCAGAGGCCCCGAAGTTTTCCCTCATGCAAAGCACCCTCACCCAGCCCTGTGTTACCGCCTCCCACCTCCCCAAGATACATTTCAAGAAAGCCATGGTTCCAAAGCCACAAGAGCCAGGTCACTCGGAAGGTGTTGCTAATCCACAGCTGGGGGCTGAAAATGGTCCGAATATGGACCGAATGTGTCGTACTAGTCAAAATGGCATCACTGACGTTTTGGACAAGAGCAATTTTGTGCAAGCAGACTTTGCAGAGGGCCGTGCATCAGCAGCCAAAGCTGTGCTCACTCGCCACAACCGACTTTCCCTTGCAAAGACCACTCCAGCCCAGCATTTCCCTACCTGCACGTCAGTGAGTTCTCTCTCTGCAGCGATGGGCACCGCTGGTACCTGATGGAAAGCCGCACAGCCGGCTGACGGACCCCTAGGGAGCTGCACGTCCGAGGAGGCGCTGCGGGCAGGAGCAGTTCTACATCCACAAGGTGCAGCTGCAGCGTGCGAGGCGGCTTTCTCCCAGGTTTGTGTCCTCCTCAGCAGCAAGCAAAATGTTTTTTCTATGAGATACAGACACTTTATTATCACAAAATGAAGTCCAGTTTGCTATCATAGGACAGTAAGCTTACCATTAGTAAATTCCTTCTACTAGCTGAGCTGCACAGTTGTTCATACTAAAACCTTCACGCTTCCATCCCTCCTGTGTTCAGAACAAAAAGAACAAATTTCAGAGTTTTTGGACAGCCTCTTACCATTTTTCTATTAAGCCTTTATATTCCCACAAATCCAATCCTTTCCAAGTTCAGCACTGAGGACCGAATTAGCAGATGCAACTAAATTTAGACCACAGCCATTTTTCATAGTCCCATGAGAAGTGAACAAACGCACACATGCTGAACATGTGCAGTAGTGGTACCTGCTTCAGAGTTACAACACCAAGGAACAGACCTTAATTCAGTTTTAGTAGAAGCTGATATTAGTTAACCAACAAGGCAAAAGCAAGAGACATTTAATCATATTCCAGTGGCAACACTACTATAGATGAAAAAGCTGACAAATATGAACTAGCTGTGTCATTTTATTCTTCTATCAAATAAGATACAGTTAGGTAGTTTGGCTATATTGGTTGTTGAAAAAAAAAAAAAAAGAAAAAGAGAAAAAAAAGAAAAAAAAAGATCCCAACTCTCAATGTTTGCATTCTCTGTACACAGAATTATCAGTTAATGCAAGTTGAAGACTTGGAAGTCTTGAGAAATCAGAAATTTAAGGTTAGACTAAACCAACATATGCACCCAGCTAGTGTCCTTATGAGACATTCTCGAAATACCAGCTAAAAGCAAACATAAAGTATGTATTAGTTTTAAAGATCTCCTAGAAAGAGACATCTGTTTTGGAACAACCACAAAGGGCTAACGCCAAAACTATCCCGTAATAGTTATGAGCTGTAATTTGACATTTTAGATACACATTCCTCTTGCCAAATAATCTCATATTTTTGCTCTTGGCAGAGAAAATAAAGAGAATCATATATCCAAGATGAGTAATTTAGTACAATGTAATCAAGGCAAGCTGCTCCAGACTAGGGACTGAATTAGAGTGAGTAAGACAGGGTTTTTTTGTCCTTTAAAATACAAGTGTGTGCAGTATATGGGGAAATATTTAGAAAGAAAATGGTTTTCTTTTTAATCTTATTCTCTGTCTGAGCCAAGCGTAGGCTCTGATTCCAAGAGCAGATGATGAGAGGTGGGGTGCCTAGAGCAATATTGCTGCTAGCTGTGTTCCTCGGAGGTTTCCGTCCCTGCGGACACACATCCCAGTCAAGCAATCTGCTGTTCCCCAGCTGTCCCAGTTCATGACCCAGCACGTTCATGTGAACTGTCTCCGATGTCACATTACATCACTACACAGGGCTGCAAATAGAGCTGCCCAAAAACCACTGGCAGATCCCACTCCTGCTAGGAGGTGATCCATGGCAGCAGAGCGCAGCGTGCAGCTCAGTAATACCTGCCCCAGTTGTCACCAATTAATCCACCTGTAATTATGAGCTAGAGCTCTATGTCCCAGGGCAGGGAAGTGTCTTGTAACAGGAGTAGCACATTGCTGTCTCTGTGTCACTGACTTTTTCAGCATCATTCAACTCCGCTAACTAACAAAAATAGTTAATGTGCATATAAGCAAAAGAGCCAAATGAATTTGTGTTGCTGAATCTTGTTATCCTCGTTTTACTCAGCCTCTCAAATAAACAAACGATATAGCTAACAAGGAAGAAAAGAAAAAAAAGAAAAAAAAGAAAAGCAGTCTCTAGTCTTAATGCAGTAATTCACTTCCATACACAGCAGTGTGAGCTCTTAGCCAGCCCAGCGATCTCCTCTGATCCCAAACGCACGTTGGAGAAATGGCTGCGTCTCCGCTGCCCCAGTTAACAGCTGCGTGTTTCTGTGCAAACCCACCTCAGTCAGCTGGAAGGCAGCATCCTGTTACATTGCAATGGGTGGACTTGCTAGAGCTTGTCCGTCGGCATTCCTTGAGTTCTCTGCTCCAACTACCAGAAGGAATGACCCAGATACTTCTGAATATTGACTTCTCTCACATTCCGAAGTCGGTTTTTTGTTGTTGCTGTCGTTGCTGTTTTAATTAGATAATTTTCACAGTTTCCTGTCAGGCATGTCTTTAAAGTAAAAACAATTAGTATAAGCACGTATCTTAAACTCTGACATGGATTTCCTGCTTTGTTTAAATTCTCATTCACTTTTCTGAGAACACATACCTGTCAGGGAGCAAACATATCTGTTAAACGGTATTACTTTTAAGAGGTCTTAAGTTATATTAAAATGCATCACTCTAAGCAAAGGAAGCACATCACTAACAAAATGACACATTCCAGCATTTAAATCTAATTTGTACTGTGATTAAGCTGATGTTTACCAGATGCTGCAGTATATTCTGATGCAAATCACTATAGTTATTTTATAACAGAATCACAGCCATTTCAGCTGGAAAAAGATTAATTTGGTTATCCTGTGTATTGCTGTCGTTGCAAAATTTTATCAAAGTGTATTTACCCATTCAAGCAACAGTAAATAACGAGACAAAAGGGTGAGAAAAGTAAACGCAGTTCCTTAACTGCAGTGTTGCTCATGGCTTTAGAGAATGAATGAATTTGTAGAGAGAGAGCCACATACGATGCCCGTCTCATGTCAAGGACTGACAAGAATGGAAAATCACAGAGAAAGTTCTAAGAACATACTCTCCTTCAGCCTACATAAAGAGGTAGTATATTTTCAGGCCATCTGATTTTGTAACTGTAATAAGCCCTGTCTAGAAGAATAATGCAAACCATGCAGAATGTGTCACAGAAGACCACGTTTCCTCCTAAGGCAAAACAGAAACCTGAAATCATTGTCCTGGAATGCGCTGAAACCTCTTAGCACAAGTTCCTGAAATATTCACGAACATTAAGAAAAGAGCAAACTTTTTGGAGAGCATACTACTTAGATGTAAGTAACATGCCATCCACTAAGCTCTGAAAATGTAGGAGGAAGACTTTTTACAGAAAGTAAAGGCTGTAACACGGGCGTGGGAATTTTATCTTCTGGCTGCCATAACGTCGATTAATTCAACTCCTCAATCACTCACACTAACTGGGGAAATTCTTATGGGACAGGTAGTTCGCTAGTGTATAGAAGTGAGTAATTCTGCATATCAAGATGAAAAAAATATGTTAAATGTGTATATTATTAATAAATAATAGAGGAAGCACTGAGCTCTAACATGCCAGCTGGACTGAGCTTTTAACATAAACTGTGTCTAAGGGTGAGGCACAGGACAGCGTATAAGGAGGTAGAGGAGGGTCCGACGCTGCTCTCCCAGCGCCGGGGCTCAGACTGCTCCTCGACTTCTGTTACTTCTGGAAAGCACAGAGACAGGCACCTTTTCAATCCCAAATTCCCATGTTAAGCACTGTGGGAATGGAGAAAAGAGGAAAAATAAAGGGAAAAGAGAAATAAGGAGATGAGAATGTCAGCCATGGATCTGCAGCCCCGCAGCCGTCACCGCCACCATGTCTGGCTGCTTCTCGGAGCTCGTTTCTCCTGCTGAGGGGCTACGTGCCTCTGGCTGGGCAGGTCAGGAGTTCGCCCAGCAGGAATTAGTCATCTTTAGGGAGGTTTGGGACCACGGAACACAGCAACTTCACATTAAGTGCTGGCAATAAGTGCTAAAGAGACCGCTGTTGAAATGTTTATGTCTCTTGCAGAGACATAAATATTTGGAGTATAGCAAAAGACACTGCTTGGCATCAGCAGGCAGTAAGCATTTTACCTGATTACTTGGCTCCGTTTCCAAAGACATTTCTTTTGGCAGCAGTATCAGCTCAGACAGCCTCTCCTCTCCCCAGCCACGGCTGTATGAATTATCCTTGCTCCATGCTGGTAAAGCAGGTTGTGGTGCCATACAGAGAAACCCAACAGAAAGAAAGCTGCAGAGAGGAAAAGAAAGAGAGAAAGAGGGAAAGAGGGAAAGAGGGAAAGAAGGAAAGAAGGAAAGAAAGAAAGAAAGGAAGAAAGGAAGAAAGAAAAAGAAAGAAAGAAGGAAGGAAAGAAAGAAGGAAAGAAGGAAAGAAGGAAAGAGAAAGAAAGAAAGAAAGAAAGAAAGAAAGAAAGAAAGAAAGAAAGAAAAAGAAAGAAAGAAAGAAGGAAAGAAAGAAGGAAAGAAAGAAGGAAAGAAGGAAAGAAAGAAGGAAAGAAGGAAAGAAGGAAAGAGAAAGAAAGAAAGAAAGAGAATAGAGCTGTAGAGAAAATCACTTCCAGGTGCAGCCCCAGACTGTTTGACGTTCAGTGTCTGGGTTTCTCAGGGTGCAGCTCCCGCAGCCACCCCATCCTGTCTCTGCACAGCTTCTCGTACAAGCACAGCATGAGATGGCCTGAGGAGCTGATCTGGCTGGAAGATAGTTATTTTGTTGGGATGGGATGTGGATTTTTGTTTTTCCTGCTGTATTGTTGTCCCATCTGGGTCACAAAGAAGCTGTGCAAATTCCTGTACAAGTGTTTTGTGGGGTGAACTGGATGAGGAATTCATCCACGTTAAAGATAAAGAAGGGGAGGATGGCGCAGGAGATGTCAGTACTTCCAACCTAATTCTCAGCACAGCTACACAAACAGTTTCACCAAGATTGCAGCATGACGCAAATCAGAGCAGCAGGGTGCTTCATCGGGCGCTGTCCTCAAAGGAAACGTCCCTGCAGCGCGGCCGCGGCTGCAGAACCACCCCGCGGACCTCGGCCAAGCCGGCACACCCTGCAGAGCCTGGCTCCCTCCTGTCCCGCTCACTTTGTGTTTTCCTAAATGGAAGCTACCGTGAACTCCTGCAGTTCTGCTTCCTAAAAAGTGCCCCTTAACGCTGGAGTTTGGCACGCACCCGCCCCGGAGCACGGCAGCTCCCTACCGGGGTTCGCACCGACTTCAGCTGGCAGCAAACGGCCCTGCTCTGCCTCCGGGGTCACTCTCTGACAGCCGATGCTGGGAACATGAAGATATAAGACATAAGAATTTGCCAGAGTGGCCTAGGCACAAAAATTCTTGTTCCCCCTACCGAAGCCAGTGCCAGGTTCTTTCTTAACCCAAGTTCTTCCTCCCTGGCTGCTGCAGACACAGCAGATGGAAGCAGTTTTTCACGGATCCCTAAAGCAGCTGATCCCTAGGTGTAGCTGGACTTACGAGCCTGTTTTATCCCTGTTCCTCTTACCTGAGGACCTCGCATGATGCAGGACGGACACAGTTTTGCGTCCAGGGCTGGCCCTCACCCAGCTGGGGTCAGCCCGGAGCATCACCTGGACACCAGGTGGCAGCATTAGGTCCGCATACAAACCCTACAGCTGGTTCAAAGAGATCCGCATCTGGACTATCAGTTTGTAGACTTACAAAACAAAACAAAACAAACAAACAAACAAAAAAACAACAAAAAAATACGTTTTGTGGAGCAGTTACACAGGCAAAGTTTCCCCCTGTTTTTAATCTGATGATTTATAGTTGCATAAACACAAGCATTCTTGGAATGAAAATTGCTTCATAAGGCGAAGGCAAAGTTAAAGGTCATTTCCTTCTAGAGAGTAAACGACACTGCTATGCAATCTATGAACTTGGAGCTTTTTTTTTTTTTTTTCCTTCTTGTTCTTTGAGTTGAGTAGAGTGACTTTGCTTCTTTTATATGTATTGGAAAACAAAATCCAATAGAAACATTGCAGAATGACTGGGGCATGAACTATTCTGAGCTAGCAGGAAGCAAGCGCCGCGTACACTCACCATGGCAGGACTATTTGTAGCAACACTCTCTCGCAGATATTGATCGCAAGTCTAATGTTGCACCTAACGGTCTGATCTAAAAGTCTGTCTGTAACTGCTGTTTTTTATAGGTGCGGCAAAACTTCTTTTGGATTCACTTTTTTTTTTTTTTTTAAAAAAAAAAAAAAGGCAAGCAGGCCTCCTCAGCTGTTGTTAATAAAATTATGTGAATACGTGTACACACGTGATGCTCAGTGAGATTCCTGGGTTGTTTCTGAGAGCTTGTTACTGCCCCATCCTGCTGGGATGAAGAGAACCGCCCACACCCCTGCATCAAGGAATGCTGCTCGTGCAGCGGGAAGCCAGGAGCTGTTCGTGGAACAGTGCCCATCTGATACCAGACAGAAAGGTCACAGAAAAGAAATAGTCCTTTTGTGATGATCTTTCTAAGGAAATTTGCATTTCTGTCCAGGTGTGTTCACTTTTGTTGACCCTGCTTGGTTCAGCATGTCCATTATAGTCAGTTCGTTAGCTCTTCTCAAATCAAACTTAGCACTGGTTTTTAACCCAAACCTCTCATTTTATACCATCATTTTATGTGTGTGCAAGAAATAGGATTAAGAGAAAATTATTTCTTTACATATATTTTTAATGTTTATAACCATTTAGTGACCGAAGGCTTTATCTTCTGAGGCTGTTATCAGGACCTATCTCAGTCAACAGGAAGAAGGAAAGAGAATTTTTACAGTGGACATTCATCATCTTTACAACTGAACTATCATTATGAAAACCCCCTGCCAAAACATCTGAAATTTAATGTACATAAGACACATTATTTGTGGAACTTTAACAGGGAAGTAGATACAATCAGCCAAGAGGGGTCTGTCGGGGAGGAACGGGAACTCTCCTGACCCGCTGGCATCAGCAGTCGAGATTCTGTTGTTTTTATCCTGCTGGTCCCCTCGTCCTGCACCAGCCTCTGACTTTGAGAGCCCGTTCACTTTTTCTTAACCAGCTGACTGATCCAATTTGGCACCTGGTGGGAAGCACTGGGTGCAGTTACAGGAGATGGAGCAAGCTGCCCTGGTAGCTTCCTGACACTGCAGGGGGAGGCACCATTCCCCCTTCCCTCAGCCATGCATTCCTCAAGCTTATCACACATACTTGTTGGGCCCCTACAATTGCCAACCAAGCAGAAAGCACATTTTTATCTTACAGAGCCAACAGTTTCTTGCCAGACTGGAAGTTAAATCAGCTCACCAAAAGGTAAAACGAGTGTTGTATTTGGAGCAATAGAGACAAAGCAGGAGCAGAATGCTTGGACTAAAGGAAAGGGAGAAAAAAGAAGGAATACAACATCTTCCCCTTAGATCGCTCATCAAATCGCACAACAGTCTCTGCATGCCTGTCAGCTGTAAAAAGAAAAATCTGTAAAAATTAACAACAAACAGGCCCCAGTCCAACTAGCACAGTTATTTCGGCAGCTAGGAGAGGTCAGCGCTGCAAAGATATTGCAGTGCCATCAACCCACTTTTAAAAACATAAGTTTCAAATCTTAATTTTGGTGCCTAGTAAGACAAACGCAGCCACAGCCCTGTAGTGAAACATGGTACAAGCAGTCCTGACAAGGTTATGATGAACCAGCGCTGTCCCAGTCCCGTAAGAAGATTTTGCCAAAGTCCAGACTTGCAGCCACTCCGTTCTTGTGCTTTGGCAAAGAATAGGGATTGTGACAAGAAGGTAGCTTTAACATCTTTTAATCATTAAGTAGCCCTAAGATTCCTTGTCTGTTGGGCCATACAAGGGCACTGCCTCAGCAGTAAGAGATGTCAGAGGAAACCCAGAGGAGAAAGGAAAGCGCCGTAAGGCCTCCTGCCCTGCCGCCCTGCTGCCACCACTGCACCAGCTCGAGGCCTCCAACTGATCCCTTTCCCTTATCAGAAAAGTACTGACTAGCTACAAGGAAGATCTTACAGAACATAGTAAAGTCTGCTGCTGCCAAGGAATGATTGCTGCTAGCTAACATTTATTTTTCCACAGTTATATTCAGGGCTGTTCAGGGCTCGCTTGTCCTTTCGAGGCAGACCAGATGAAGGAGTGGTGCGCACAGTACCTCATCCCCGGGTAAGGCCGGGGAGGCTCTGTGACTCACTTCTGAGTCACTGCTCCTCCTCTGTTTCTTCCAGACTCTTGGGGGCGTACTAATTTATTGTTGGTCTGTATCTGCAGTAAATTATTACCCCCAGCTCAGCCATCCTGCGCGGAAAGAAGTCAGGCAAGTGCTGCTCACCCCTCGCCTCTCGGATGGGGTAACCGGGTGAGCAGCACACACCGACACCTCCGGCCTTGGTAGCCCCTGGAGAGATTTTAGAGGAAAGGAGAGAAATGGCAGAGTTATTTTTTCTTCCTGGGATGACACGACATCCGAGTCCATTATTTGCAACTGGGTTGTTCCCACCAACCTCAAAAAATCCCAACTGCTAAACTAAGGTTAACCTTTCAGAGAGTTATTTCTAAGAACTTGGGTAAAATAAGATAGTATGACTCAAATCAACAGGAGGAAAGTGTTGATCACAGTTAATCACAGTTAATCCACACAAATTGCTTTCACTGCCAGAATCAGGTGTTCTTTAAAAAAACCCAGGAATGATTAACCATTCTTTCTCTTTACCGAGACAGATTGAAGCGTTCCAGCAGAGCGCGGCAGGAAGTGTTTAAACAGTGCCTGCTCGGTCCCGAGCAAGCATTCACTGGCAGGAATACAAGCTTTAGGTCAGAAAGGAAAACAATAACTAAAATAAGAGATTTTTATATACGCGTGTACAAGATCAGTATATTCAGAGAATCACAGAAAAGCACGAAAAGTGACTGAATAGCAAAGAGGCCTGCTCGGCTCTTCACAGCCAAAGCTCAGAGGCCTGAGGACACGAGGTTACAGTAGAAAGGCATACAAGAGGTTACAATAGAAAGGCATCCGAGTATGATTTTTTTTTTTTTTCAGCAGCAAAACCAATTTAGGATTTTCTTCCCCCAAGTCATTAATCTTCATCCCCATGCTCACTCTTCCAGGCCCCCAGTTGCGGTTCCGTGAGAGCTTTCGGTGACAACACTGGCTTGAGGTATGATCCCCTTGCCACCTCCAGCTGCTTCCCCCCCCAGCCACGTCGCCCCATGCCATACAGACACAGCTGGATGTGGGAGGTCCCGTGGCTGCAACCCCCCCTGACGTCCTGCAGGACTGCAGCCAGCCCCTACCGACACAAAGCGCTGCACTGGCTTCGGCGGCAGCAGAACGTGAGGGCATGAATGTGTGCAAGAGGAAGGAGCTGCTTATGCCAACACTGCTACCAAAAATAAATATTTACTGCAATCTTATCTTAGGAATCAATTCTTGGTCCTGACGGAAAATGACAATCACAAGACTTTGCTCTCAAGCACCTAAGGTCTACCTAGATCCAATGAAGTGTGAACATGGCAAAGCATCTGAAGGAAAATTAATTTTCCTTATTCTTGGCATAATAACATTATGGAAACCTGATCCAAATTAATGCCTTTTTCTGATAAAAACAAGATGGTAGCTGTGGCCTGCACTGCTTGCAGTCACATACTGTGTTTGATTGCCTTTGGTTCCTAGAAGTCTTAAGGAAATGCTTTAAAACCTTTGGAACCAAGGATCCTTTGAAATCAAAGAAAAAACATATATACAGTTGCAGAATGGCAGAAAGCAAATAAAGAATCTGAAAGAGAATGAAGATTCTTGGAGTTATATATGTTAAACTGTAAACGATTCCCCAAATCCCAAATATTTAAATATTTGCAGCCAGCACAGCGGGGAAATTCTGGGGATTGCTGCCTTAACGCCTGAAAACCTGGAAGGAAAACTTCCTGTGCAGTAACACTGCAGCCTAACCAGTGCCCAGTTCTATGGTAAGGCCCAGTAGGGAGGCTGCTGGGCAGTGCCTCTTGTCACGCTGCTCTAGTGTTCATTTATCACACTACTTCTGATACTTGTTCACTGTTTGCATTTCAGTAGGGTACTCTTATGATAAATATGCTACAATAAACAACTCCTAGCAGCATGGGTGCTACCCAGTGACTCCTACATACAATCACAGCACAGCTAGGTAACAGTAATACAAATGGGCAAAGACTGTGGGACTGGAGAAAAGAAAATGATTAATATGTGCAGTTGGATTCTGTGAAGAAAGAAAAGGAAAAATTCAGCTCTATTAGTTGATATTTTACCAATATCAAGAACTACAATAATAAGTCGTAGCTGAACAATGACATCCTAGAGAAAACAATTTCCCATAAAACAAAACCTCCTTGAGAACAGCTTTCCTGCTACATCACAGAAACCTCGTTTAGGAAATTTAAGATCAGAAGGAGATCAACTCTGAAGCGGAAAGAAGACAGGCTGTTAATAAACTCTCCCATCTCTGGTGTCTACAATGCTGTGGTCTAACGTGCAAAAATACATCCACCCTAATTTTGTCTTAGAGAATTTGGTAATTCCTAAAAATAGATTGAAAACTGGAACACCGAGGTGTACTTGAATTTGGATTCCTCCTGCATATAACCTGGCAGAAGGAAGCAGCACCAGAGCTACCAAATGAGGCCAATTCGTTCCCTGGAATGCAGCCGCACAAGTAACGATGATGGATGGTGACAGCGCGGCTTTCATGTGGCACTATCCCCGCCACCAGCTGTGCCAGGGAAAGAAAGAGCTCGCTGGAATTCACAGCATTCCCCCTCCGATTAATCCCCGGCCTTCCTGCTGCGCCTGAATGAATTGTGCTGGGTATTCGTAGCTCTGCCGGGGGAGCTTTGCTGATTTCTTTGAGCCCCCTGGGGGGAAGTGATATAGAGAGCAAATAACCAGCATGCAGCACTGAAGTGATGTAATGGACAGGGGCGTGAAAACCGCTCAGCTCGCTCTGCTCTGCCCACGTTTACTGGTCTGGTCTGTGTGCTGCACGGGCTGGGAGCAGGGAAACACCTCACGCTGTGTCCACAACTGCAGCTCTAATTAGTCAAGTTGCAGGGAAACACACACACAGTGTTCAAGGTAAGATCTCGGGAGCACAAAGACAAGCTGGCTGCAAACTGAGATGGGTGGAGGGTGAAGACAGGAAAGGTCAAGGGTGCAAGGGTGCAAGGGTGTGAGGGTGCTCCCACTGCAGCCGCCCCAAGCCCTGCACCCTGTCCCCACCCTTCTTGCCATGCGAGATAAGGACGAGATACCACATTACAATGTCTCTTTCAAATGAGAACTAACAGAGGTAGAACGGCAGGAAGGCTACACTGCAGAGACTCACCCCGGTCTTAGAGGAGAGTCAGTAAGGGATCCTACTGATTGAACAGGCACCAAGGGATTATTTGAAAATGAGCGGTTCAATTCTAACTATAATTATACAGGACTTGCTATAAAATAACATCATCGCAGTATGCTGATGCTTGAAAAAATGGTAAGGTTTCAAATGCTTATAATTAAGATGAAAATAGATTTTAGGTACGTGCAAAGACTCACATCTCTCACTGCCACTCTCACTAACTTCTCCCCCAGGCTGAGTTTCTCTAAAAGCAAACTTCCTCGCAGAGCACCCCCGCACCAGTGCCTCTTTGTGCTTTCAAGAGGACGGAAATGTGACAGCTGGCCTGTTTTTCCCACCTGTGATTCACTGTAATCTCAGACATTTACAGAGCAGCAAATACCACAAGATTCTGTAATTGTTTAGTTTTCCTAATGTCATGCACATGTTTTGAAATCTAGTATAATTGTGAGAATAAATATTGCTTTTGTATATAAATGTAATAAATATAATTCATAATCACAGAGAAAACAGCAACTAGCATCTGGATTGTTTGGCCAATTATAAATATGAAACAGATAGTTCGGAATATCACATTGAAAAAATTCACCTTGTGAATCACGTTGCAGCAAGGGGAGAAATGAAAATGCATCACTTCAAATATATCAGCATTCTGTTACAACTCAAATCTATGTGCAGACAAGGCGGACTCGCAGGGTAAGCCATTCCTGGGGATGAATTCCTCAGACCAGACAACAGCTATCACTTCTGCCTTAGTCTTTCCCAGGAATGGATGGACTGTGACTTATCCCGAGCAGCTGGAACTAGCCGATCACTTTGCTGGGCTGACAGTCTCTCATTTTCTTTCTTTTTTTTTTTTTTTTTTTAATATAAGGATATTGTTTTAGACTCAGATTACAAAATCTTTTTCACTAATTTTGTACTTCAATGAACATTGTTCCCGAGTTCTGAAGAATCATAATGCTACGGGAGTTCTGGTATAAAAATTCCCAGTGTGATAGCCACTCCTGTGTTAGATAATTATTACTCTGGCATTAACAGAGCTGTTAAATATACTGCTGTTCTTCTGTTGAGACCAGAGGATAATGGTCAGAGACCTAAAAATAAAAAAGCTGGATTACATTTTCAAAGCCATAAACATTATAACTGGAAATCTTTGAGTTTCTGTGGAAAAATTCACTCTGCTCTACAGAGCATATTTCTTGGCTTTCTGGAATATCCTCCCTGCTAGAATATCCATCTCTTCAGTATCATGGGTAGGCTAGGCCTTATTCATACGTACTTCTCTCCCCAGCTTCAGAGAGTAAGCCAAGACACCATAATGAGGCGACGTGCCTCTGGTCACAAAGAAGGACCGGCTCTGGAACCAGCAGGTTTCTGCTTCCAGTTACCGAGCTCTTTCTCTTATAATCCTGATTTTACAGTGTCGCTAGGAGGACTGGATTGAAGTGTCTTGCAAGGACAATGTTTACATTTCCTTCAAATTCTTTAGCTCTGCTCATTCAGTTATCCAGAATGGTTTCTTAAAACTGCAAGGGTGCTTCTGATTTGAACGCCTGTGTTCTTTTTTTACTTTATTACCAATAATAACACCTAAAAAAGACTCCATCAGAACTGAGAACACACTGTTAGGTGTTTCTGTCATCTTGAACACTTAAATTGTGGTCATGAAGGATGAATGCTGAAGAAGGGATCATGTCAGGCAAAAGGGGTGACATTTGAAGGCCTTTTTTATGCAACAGAGAGCCTGAGAGCTGCAAAGGAACCATAGGTGACCGTAGTTCAAAAAGATTCCAGATCAAAAGACGCACCCAGTGACTTACACAGAGGTTTCAAGAAGGCTTTATCCGTTGCTGTGCTTTAACAGCAGTATTGAACAATCTTTGTGAATCTTGCAGTCCCCTCTTCCCAGCCCAGCCGAAGAGCTCCCCTGCAGCATCGGTGCCTGCAGTTGTTGAACAAAAGTTTCTCACACCACAATGCAGTGAGTCAAGGATGCCAGGCAGAAGACGAGCCAAGTCACCAACCCGTACAGTAGCAGTAACCCACGGGAGGCTGGAGAATTCAAAGCCATTCCACCGATCTTTTAAACATACTTTAAGATTTCACAAGTTGTTCTGACTCTGTTTTTCAACCTTTTTCTGGTAATACTAGTTACTCGCTCTGTTTCACAATCAATGTCATGGAACACATACATAATTTGTAGTGCACCAAACTAAGCTAAACTTGCTACCGGTAAATAACATTCTAACAAAGCAGTGTACCAGTGTATAATATTGCAAGGGAGTGCATTCAAACCAAGTCTAAAACACTTCTACTACGAAGATATAATTTTCTGTGAAGATTTACCAAAATATAAGCATTAAGTAGAAGATCTGAGATGACTATTAATTTTTTATCATGTTTCCATTTTACTTGTAAATGTTTACACAGGTGGTTTCCACCAGGACAAACGTAAGCTATTCGATACGTAGGTTCATTACTTCCTAAAGATTGTGGTTTTCTAGTGCTGATGCATGCCATGGATTTAAATGTTAAATCGACTTTTCAGAGCACCACTTCGTATTGACTTTTGTGCACTCTGTTCTTCTGCTATTTCAAAATGTTAATTCATATGTTACCAATTACTGGATTTTAACAAAAACAAGTAGCAGCAAAAAGAACCCCCTGTGGTTTTTATGGCAATACTAACTAGGAGTCAAGATAACATTTCATGGCATGTGGATTGGGAAAGCAGTAACCGGAGAAGAATTTTATGGTATCACTGCAGTATTTCACCTTATTTTCTATGTATTGCTGTTTAATATTCAGTCCTTTGCCAACACTTTGCACCAAAACTCAAGTTAGAGGTATTCTACAAAACATGCAAAGTTCAAAACTAAGGCATGTCTTTGTCTTTGAAAAATGTCTTCAGTGACTTGAAAACAATCCAACTTTGCTGAGAAGCTAAATTTTAGCTTTTTGAGAGAATGAACAGAGTTACTTTTAAGGCTCTGAAAAGAAAAAATTCTGAGGACTTCACAAGTTTTTGGGGATTACGTTATGGCTATGGTCAGTGGCAGAGCAGGACTGGACATTTGGGAGCTGGGACTGGAAACTGTGAATGAGATGCTTGCACGTGCCTGGACACACATGAATGGAGTGTACCCATCACACATGAAATAAGTTTTGATCTTCCTTCTAAACAAAGATTTTTCACTGCATATAAAATAAACACCAGGGGCTTGGAGCACTCATTTTGGCATATATATACGTATATATATATGTACTTATCACATATGTATGCTTATTAACTCAGTTGCAACAGGGAAATCAAACATTTAATTTGTCTTCTAATCAGGCTTTTTTTAATGGTTAAATCTTCAACATTGTGAACAGGAATGAACAGACCCTTTACTTGGGTGCACACAAATGTTGCCATCAGCCATTCTTCCTCGGTTCCTCTTCCCTCCCAGTGCAGCTGACGGCTCAGCCAGGGAAGGGGGGACCAGGCTGCCCTGTGGGACGGCTCCAGGCCAAGTGCCGACAGAAACGTAAGGCTCTGCAGGTTTAGGGTACCTAGTAAGATCCTGAAATATTGCAAAAGAGATAAGAAAACTACTTGAAGGTCTTCTCAGTGATTTTTATACTGTATCACTCTCTTCTCTTTTTGTGGCACCAAATCACAGTAGATGGTATTTTTAGCACTTTCTATGTTATGTGGGCACGAACGCTGCTGACAGAGAATGCCAATATGCTCTGCTAACAAATATCATACTGCTTTACTGCCATAAATGCCTTTTCACAATAATGCAGACCGTCTACTTTAGGGGCTCTTAATGATGATGCAGCTGCATTGATATTTACAGCAGTGTAGGCCTCTCTACTCTGCCCTCAGACTGTTGGATCAAATTCTAAGGGGTTTGTAGGAAGAAGTAGTGCATGTTAAAAGCTGATAAGTGGTTAGGAGTCTAAGCTGGAACAACATATGCATCTAGAAGGTGTGGATATGCAGAACTGGAACTACACAGTTAGATGCAATTCTTCTTTCAGGTAACATTTTCCTGACAACAGAAAACAGGTATTCTTATCTGCCGCACATGCACTGTACATCAGCAGTTCCTACGGCATCCATATTGTATTTTCTTAATGATTCATCCTCTTCCTCCATATGTTTATTTGACTACCCCAACCACATCCAGTTACCAATTACTAGCTAGAAAGAGCCTTACAAAACCATGTTCTGGAGACTGTAAACAGCCCAACGCGGTCTGAGGCTTTGGTGTCACCACTCATCAGCAAACATTTGCAGAGGAAAATAAACCAGTCAGCTCTTGCCCAGAATAAAAGACCAGTGAGAAACCTAGCTGTCTGGAACTGAATCTCCATCTCCTCTAAACAATAAAAAGCTTTCAGATGACTTCAGAAGAGTCTCGATTAGGCTTTTAAAATGGAGGAAGCAGTAGATCTTCACATAGTTGTTGCTGCATATTGAAACTATAAAAGAGTTTTTCAGAAGCCATTCCATGATTTTAGATAAGTACATGGGTAAAATCAGCAAGAGATTTGCCAACTCTGCCATTCCAATCCAAACCACGGAAGCCAAATTTATTTTTCCTCTGGCTATTATCACCAGCTACGTGGACTCCCAGAACTGAATTCTCTTCTCATCAGCCTGTATCAGTGCAACTCAGGACAGAACCTAGTCCTGCAGCTGGGATTGGATGTGCTGTTAGATATATAGTTCTACTCCTTAGTTCCCTGCATTTTACAGGGATAAGACAATCAGTGTCTTGCGTTTTTCATTAATGCAGCAAGCGCACACACTCCTTGTCTTTTCCACATGAGCTGTGTTTTTATAATTATAATTATTATGTAATTATTCATGGCTTTGTAAGTAATTTGTGGCAAGAAACAAGTACCCAGTCCAACTGCCATGGCTCTGACTGTCACTGTCACAACTCTCCCTCATCTCTTTTAATCTCCCCCAGGAATTCAGTCTCCCAGCACTTCTACGAGAGGGGCAGTTTGAGGCAGAAGAGCTTCCACGTATGAACTGAGTTGCATAGGACTTCATTCTTTTGGGAACTTCTTTTTTAAAATACTCCCAATACACATGTAGTCCTACATAATAGTCTTTTAGCTTGCAAGATAAGTAACAAATTCCTAAAATCTCTCATTTGCTGAAATTGCTGTCTTCCTCCTTCAACTGAGTTGCCACTTTGCCACGTGACGTTCCAGTAACAGCAGATGACGTTTCTCAGAAGAGAAACAAAGAGGTGGCTACCTTCAAAAGCTGATTGCAGCTCCACCAGAACAACCTCCCAACGCTCCCTCTGCAGTCAGTGCAGAAACGGACATTTCCACTTGCCTGTCGCTGGCTACCTTGCTTTCTGCTCCCTCTCCTGGGACTTCAGAGGAGATGGAGGGAGGTTAGTCCTCCTGAGCTGTCAGAGCAGGCCAGGAGCATCCAGACCTCTCCTTACCAGCTCACTTGCCTATGTGGCTGTGAGAGCTGACATCTTGTGCCTCTTGAGCTAATGCAGCTGTTCTCAAAAATGCAGCAGTGAAGTGACAGAAGTACCACAGCTAGTGGTCCCGGGCTGCCAACTACCTTCCTCTCTTCACAGCTTTCAGTTCCTTCTGGCTTTATGTGCTCATGGGCTTTTCCTAGGGATGGACTGAGAGTCTGGGAAGGACAAACTGGAGTTAAAAAACAGTGATTCTGCTTTTTCTTATGTAATAAATAAATGTGAATAAGGATATGATGCTAATATGTAACTTTTATAGATGTTTTAATACAGCTGCCCCATAAGAAAACATCCCATCCATGACTAAGTGATCACCACAGCCTCAACTTTTCACACGACTTATGATGGCATACCTGGCTCTTCACATTTGGTCACACTCTCTATGTGGGAATTCATAAAACTCCAAATAATCCAAAATAAAAAGCTAAACAGCATGGGACGAGCCACACATCCATCTGATACATTCTGTGGAACTGAAGGGACTGAATGTCCTTAAATGTACTTAAATTAGCTGGGGATCTGGCTTCTAACTTCTCCTGCATTCAGTCTCACACCTTCAGACAAGTTCATTTAAATCCTGTGTTCTCTCCTATCTTCCAGCAACCAAAATAAGCTTCTTAATACTTCATATCAATTCCAGATACCGTGCTGAGCAAACCAGCCAAGGCTCAGCCATTCCTTTTGTATATATACAAATACTCCAAGTGGCCAAAGAAAATTACTTTTTGTCAAATTTGTTTTGAATCAGTTGAACCCATTTCAGAATGATGTAAGCCCTGAAAAATGCTGTGGGGCTGTCTGAGTCTTTTAGTAGTAATAAGTAAACAAACAAAACCTGCTTTAATTTAGATGAATTTCCAGGCTGCAATTGTCAAAATGCCACTAAAAGCTTTTCAGTATTAAGAAACAAAATCTAAATAAGAAACAGAAGCTACATAAGGAGCAGGGCCCTGTGGGAACCTTCCTGCCTTTGGTCTGACAATCTAAAAAGTGTGTTCTGGTTTCCCCCAGCATCCGGTGCACTCCAGCAAGTTTCTAAATAAAGTTGAGTAAAAGCTTAACTCAAAGCTTTAGTGTTCCTTAAATGGCATGTTTCTTTGTTGGCATAGCTGCAGTTCATGTTAAAGTAGGCAACCACATTAACATTTTTCCTAAATGCTGCTCTATATATTCTAAATTTTCATCATTCAAAAGTCTCTAAAATAAGCACTTGAAGTAACAACTGCAAACACTTGCACAAGGCTGCACCCATTCAGAAAAGCTATTTTTTACTACTTCACTCAAGTTACCTTCTGTGTTCATTAACCAAAGGATGCTCCATGCTATGACAATAGAGTAAGGCCAGATTTCAGCTTGAGGGCTAGCAAAAATAAGTTAGAATCTATCAGCTCCTCATTACAGGATTTGGTATTCACGCCCGGCTGCCTCCCAGTACAAAAAAGGGTGACTGATGCCATATCTTCATGATAAACTGTCACTCAGATACACGTCAAAGCTAAAGGCAATGAAGAGAAAATGTTTCTTTATCCGTTAGTCTGAGCAAGCAGTGTTTGGCTTGCATGACAATGTTTAATCCCCTTTTAAATCCGAGTAAAAGCAACCTGTATTACATACAGAATATATTCTGACTGTGAACACAGGTTCTGGGAAACCTGTGAAATAAGCCAACACATTAACTGAGAATGATATTCTTTAAAACAAAACAAAACAAAACAAAAAACTCCACAAATTAAAATCACATAAAATGGACTTACTGTGCAACAACAGCATTTAGAGATAATGAAAGTCTAACACTTAATTATGGAAAATGAAATAAGAAGCATGAAAATTGTAATAGAACAGTAGTCCCTCTAATACATTCACAGAAAAGAGTACTAAAAAAATCCAGGGAAATGATATATGGGTCAACTTTAAAAAAAAAAAGAAAAAAGAAAAGGATCTCACTTTAAATACATACTCAGGCATTTCCATGAGCAATTCCCTCTTTAGAAAGCTGAGCACCCAGCACTGTCACTACCATCAACACATCTTTGAAGTTCTGACCTCAGATACATTCTCCTGCTTTACATAAATTTCTGTCACCACTCTTTCCTTCCCCATTATCACCTGCTCCACAAAGAGCTCAAAAATTCACATAAAATCCCCTAGGAAACACAAAAGCCCTATGTAAAACTGCAAAGTATCTTCTGTCCCTCACCTTCAGCGCTTTAGAAGCTTCTCAAAATGTTGGGAGAGGGGAGTTCTGGTTATAGCATGGAAAGAGAGATCATGTGAACCGAAATAATCAAAGCTCCCCACAAGAAATGCCCCAGATCAGCCTGAAGAGTGTATCAGGCTGCTAATTTCCTTTGTGGGCTATACCAGGAACCCCTCCGTGGCTGCACCAGTGCTTACAACAAACTTCCTGACCTGGATTTTTATTCAACAGTTTCAGTAGCAAATATCCACCGCTCACCTCATTCTGACCAGTTGATTAATGAGCATTTTAGGAAAGTGCAAACCAGACCTGCAATCCTAATTTCTTTAGGGGGGTTCTCTAGAAGCGCGGATACACCCACCCCGCTTTTAGCATCACCTCTTCTACCTCTGAAATGTCTCCCTAGCCCCTGAGGGGTCTCCCTGCCTTCCCCAGGCCACCCAATTCAAGCTGCAGAGGGACAGGCCACCACAGGGAGCCTCCTGAACAGCTCCTGGCTTTGCTGAAGCCCCACAGGGCGATGGGAGCGGTTTCCTGCAATCCCATTCTCAATACGAGGGAGAACATCAAAGACACTCCTACCTGTTTCCAGCATAAAAGAAAAACAGAGACTATTTTAAATTGCTATAGCGCATCGAATCTTAATTATTATTGTCAAGATTTTTTATTAACATATACAACGTATTTACCTACAAAATCTTTCTCCTGCCTACGCTGGATTCTTACATTCGCCAATGTATTAGTCATTGCTTAATTATCCCTGCGAAGCCTTATTAATATGTATGGCTGAGAGCTCTCTGGCAGGAGCGCATTTTAATGAAGCCGCTGCAAGGCAACAAGCTGTAATTTCTCGGAGGTTATGCCATGACTAACAACAGCAAACCGACTACAGCGGCCCAGAAACAGTGTGAGGTATGGAGGCAAGGAAATCAAATTCATTTTAATATTTTAATTATACGCTTAATTAGAAAGCGTTTATACATCTCAGCTGAGCAGTTGCGGCATTGAACGATGGAGAACTATGGAGAGCAAACGTCACTAAAAAGTCTGTGAATTTCCAGCAATCTGCAGCCTTTTATGGTTTAGTGGAGGACTTGTTAGTGTTAGGTCAGAGGTTGGACTAGATGATCTTGGAGGTCTCTTCCAACCTAGATGATTCGGTGATTCTGTGGTTCTATGTAACGCGCTGCATGAAGGGGGGACGTGGAAGACCAGGCACTTTGCGGCCATCCTTCCTTTACCATTCTGTATTTGATGGAGAGCGAGGCCCCAGCGTGTTATTTCTGAGGCCACCGTAGGGCAACATTCTGTAAACCCCGTGTAATTTACAAATCAAACACACGCGCTGTGTGTATGCTTGTGCTTATCGCCGACACTAGCAATTCCTTTGCCGTTCCTGTTACTTTTGCGGCACCGGCACCCCAAGATGCCGTCCACCATCAACGTTTTAGCCCCGTTTCACCCGGGCGCTCCTCAAGGACAGCGTGAGGCCGCGCCGAGGCCTCCGGGGGCGGCGGGGAGGCAGGGCTGGGCCGGGGCCGGGGCCGGGGACGCCCGGGGCAGGCAGGCAGGCAGGCAGGCAGGAGGGCTAGGGCCGGGGCCGGGGCCGAGGCCGGGGCCGGGGCCGGGGCCGTGCCGGTGGCGGAGCCGCCCCCGGGGCGGGCCCGGAGCGGACGGCGCGGCGGCGGCTGCCCGCGTAAGGGTCGGTGGAGCGGGGGAGGCCGCGGCGGGTGCGGGGAAGGAGCGGAGAGGAGAGGAGGAGGAGGAGGCGGCGGGGCGAGCCGAGCCGAGCCGAGCCGCCTCGCCGGGCAGGCGGAGCGGGGCCCCGCGGCTCGTCCCGCCCGGCCTCCGCGCAGGCCCCGCGGCTGCCCCGGGCCGAGCGAGGCCGCTGAGGGAGCCGAGGGCAGCCCCGGCCGGGCTGCGGGCAGGGTGTCCCCGAGCACAAAGGTCGTGCTTGCAGCTCCCGGTTTGCTCGTTAGCAGCGGTAACGCAGGATTTGGGAGTGAATCTTCTGGCCCCCGCCGCTGTAACAGCGCTAGACAAGCTGTTAAAAGTGGAAACTTAGACATTCGTGGTCTCCCTCCTGTAAAAACTGCCACCTCGCTAATTTCTGCGTATTAATCGTTACCTTTTCCAGCCTGGGGAGTCTGAATTTGAATTTGTAAATGCTGTTTCTTCTCTCTTTAATTCCTAGGGTCATGTGGAACAATATCACTTTCTGCTCCATTTGCAAACTCTCCCCTAACTCCACACCATTGCTGCTTCCCAGATTCCTGACTTTAAACCATGTGTTCAAAGGAAAGTGTAAGGGCTTCTTCAGTAACAGTAAACAATCAACACAGACACTGCAAAACGAAGGGCTGAAAAGGACATGCAGCATGCTTCCCAGCCGTTTAGTAAGTAGCAAAGCAAAATATAGACGGTATGCAAAAACTTACCCTGTTTTAGATGGACGCGTCCTGTCCGTATATCGACATGTGTTTGAAGAAAATTTAAGGAACAGTGAGGCTGTTGTTAAAAGGTAATGACTGTTTTTTGTGATGCTTTCAAGTGTTGGTACGTGTGAGATGATGTGAGCATTACTTACAGATGCTTTTAGCAACTTTTAACCCAGGAAGATTGCTAATTAAAAACTCCAGAAATAAATAAATAAAAAAAAGCCTGTTAGTAATTTTTTCTGACCACTTCGAAGCTTTAGTTAGTTTCCTTGCTGTTTCCTAGTCAGTTTCTGTTGACTGAGATGCCTGAACCTAGGTGCAGACTGCATTTAAAATACTGTCATATGACATTGTTCTGCACGTATTGCCAAGAACTATTTTTAGGCCTTCATAAAATTTATTCAGGTTTGATTTTGAATGTAAAGAGATAAATGGTGACCCATGCACTTTAAAGATTGCTCCTGAAAGAGGGGGTGACAGTTACTGAAATTAATCATGGTTCACTGATAAAACGGGAAAATGTGTTTTATGCATTTGGCCTTAAGGATCAGATGGCAAAAATTCAAAGGCCTTTGTTCAGAGGAATGATACAGGAGCTGGAAGCACAGCTATGGAAAACACACTGTGCCCTCCTGTGGTGGCATTTACAACACTATTGAAATCCTTAGCTTTTTTCTCCTGAGGTTTTTCAACCTCCACAGTCTGCAGGAAGCCATAATGAAGTAATGGAGTCACGCACAGAGTGGTTTGTAAATAGTTACATCAGATGGTATTTTTATTTAAAGATGATGCATCTTGGTGAAAAATATTTGACTTAAAATAAATATACAGCCTTGTTGTTTAAGACTAAAGTTATATAAGGTACCACATTTGTTCCCAGTTTTGCTCAGTTCATTATCTGTATTTTATGCTGCCCTGATAATAGCAAATGGTAATCAATTTCTCTTTTTGATGATTGTAGTGACACTGCAGTATTCACTCTGTTAAAGTTCATCTTCCATGCTGTTGAGTATATGTAAGGCCTGTCAAAAAAGCTTTCACAATATGTTGAGGGGGAGCAGAGGAGGAAACCATTGAATGGGTTCTTCCCTAGAGTAGTTGGAACCTGGAAATAACTGTCCATGCTGAATTGGGACTAGCAAATTATGATAGCCTTATTAATATTTGCAAGTTTATAGGCTAAAGTTGTTGTAGAGCAGTGTCTCTCAAAGTCTGCTCTGGTAGCTGATGATCAGCCCCTTCTCATTCCTGGGGTTGCTGACGGTGATTAAGTAGGGTCATATATTGTGAGATGCTGCGTTGGATGCATAAAGGCAACACCTGGGAGGGACAGGACTTAGTAATGTCTCCTAACTATGATCAAAAAGCTACAGATAGAATTATATTATTTCTGTATATGTGTTATTTCTGTATAATTCTAATATAATTAATTTATATTATATTGTTTGACTCTTCTTGGGGTGTCTTTGTTGGGCTTGGAAATGTGACTTCTGAATAATGAAACTAAAATGGCATATCTCTGCTTTTTGTTACACTTTGGAAGAAAACTTATGTCTTTGAATTGTGTGCTCTCTTAGGCAGTCCTTAACTGTCATGAACAAGTTCCTTTCACAAACAATAATCCAAAACTGTGAATTAATGTTGTTCTCGTGTCATTGGTGTGAAAGCTGTGCAATACATTTAAGACCTGTGCTAAATCTATGAAAGATCAACTTGTAAATTAAGGTGGCTTTCATTAATTGAAACTTTCTTTTCTAAATCAGATACTCAGAATTGCTAGAGTTGGTCAGTAAAGGAGGGGGAGAGAATGCCATCTTGCGTCATACTCAGAGAAACAAGAAGCTGTTTGTTCGTGAACGCCTGAAGTTTCTTCTTGATGATGAGTCTTTTCTCGAACTGTCTCCTCTCGCAGGCCTCAATATGCCTTATGGTGATGTTCCTGCGGCTGGATGCCTTACTGGTAATTGCTGGAAAGTTTCATGTTAGATGTTATGGAAAATTCATGAAGTTCATTTGCTTAATGGTTTGTATCTTTAAATATGATTCAAGTTAGATCTAAAGATGCATATGGGCTGAGGGTATTGTCTGAAGCAGCCCACGCTGGAGATGCAGCCTGGAAGGAAGAAGGGTTTGGGGCCAATGTGATCCTTAACATAATTTGAGAGGTGCTGTCTGGGTGCACTGATGAGTATGTGGTTGTAGGTAGTGTATGTGAGTTGTGGTCTGCGTGTGCTGCACACCTTCCTATAGTATCTAGCCTTCCTCTCCGAAGTTATGGTGTGTGTTCTTACTGGGAAAGGAAGAAGGATACATGTAGTCAGGTTTATGGAATATAACATGGAAGAGCTTGGACTCTTCCCAACACGGAAGAGTTCAGCCACTGATGTATTATTTTCCATTGTTCTTCACTGGGAAATCTGGAGGAAACCTTTAAAGAAAAAAATGTTTTAATTTCTTCTAGATTTAGTAATTTATTCTACATACCAGTTACTGATTTTTCTCTCAAAAATTTAGAATGATGTGTCAAATAAGCTGATGCCTGTTGAACGAAAGGGGACCAAGTCAGTGTGTGACACAGGCACTAAGACATTTATTTTGTAATGCTTTTCGAATTATGAACAATTCGTTGCACTTCAAAAAGCAGTTCCAGTTTAAAAAACAACTAGAGGAATGGATTGTGAAATCCTGTCTTTTCTTCAGTCACAGACTTACATTTTTGAGTTTTTTGTACGTAAATTTTAATTGCCTTCACTGTTAGCTCAGTCCAAGAGCTGGAAGTCAAACTATGTATTTTTTCTCTTATAGTGATACCAGGAATAAGTTGTATTTCAAGTTCTGCCTTCTTCATTTAGATTTTTTTTTGTGTGTGTGTGTCGTTAGCTTTCATTTTCTTATTCCAGAGGAGAGCTATAGATTTCTTCCCTATGCAGTATTTGCCATTTAATTAGCGGCTTATTGGTATCACCAAAATGACATCCTAGCTAAAATTTGGCCTCCTTGTTTCATATCTGATATCTTAGAGAGTCCTGATAAACATCTGTGGTATCCCTTGTAGGAATTGGAAAAATCTGTGGGGTTTGGTGCGTCTTCACGGCAAATGATGCAACTGTAAAGGGAGGAACTATTTATCCAATTGGAGTGAAGAAACAGCTAAGAGCTCAGGAAATAGCCATGCAGAACAGACTGCTGTCTGTGTACCTTGTTGACAGCGGGGGAGCGTTCCTACCACTTCAGGTAACACCAGAACCAGTTCATAGAGGAAAATACCTACTGCTTGTTTTAGTCATACTCATTTTCTAGAAATAAATCTCAGATTTATGTTTTGTTTTCTTGGCTGCGTGATTTTCATTCAATAAAAGTTATACTTAAATTGAGTTTTGCCTGCAAATCTGAGTCCAGAACGTGATCTGAAGATACGTAACAGTAGTGATGACTTTGACTAATCTTGCATCTAGCATCTGATCAAAGTTTAAAAGCTTGAATATCAGTGTTGGGAAGAAAGTGCTGACCAAGCAGGTATCATGGATACTCCTCAATGTGCTGAAACACGTTGGTGTGCTTAATAAATTAGAACATTGTTTGAAGTTTCCATTTTCAACTTCAGAACCTTTAAAATGACTCCGTATTTTGTTATAAAGTCTCTTACAGTAATGCACAAACCTCCATGGCCTTTAAAAATGTAGTTTTTAAAATTTTTGCTGTAGTGGAAAAACTTGTGCAGGTTACTTTCCAGTGCTCAGAGGTCACATTATCACAGAGACTAGAGTTATTCCCTCTCCAGACTGAAACCAAACGCGTAGTAAAAGGTTTTATACAAATTCAAGAGCTGAACCGAAAACTAGAGTAAAAAGGGAAACTGTCCTGAAGTCATTTCACAGATAAAGTACAAGCATGAGCTTCCACTTCCCCACGTTTACAATTTAAGCCTGTCTAGAACGAATGGTTTTCACAAAACATCAGAAGACTTTCTCTGCTTTTGAAACATTGATGGCCATGGGTGCTTTTGGGGAATTGTACAATGTGTAAGGGTTACAAATACAGCAGAGAATGCTGCATGTAAAAGTTTCTGGAATGCTTGTTAGTGGTGACCTCAGAATCAGTTACAATGCTCTTGTGAGTGAATGAAGTAAAGAGGAAGTGCTGGCTTTTACAGTTAATACTGAAACTCACTTTGTTTTCTCCTTTCAGTCAGAGCTGTTTCCTGACAAGTCACACGGTGGCAGAATTTTCTACAACGAAGCAATAATGTCTGCTATGAAAATCCCTCAGGTACAGTGTCATTTTGAATACAAGTGTAGTACGTGTGATAAATAGAGTTCTGAAAAAAAAAAAAGTTTTATCTTAATAGAGTTTCTAGGAGCAGCTGTCAAACATGCAAGAAATTTCTGAAAGCTGACCTTTTCTGTTTGTGGGGTGGGGAGATGCGAGTAGTGTCTCACAGACAAGAATACTTCTACCTTAAGGATCATCTAAGTGCTTACTGACTGATCTTGATGGAAAGCATCAAAACATTGGGTGGTTTCAGGGTAAACATTGAGCTCTGTGATGTCAAGAACAGCAACATTGTTCATGCTGGTATTTGTGTCTGTACTTCGTGGTTCTCCAGGCTGCAATTTAGTCTCTCAAACATTTCTGAAATAAAGGTAATGGCTTTGCTGTTCCATTCTTCCCGCTGCAACACAGTGGGTTTTTTTTGTTTGTTTGTGTCCTTCAGGTGGCAGTAGTGTGTGGCTCCTGCGTAGCTGGAGGTGCCTATGTTCCAACCATGGCCGAAGAAGCTGTGATTATAGATAAAATCGGCACTCTGTTCCTTGCTGGCCCACCCCTGGTAAAAGCTGCTACTGGAGAATATGTCTCTCCTGAGGACCTAGGAGGAGCGAAACTTCACTCTAAGTATGTGAAATAATTCTCAAAAGTTGTAGAGAGCTCAGCACACTTAGCTTTAAAGAACGTATCATTCTGTTATAAGTTAATGTGACTGTTTTTGATGTTTCCAGTGATTGGCTGTACTATGGTCCTCAAGGATGGGAAAACATGCAGTGGAAAGTGGTAGAAATGATACACGAATTATTACAGAAGTTGTTGGTATTCTGTTATATATGTGGGAATATCGTGGGGCTAGATACAACTCTTTCAAATGAAGAAGGTAACACAACATAGTAATTTAGCTTTAATACTGTAGACAGGAACTTTCCACTTCCAGCTCTTGGCTGTTAATGTATTTAACTCTGATAGAAACCTCACCTAAGTACAGAGGTTGGGATCAGGGCCAGAAGTGGGATCTGTTACTGCACTGTTTGCTTTCCTTCTCAGTTATCATTTTTTGTTAGGTCAGTCAAATGGAAGAAAACTGAAGGGATGTTATGGGGTTAAGCATGAGCTAGACAAACCTGGATTTGGTTCTCCGTTCTCCCACATGCTTTCTGAACTTCAGGCAATTTAGTTCCTCTGTGCCTCAGAGGGACTGGCTATATAAGAGGGATGATATCACTTCTTTTCCTAATAGAAACAGTGTCAGGCTACATATGTTCAAAAAAAAAGAAAATGTGAATGTTCAAGTGTTCATATACTGTGGTGATGGGAAACTGCATAAGAAATTCCTTTTTTTTTTTCCGCCCTAAACTAATGCATGGAAGAGGTGGCATAACTTCTTTCCATTTGTCTGCTTCTGAAGACACTAGAGTAACTCGCTGCAGAGAAGAATCTGCTTGTAAAAGTATCTGTAGCAAAGAAGAAAAAAAAAAAGCCTGTCTGCCTCTGCTGTTGATGAGGGCTTCATAGCAGGAGAAGAGCAAGGAGGAAATAAACCTGACAGTAGTAGCTACGTAACTATTTCTTTAAGGTTATTTTTGTATGTCAGAAATTTCTGTAGTTGTCAAAATAGTTATTCCCTTCTACACAGGGGACAAGGGTGGATTTGCTTATTTGTTTCTGGCATTCAATACTTTGTATGCAGAAACAAATTCCATACCTTTCTCACAAAGCAAATATTAGTGTGACAGTCAGTTGTGTTTTGTATATTAAATTACTGTGTTTATATCCAAGCTGGAAGTGCTGCTACTGTGATGTAATTTTTAAAGTTTGTTTTACCTTTATTGTTTCCAACAACATCATTATGAAAATAGAGGCCTTTCTTTCATATAGGTAGAGACAAAAGTCATGAGGAAGGACTTCTCTCTACTGTGAATTTGGTTTTAGTTTGGATTGCACAGAAATTCCACTGATGGTTTGAGCTCATTCGTACAGGAATAAAACTGCACAATGTTTTCAGGGAGTTTAGAGATTCATAGTACAGGTGAAGGTATTTCCTTCAGTTTGGGTCCTATCAGAATTCAGATTTCATTAATTCAATACTATGTAATGTTGTTCTCTCTCTTAGAGTCAGTGGCTGCAGTGACCATTTTGCATCTTCAGAAAAGGAAGCCTATGAGTGTGTTCGAAATGTTGTCTCAACGCTGAATTACGAGCCTCTGCCGGATGAGGTCATAGAACATGACGGTCCTCTGTATAGCTCTGACGAGCTCTTGGGGCTTGCACCACGGGATTATAGGTGTACTCTTCCTGTGAAATTGGTAAGGTGGCAGGTACTATATCCTTTCATCCTTTTGGTCTGCTTTGTCTAGTATCTCCAGGTTAACAGGCAACAGGCTATTCTCTCCTAGAGAAATGAAGTACCTGAAAAATTTCATATGATTGCCTAATCATTGCCAAGTAGTCTTTAGCTCCAGCAAAGCAGAATGGCAACAACTCTGCAGAGCTGTTGAAAATATTTAAACCGAAAACCTGCTAGAGATAAGATAATTACAGATTATGCCAGCTGATCCCCATCTGTTTCCATGCACTGTTTGAGATGCTTTTACATCAGTGTGTCTTGTACTGTGTTGGCTGCTTTTAGAACACGCATCCCTTTAGAAACGGGCTTCCTCCTGTCTCCTTTGTTTTTTTAAGGGGTCAAGGCTTTATGTTGTAACTTGACTGCTTAATGCAAATGTTGACTGAAAAAACAATGAAGGTCAAACTCAATTTGAGGCTGAGACAGACATCTCTGCAGAAGCATGTGGAGTTGCATGGCACTATTTTTATCGTGTAGTTTTTGGAGAGGTTTGGTCTCTCTAAGGATGCAAATCCAGTATCTTCGCCAGTGGTAAATTCCTGGAGTTAAGGGGATTGACTGTAGTAAGAGTGTAGCTTTGAAAGGCAGCTCTTAAAACTGTGTTTAAAAAAAGTGTGAGCAATATGCCGCTGAGTATTTTTAGGCACATAAACTATAACTGCACATGCTATTTTTTATAAGGTTTTTATGCATATGAACAACTGTGCTCTGTAACTTTGAAATAATCTTGGAGTTGAACTTGGCTCAAAATATACGGTTGGTAATCAAACACAATTTTTATGTTTCGTGCATATTGAGTATTTAGCGAAGTGTAAGACATAAAAGGACCACTGTGATCATTTACTTTGACTTCTTGCATAATACAGGTCTCCCTACTATTGGAACAGAGCACATCTTGTAGCAGAACTATCCTTTTTTCCCTCAGATTTCTGTAGGAAAAATTGTATGTTTCTTTGCAGATTCTGAGCCGTCTGCTGGATGGAAGCAGATTCCAGGAATTCAAGGCTGACTATGGAATAACATTAGTGACAGGATTTGGCCACGTGGAAGGGTAGGGCTATAAGATTTCACTATCAATATGCATGGACATATTTGTCTAAATAGCTTTTGTACCGTTATCAGGTTTTACAGTATTCTAGTAACAGAATTTATGGAGTTCTGAACCAGTCAAGAACTGGTGATAAACTACTTCTAGAAAGCCTGATCTTTTATCTCTGAGTTCTGTATTCATTGTGTTTCAGGCTGATAGCAGCAGAGTGATTACAATTGAATGGTTTTCATGACTTTGAAATGATTTGTTTGGTCACTCAAGTCACTGGATGAACAGCTGGGACTTTGAAGTCTCAGCAGATTCTTTAAGAAATAAGAAACAACATCTTGAAGTGTTCCTTCCCAAACTGAGTCAAAAGTTAACCCATCTCCCACATGATGGAGATGGAATAATAGCCATACGATAAAACCATGCGTAGTTCAGACCATTAACTAACGCAGACCATTACTAACGCATTCATAAGCACACAACATTCCAGACAAATCTTTAATTAAAAATAAAAAGAAGTAAAATATATTTTAGAGACTTTCTGGTTGAAAGTATAAACTTTTCAGCATGACTGTTGCATTGTATGTTACGGGAAGTGGAGAGTATCCAGAGTTCTGGCACCTTGTCTGGCACTGTGAACTGTAGCAGGCCATCTGTAACCTTACCTGCCTCCTGAGGGTTTTCCATGTTAATACTTCAACGCTTTATGTATAGGGACTGCTCTAAGACTTCTTGTTTGTTATATATAGCAGGTTCCTTGAATGAAGTGATATGCGTAATTGCATCCTTTATAGCCTAGATTTCTGTAAAAGGGCACATCTATGTGTGTGTTTCCACCCATTTATGTTTCCATCCTTCTGAACGTTATGTCCTGTCTTTTCATAATTTCTGGGGAAAATGTTCCTGTGTCTGTTTTGTAGGCACTTGGTGGGAGTGGTGGCAAACAATGGGGAGCTTACTCATGATGCTTCTCTCAAGGGCAGCCATTTCGTACAGCTGTGCAGTCACCGGAGCATTCCCATCCTCTTTTTCCAAAACACTGCTCCCCATGCAGCAGAGCCAACAAGCATCTCGCGGGTATGGCGTGTTAGTTCGACGTGCTTAATTCAAGCAATTTCCTAGTTCTTGTTTTGCCTAACATTACATTTTGAAAACTATTAATTAGTAGAAAAAATATTATTTGATCCACTTTTGATAGTTAAATCAAGAAGCTTTGTAATTACTTTGCTTTTAAATCTTCTCATTTTATTCTAATTTTAAGCAGGCCTGTACACTTATCTAAAATGGCGCTGTCAAGCTGGCAATGCAAGCTGTAAAACTTGGAATTCATAGTGCTTTTTATGTTGAACTACAGCCTATTGGTTCTTCTGATACCACTGTGCTCCACAGAAAATAAATATTTCTCTTTTCTAAAAGTGAAGGCATTAAAGTACAGTATGTTTTGTCCTGGGCTTTGGAAAGCCTCATAGTCTCTGCTGAGAGAACCTAATAAAGGTTTTACTATTTCTGCAGCTCTGTTCCTCCCAACTGGCACCACCGTGTAAGACAAAGCCTGGCGTAACTGTGTTGTGTCTAAGCTTGCTAATGCCTGGGAGAGCTAGAGTTGCTCTGTATCGTAGGTTTCTTTCTGCACACTGGTTGTAATTGTTTTGCTGATTTACATCATAAAGTAAGTGTTATAATGGTCTGTGGTGCTTAACCTATTGATGCTGTTCTACTGTTTTGGAAGAAATGATCATAAAGAATTGCAAAGTATTACATGTTTTAGAAATAGGTTGTAAGTTCGGTGAGAGTGGAAGGAATCTAGAAGAAAGACTTTGCAGAACTAAAATCTTTATTTTCATTTCAGGCAGAGGCTCACTCCAACAGATTAAAAGCCCAGGCCTCCATGATGGCTGCCGTTGCCTGTGCTGCTGTTCCCAAAATAACCATAGTAATTGGTGGCTGTTACGGGAGCGAAAGTTATGTTATGGTAAGGGTATCATAAAGGTTAATGGGTTTGGTAATAGACTTGAGACTTTGCCCAGATTTCATGGCACTTTCATTTTTAAAACAATGAAAGCTGTTTGTAGACATTTAACTTGACTCATTACATTAACTAATTTTAAAGGAAGAAATGCATCACAAGATGTGATTGCAGAAAAATTGGTCTGCAGCTAACACAGAACAAGTTCTAAAAAACTGGTCGTTGTCTGAAAATGTCACTCAGAGGGTCCAATCCTGCCTTTTGTTCAGCACATGCTATTTGTTCTCAAAGACTAAGAACCACATCTTTTCCAGTTGTGTTATTCTGTGTGCTACTCATGCTGTCAGTAAGTGTACTAGGCCTCTTTGCTTGCTTTGAATTAAACATGATGAATAATAAAATGCCACTACCAAAGGCAGTGGTAACTGTGGCAGTTGCTACTGCAGGGGATCTGTATTGATACAGGAGCTGTAGCTGTAATGGGAAGGATCTGTATCATTAATACTTTACAAAATAAACTCTTACATTTTGTCTTGAACTTGATTGTAGCATTCTATGGCCGTTTTTTGTGATTAAATTCATTGAGTTTACACTGAGGCTTTTTTTTTTTTTTGTAGTGCGGGAGATCATTCAGTCCAAATTTTCTCTTCTTGTGGCCTAATGCAAGAGTTGCTCTTGTGGATTCAAGACATTTGACCGCAGTCCCACAAGCTGGGGACAGTGATAGTACAGATGAATCAGAGCTAAAACATCTGAAACAAAGGTAAGGACATTAATAATACAACCCCGCAGTTATGCTGAGATTTAATTAGTTAAAATACCTAATTATATTCATATTACACATCCCAAACAACTGAAGCAAACCTGAATCTACTGAAAATGTTTTAAAATTCTGGGTAATTCTATGTCTACTCTTAGGATCTTCTTAAGGAAACACAGATTTTTGATTTAAAAAATCTGAAACCACACAACCCTAAATCAAGATACTGTGCTGTATATTAACAAATGGTGATCTTCCAAATACGGGGGATTGTCTGAACTGTGAAATGACTGAAATACGGAGGGATCACATCTGATACGTATTTGCTGGATCCTAATTGATTTTAACAGTAGTACTGCACGTTCACTTAAAATTGAAACATATGCCTTTTTCACCTATGACTTCATTTTACCGGACTGATGTTTTTTCATTAAGTTTTTGTGCTTTTTAAGCTTGTTTAATACTCTCTCTTCTCCAGGCTAGAGGAAGAAAGCAGTGCATTTTATTCTTCTGCCAGACTCTGGGACGATGGTATAATTCTACCTCAAAATACTAGAAAGGTAGGTTGGCTTTGTTTTGTTTTTTCCCCCTCATATGTTCTTTATGGTATGTTTTTATCCTCAGATCTCATCTTGTGGTGAGTGTGTAAGTCTATGATTTGCTCAAGGTCAGCTAGCATGCTGATTCCCAGAATTAGGTCTCTGTTCTTACTCCATTTTCCTGGGTATTTAGCCTTGCAATTCTCATTTTTTCTCTACACCATTAGTCCATCCAAAAAGTTTCTGTTGAATTCTGGTTGTATTCTGGTTACTTTAGCGTTTCCTCACTGAATCTCTAATTGACTTTGCCTTTTGATTCAGTATCCTGATCCTTTTTTTGGGTCTTGCATAATGACTCATAATTTCATGCTCTTCACTACTCACATTGTTTTCATTCTTTTGTCCCAAGATGTTTCATTTTGTTGATTTTCCTGCTGTAATTGCTTCTTACATTTGGGATGTGCCCACCCCTGCCCCTGCCTTCTTCTTTTAAGTCGGCAGACATGTACTCCATTAAATTATTTCCAAAAACCCCACATCTTCTGTCGTATTGTTTATTAGCAATACCTAAAGTGTTCTTTGAGCTCCTGAAGTTTTTTTTTTCTCCTTAAAGTTCACAAATATATCTTGCCATCAGTTAATACTTCTAAATAGGGTACATATTTATGGTGGTACATATACATTAAATATTTTGTGTGGAGTTTACGGAAACTTTGATAAGGAGAGAGCACTGAGAAATATTTTTTAGTACTAGAGCCAAGAGACTACCTCTGCCTAGGAACTACCTGTGAAAAGAAAGTAATGTGACAGTTGAAATGAATCATTATTACTCTCTTCAGGTAATTTTTACCAGCATACCACAATTCATGTTCACATATTTAGCTTTTTTTTTTTTTCTTTTTTACACTACTCTTTTGCCACTTTATCCCAGTTCTTGCTAATAGATTGAATTTGTCCTTGTCTGAACTGACAGCATGTGCTCATGCTTAATATGCCCTTAAAAAAAGAATCAGCTTTTTCAAGACAGTGGGTGGTGGTTGAGTAGAAATCAAATATGTACAGTGAGATTAGGAAAATGCTTATCCTGACTCCTAATTCCAGCAGGATAGACAAAAGGCTTTGGCAAAGAAGACTATAACTATTATCATACAATATATGTAAAAATTCTCCATTAAGATTGTTATTTTTAAAGACCGAATTTTTGTATTTTCCACTCACTGTTTTCACAAGGCACCAAGAAATATGACTTAGAAAAAGATGGACACAGAAGAGCAGGATGTTCTGATAATTTTTGATACGTTATTGGAAATATTAGGCATGTAGCTATGTAATAACTGAAATGGATTATCAAATAATATATTTTGGTTGAATGTTTACAGCAAAGTAGCTTTCCAGTGTTCCAGAAGTAATACTGTTGTTAACACTGTGGCTGCAAAGTGGTTTAGTGGCATCCATACATAATACATACGCTTTGGGATCCTGTGGACATTTTTTCCTTTCCCCTGCCCCAGTGATATATTACACTGGCATCTGTTTCTGCTAAGTGTACAGCCAACAATTGTTCATTTTAAATGTTCCTTGTTTTGCAAAAATTAAGAACAAATGCATTATTGAATGACTGCATAACTTGTAAATTTTACTGATTTCTTGTTTCGGGGCTGATTGCTTATATATATATTTTTTGTTGTTGTTTTTTAATCAGGTAATTGCACAGTGCTTACAAATCATACAACAGCAGAAGTACCAGGTCATACCTCTGTATCAGCATCCTGTCATCAGGATGTAACTGCAGCCGTTTTTGAGTAATCATCCTTTAAAATTAGCACCATGTATTAGAATGCTTTAATGTAAATGATTTTCTAATTCTTTGATACCATTAATAAAAAGGTTAAGCCACTGCAAACAATCCTGGATTTCAAATCGTTTTACATTGAGTTTGTATTTTAAACCACAGTCTGCTACTACATTAATTGAAAATTTATTTTTGGGAAAGGAAGGATTAAGTTGTGATTCTGCAGCCTTCAGTTGAAGCAAATTCATCCTAAACCATAATTGCCTGATTTTTTTGAACGGGCAAGTTCAGATTTCCAGAGCAGCTCTGGGAGGGCTCCACTCATCTTGCTCTGAGGACACGAATACAGAGACTAGGAAGCAAGTTCAAGCAACATTTCTATAGGATAAAAATACCTCTTTTCAAAGCATGCACCAGAAAGAGCACATAGCACAGTGTAAATTCAATACCTGTAGACATGGTAATATGTAGAAAAGGCTACTTCATGCATCTTTCCCTCTGCTGAAGCTGCAAAGTTTGAATTTGTAAAAGAAAACTTGCGTTATTTTAACTGTATAGTTCTTAGTACTGTACATTTTGAAATTATGCCACAAAGTACATTTGAAAAATACCTGGATAAGTATTTTGAAGAATCATCGACAAAACCAAAACACTCAGTCTTAAGTTAAATAGCCATACAAAGAAATGACCTAAATTCCTTCAGTGTCACTTTTGGTGTGCTTGCAAATGGCAACTGCACCTTTTCAAAGCTGGAAGAAACCTAACGCACCAAGGTGCAGGCAGCAGTCATGCTCTTTTGAAGAGTCCGTGGAAAGTCACGGGGATGTTCACCTCCACCTCAGCCCGGGCAACTTCGCTCATGTCTTTGGCGTTCAGGATCAGGAGGTAGGCGGGCTTCGGCCCTGTGCCGGGGCTGATCACGATGCTCAGCACGACCCCTAGTAGGTAAGAAAAGCCACCGGTCAGCAGAGCCAAGGCTTCTCCCAGCTTCATACAGTCCTATTCAGAGCTGAGGAATTCAGGGAATAAGTCGATAACCTTTCAAACCTAGTGCTGCTGCCCACTTTGAAAAGTAGGTACAGGGCTGGGGAGGTATGAAGAAATGTGTGCAGTGCTTGGCATGAATACAATTACGTCTTCCAGCAACAAAGCCAGAATTTACCCCAGTCCTACAGGAGGAGGGGGGGGTCAGAATAAAATGCTTGGTTTAAGACAGGTTTAATTTCACAAAGCTGGGCCATCTGGAATTCTTTAAGTGTTATTCCTGATGGAAAAAGGCTAGGAAGGGGGGATAGCAGATGATCTAAACACAGAGGTTTTTCTCCTCCTTTTATTTATTTTATTTATTTATTTTTCCTCCCAGTGTTCTCAGAATCTTGCCAACAGTGTTAGAATAAGGCACATCTCACACAGGAGCTGTCTGCAGGCCTCTGGTACAACTTTGGAGGCTGGTTTTGCCAACAGCATGCCTGGGGCCAGGGGACACACACTTTTCAAACAACTGTGCAACTGATAGACCAAAATCAGTTCTTACCGTCATCTTCCTCCAGGGCATCCGGATGTGAAACGAAGATGGGCTCTGAGGGGTATGAATCTGGCTCCTGCCACACCCAGGTCTCCTTTGTTTTAACATTCAGCTTGCAAAGCTAAGGGTGGGAAAATTAAAACCACATCTCAGAAATTTCCTTTCTTGTCCTTAAACCAAGAGCTCATCAAAAAGATGTGCCTCACCCGTTTGCTGATAGTTACCCTGTCTGGAACAAAGTGATTCAGTCCAAGCCCGTATGTGTACGTGTACGGTCTCCCACCGTATTTCTTGTAATTGATCTGTGGAAATTCAAAGGCTGCAAAGATACGTATGTATGCATGAGGATTAGTAGGACACGGCCAGCTAATGGTACTCGAGTTGTCTCTGGCTGTGACTCGGAGCTGTCACCTTACCATGGCGCGGGCCTGAGAAAATAACTTCTGGCTCCAGCCAGATGGTCTCGTCGCTGCGCAGGGTCGCTGTGGCTGTCGTGTAGGGCAGGGTGACCAAGTTCTTGCCCGTGTCAGCCTGGGACGAGAAAGAATATCCAAGAGAAATGGAGAAACATTTCTGAATGTATTTGTACAGCAATACGCAAGAGAGCCTCGCGAAGCTGCACGAACCTGGAAATGGTAGATTCTTCCACTTTCTTAATTAGCTGTCAGTGTAATAAGAATGCTATCTGTCAGGCTGAACACATCCTGCATTTCAGCCCTCACTGTGCTTATAGGTGAACACGTGCATAACTTCTTCCCCCTCACTGAGATTCAGAGGCTTGTTGGGGGCTGCACACTTTGTTTGCTCGGCAGCACAAGGAAGGGCACGTGAAAGAGGGAAGCAAATTGTGAGCACAAGGAATGCAGAAATTTGATGTTTGCCAGCCCAGACAGGGGCTTGCCCAGCGAGGAGGAGGAGGCCCACAACTTGGGAAGCTGGAAATCACGCAGCGATTGCAGGCGGAGAGCTTTGCACCAGGCTGGCTGCATGGTGGACCTCACACCACGAATTGGGGCTGGGTTTGGCTACGTGCGCCCTGGCTGCTGCTGCTCCCATCCCCGTTCCTGGTGCCAGTCCCCAGCATGAGCACCATGTGTCCAGCGCCAGCCAGCAGCACCCTCTGTGCTCTGCTGCTGCCCTGTGGGCTGATTCAAAAAGCAACACGCAGGAAATCGAATGGAATATTTTCAGCTGTGGGAAATAAAAAGTTTCTGGGAAGACCCATGCTTTAAGAATATTTTTTCCTCCCATTAGAAGGTTTAGCTTGAATTAAATGTGACCTGGCAGAGCACTTGGAGCACTCGGCCACAAACTGCAGGAGTGGTGCAGACACTGACGTTTGCAGGCACGGAGCTGAGTGGGTACCTTGTCAATGTTGAGGGGCAGCACATATCTGCGGGCTTCGGGCTGCGGCGCCTTCTCCGCCTGCCTCTTCACCTCGTCCCAGTTCGCCCGCAAATTGGCTAAATAGAGGTAGTTGTAAACGAACTCGAACCTGCACAAAAACAGCATCACAGACAGAAAACAGATGTCATTTGTAAGTGAGGAGTTTCAAAGCAGCTTTTTTTCCCCTAAAATGCGGTTGATGACATGAGTCCATTCCAGCCCCTCAGCTGGAGCGAGCCGGGCGCTCACCCCCCAGCACCCACTGGGCCTCAGCACCTGCTCCCAGCGGCCAGGACAAGCCTGGCTTGGAGCTGCCTGCACCCTGGGAAACACCTCCCTGGGGCCACATTTCTCTGTGTTCACGTGAAAAGCACCCTTCGAGCCTAAGTCAGATTCTGAGGACCGCAGCCCCAGAAGCTGAAATAGCATCAGCCCTTCGATAGTCACAGGGAGGTTAAAGTTGAAGGCAAACAAGGGCTGAGAAAATGAGTTTGAAACAGGCTCTCCACACCGCAGGGGAATTGTCACGCTGTACAGTCAAAGGATCACCAAGAGGAATACTCAGAGCGGCCGACGGAGGCGGTCTGGGTGCCAGGAGGGGATGCCTGTGCGTCAGCGGGATGCGTGGCCCTGCTGGCTGGGATGGTGGCACCGGCTGCGGTCCCCAGCCACCTTCCACTCACCCCTTCCAGGTGCAGAGATCGACGATGAGAAATCCGTTATCTTCGTAGGTGTTAATGTGATGGAAGAGGTTGAAGGCTGAGGTGCGGTACTTGATATTGAGGAGCCGCCCTTTTTTCTTCTCTGCCACGTGAAGCCAGACCTGAAAGATGGCAGCAGTTCGGTTTTGCTTGCATGGACACAGGAGACCCCCCCTGGCCCATGGGTGCGGCCTGCCAGTCGCTTACCCCCATGGTCTCGTTGGACTCGAAGCAGTCCATGTAGTTGGCTCCCCACAGGCTCCAGGAGGAGAGGAACTTCAGCAGGTTGATTTTCACTGGGGTTTCAACAAACACGATGTAGTTTGGGGTCAGTCCGAAGCTGTTTGGAAACACACGGGGAGCACATCGAGCTCCTGGAGCACGTGGCTCCGTGGCTACAGCATGCAGAGCAGAGCTTAAACTTACAGCAGTACAAACATCCCAATTTGGTACCTCCCCTAATTTTAGTTGCTGATTACATGCAAGGACGAGCCATGCGTGCCACTTCTCTAGAGCATGCAACCCCAGCAAGGCAGCACAAGTGTGCCCGTACCGTGCTGTAGTGGCACCACAGAAGAGGACTGTGCCACCAAATGCTCATTTGCCAAAACTGCTGCTCCAACATGGGAACACGCCGCATGCAGCAAGGAACCAAATCTCCCTCAGTCCCCTGAGCCAGGCACAAGTTACCTGTGAACATAGGAGGGCTTAAATCTGTCGCTGCAAGGAAACTGCACCACCACCTCCGCCTTGTTCATCGGGTCCTCCTTGTCTGCAATAAGACTGTCCAACGGTTATGGGAGAAGTGGCATCCGTACCTACTTTGCCTGCCTTAATACTGTTTGCCCAGCAAGGCTTCTACCTTTAACACGAAGGAAGCTCGTGATCCAGAAGCCACGTAAGAGACTGTTTTAAAGATAACTTTAAAAAAAGATGACCAAAAAAAAAAAAAGGACAAAACTCATTTGAAGAACAAAAAGTGATTTATAGGACAAAATTTTTGCAAGCTTATTCACAGGTGCATTTAACCGACCTGCCTGGAGTGGGGGAATCCGTATTATGTTGTAGGCAAGCGAAAAATTTTTTCCAAAGCAATTGCCGATGTTATAAACCGTCCCATCGTTCTCAACGTGGGGATGTGCCGTCGCCCCATTGACAGAGACGTACTTGCAGAGATCCACCTGGAGGGCAAGATGCAGAAAGTCAGGGCTCCCTGGGCAGCAGATGGGCTCACCAGCCCTGCCAGGTGAACGCGTTCTTGCCTTGCACAAAGTTCTCTAAGCTCACATCACCATCCGTTCTGTGACAAGCAAAAAGGCCACAAAGCCAAGCAATCTGAGATGCTTGGAAGAGGTTCGGGGTCCTGGGGTCCGGAAAGCAAGGCTCTGCAGGCTGGGCATTAGCCACAGAGCTGGGAACAGCCCCAAAGCACCCGCTCTGTGCCATGCAGGCAAACCATGGCTTGGCTCCAGCTGAAGTGAAGCCCGTAGCCTCCAAATCAAACGCTCCCTTTGTAACGGCACTCCCCCACGAGACAGAAGCCAAGCACAGAGACCTACCTGCTTAATCGTCTCTAAAGTGTCCGGGTTAATTCTGGTTATAAAGTTGGTCTCGGTGCAGGCGTAGTAATCCTCGCCAACGGGGTAGACGTTAACGAGGGCGTTATCGGTGACCTCCACGCCTTTGAAGTAGGAGAAGAACCTGAGCGGAGGAAGGCAGCGCCAGGTCAGTGGCTCTGGAGGCGGGAGCCCCATGGCACAGGACTGCAGTGTCCTCTTGGGGCCCCTCGGTACCTGGAGAAAATGTTCTTGCATGGATCCGGGTAGGCGTAGGTGCCAAATTCGGTTATCACAATCCTCTTCTCCGTCATTGCTCTCACATAAGCATCAGTCCGAACAAACCTGGAAAGGGTTGGGGGAAAGGCGCAGCACAGGTATGGTCACACGAACATGTCAGGCCACATAATCAAAATAAATACAGGTAATCTAGTGGTGAGCCTCACAAGGCCTGTGAGAACCAGAGGCCCTCACAGCCCAGCCTCAGGCAGCCACCCGATCCATGATCCACACGAGGGATCCCAAAGCTGCCCCCGTTCTCCCCCACCAGTGCAGCAGGAGGGAGGCCCCAGTCGGCTGAAGCTGGCCAGAAACATGTCCCAGTTCCCCCCGGCTGGCCTTCACTGAATGCCCAGTGGCTCCCAGCTCGGCCATTTCGTCCTGAGGACACGCTGGGCTCCCAGACACAGTGCGGCAGGTCAAGCAACCCCTCTGCCCCCATCGTCACAAAAAATAAAAAGTGACTTGTGTGGGAAAAGTAGCATTTCTGCTAAGTATGAGCAAGACTCGGTTATTGTCAGCTGGTTTTAGCAACCTCACCACCAGAGCTCCTCCAGTAACTGCACGGACCCGCAAGCAGCGGTGCCTGCCCACACGGGATGGCAGCGCCCGTCCACAGCTCGTGTGGTCGAGCCAAGGCCGGGTCCCCCCGGGCAGCGTCCCCGTACCTGCGGTGGTAGGTGACGTGCCCCTCCTTGAAGTCAAACTTGTGCAGCAGTGCCTGGCCGTCAAAGAGGTGGTAGAAGGGCTCTGCCCCGACCTCGAACAAGCCGGGCCCGCAGCGAAGGAGGCTCCCCCTGAGCCAGGTGGGGATCCTGCCTGTGGGAGACGCAGCGCTCTGAGTGCTGGGGCCAGCACCGGTCTGACCAAAGTGGTTTTATTGCATTGAGGAAAAAAAAAAAAAACAACCTTCAAATTACTTTATCTTCCTTATCTTTAGCCTATGTTTATTAAACATATTTTTGTTTTTTAAAGAAAAGATCATGCATACTTGTGAGCCCTTTGGTCCATTTGCTTCTCCCTTTATAAAGTCAGAGGAAAGGACAATGCCCAAAACCAAAATGCCCAAGGATCCAACAACCAATCTGTTCTTCCTCCACCCCAAGTATGCCAGCCCTGCCAAAGCCTTCATCTCCTATGCATTTAACCCACTGCTCCAGGACCTGTGAAGCCCCTGAGACCCGGGGAGCTGGTGGCCCAGCTGCTCCCGAGATCAGGACAGGGCTCACAAGAGCACAAGAGGAGGTGGTAAGGGCACACCAACCTGTGACGTGGGCGGTTACCGGAGAGGACAGCTCCTCCACCGTCTCAAAGAGCTTCTTGTAGCCTCCCGCGGGATGCTCCACTCTGAAGGGTCAGGAGAGCTGGGTTAGTGAGGCTCTGGCAAACCCTGGCAGCCAGCAATTTTTGACCTTGGGTGGAAAAAGCTGTGGCTGGCAAATAACTGGCGAGCTCAGCAGGGAGAGGCAGCAGCCTCCTGGAAAGGAAGGCTCCAGGGAGCGAGTGGAGGCTGCAGAGAGGCCAGGCCCAGTGTCTGGGCGCACAGAGGAGGAGGAGGAAACACCGGCAGGACAGCGAACACCTCACCCCCACCAACCGGTCTGCGACAGGCACAAGGGACAACCTGGGGACATCGTGAGTGGCCAGAAAGCAGGGCTCCCTTTCAGAATCAGAAATCTAATTTGTATCTCCCAGGTCTTGGATAAGCTTTCTTTTCTTTTTTGCCTTTTATAAGCAAAGTGCATTTGAGCACACAGCTGAGCTTTGTTCGTTCCAAGCAGGAGGCGACATGGCAGACACGGGCCGTGTGGCCCTTCCCATGGAAGCCGGAGCCCTCTCCCAGTACCTGGGGGGCAGCTGGTCCCCCACATCCTGCTCATGGGGCATAGCAGCACCAGCACCCACATACCAAAACCGCCCTCGCCTCCTGCAGAGACCCTCAGCCCTGTCCCCGACCTGCCAGTGGCCCTGGGGAACTCCGGGCACAGCTGCAGTGCTGCTCGCGAGTGTGACCACGCACCCACTCCCACGGAGAGCACTGCAGGAATACTCACTGGCTGTACATTCTCTCCCCGGTGAAGGATTGGAGGCTGCCGAAGCTGAGGGTGAGCCCGGGGCAGCGTGCTGGGATTTATGTGAGCAGTAAGTCCTGCTGGAGGAAGCCCCAGGACCCACCCGCAGCCAATGAGCTCCCCACTGCGAACAGAAGGGGCTTTCACCACCCAAATCCTCTCGGTGCTTGGCGAGGTTTTGTCTTGCCCTTTGCACAAAAAGAGGCTTTAAATGTTTCTCAGGGACCTAAATTCTCCCCAGGCAGAAGTAATTAGAAGGAAACAAACCGCAGAAGAGTGCAGACACACCGGCTGCAACCTCAGCTCTCCCCCTCAGCAGCCCAATGGTGCTTATGTCCCGGCTGCAGCCTCTCCATCCCGCGCTACCATCCCCATCCCGCAGCACGGCTTGGTGCTTCACCCAGAAACCAAGTGATGCCAGAGATGCCCACAGACCGCACGGCCTTGTCAAATATCACCCTTCTTAACGCCCCCATGCATTGGCTGCCACCTTTCTTCTCTGTCCTGAGATTTTCTTTCATTACAAATTGCTCTCACCTGCAGACTAATAATTTACAGGGAGCAGCAAATATATATATATATATTTTTTTTATAGAATTTAAAAAACTCAAACATTTTTCACCGAGAGGCTGTGGTTCTCCTGTTCTGGAATAAACTTCGGAAGCAAGCTAGGTTCCCACACCTAACTTGAAGGTTGCTGATATGTTACAGTTGCAGGTAAATCAAGTATGTAAAAAGACTACTGATAATTCAAGACTTCTCCCTGGAAGTGCTTTGCTTGTGAAGGTTTGAACATGGGCATACCAATGATCCAAGGCAGCCCGCGGTACCGCCGTACTACTTACGTAAATCACGCCGCAGCAGCAACCTCGGCACAGCTCTTGTAGAGGGACCAAGGCAGAGCGTTGCTGACGAAGCAGCTACCGAGTTGCCTCCGTGAGGTCTTTGGCTGAGGCCTCCCACTAACCCCTCATATTGAGCAACCTTAATTACATGGGAATTTGTCTGGGGAGGCATCCTAGGAGTGAGTGCTTTCAACATGAACTTGCGTGCTGGTTTGAGGCCTCTTAAATAGTGGAAATAACACAGATTTTTAATTAACCCCAGAAGGATTCCTAACAGTGTCCTCATCCTTGATGTCACGAAAATCCACCGTTTCCATGGTGACAGCATCCACCAGGCAGCACAAAAACCTCCCAGCCCTGTGCTGCCAGAACTGTTCGGGGGCACCAGCCGGGAGCAGGACGGCCACCACCAGCAGCGCCCACGGCTCTCCTCTGTCCTCCTGCCAGGAGCAACGAGCCCGAGCAGTTGCTCGTGCACAGCTTCTGTCCTGATGCTTCAGACACCTGGAGCACCCAGCTGTCTGTCGTGGATCACACTGAGGTTAGCCCTGAGCATTTCAGCCACACAGGTCCCCGACTGCTTTGTACCTGGGCGTTCCTGTGCCGCGACACCGGCTGTGTCACCAGCCAGTGCTGGACCCGGACCCTTCTCTGATGTGGCACTGACACCACAACCAGCGTCAGCCAGCATATAACCCAGCAACGTGTTATAAACTTGTTAGTCATTTTAAGTAACAACTAAAAAGGTGCTGTCATCAGCACCAATTAGCAAAAAGAGGTGATGCTAAGTACCAGTAACAGCACATCCTCCTGCCTTCTGTGCAGAAAAGTTTGTTACTTCTGACTGGCAGCAGACCAGGTGGTATTACAGATGGCAAGCACAAACAGCTCCTAAATGCTTAAGCAAGAAAGAAGAGAGTTTGGGATCTGTTTATGCAAAACGGTGAGTGCATTTTGCAAACCACAATAGCCTACCATGACTGCACCCACATCAGCCATGTGCCGAGCCAACTGATTTGCTCGCATGAAGACCGTATTGATGAGAGCTAACCAGTGTTGGAAGTTACATTTCAGCTGAACATATTTTTCAAATAAATCCAGTCCATTTCAAGTGAACCCAAACACTCAAAACAAATTAAGGATTTTTAAAGACGACTAGAAGAGTTTATATGAGCTTAATTCTTGCATGAAAGAAGTTGAGAAGCCACAGCATGTACACACGCAGTCTTTTTGTAAGTGAGAGACTGGAGTCTGAGAAGCAGCCACTAAGCCCTCTGCTCGCTGCACTCTGCTGTCTCAAAGCAAAGGGGAACAACTTCCAGTAAAGCCTTTGCTTAGATCCCCAGAGCAGAATCCTCGTTAGCAGTACGTACGCTATTGCAGTCCACCCTGAATCGTTTTTTCAAGTCACTGAAAGTCAACCACAAATCCTTCCTAGTGTCAGATTTCAGACCAGAACTACAAGCAGCGGATAATCCTGCTGCTCCCCACTATACACAGCTGATAGCTCACAGGCAGTCGTGAATTCACATCTGATGAGCTGCTCCTCATGCAAAATTATAGGGTTTGCAGTACAATACTTAAAAAAAAATAATACTAAAAGCTTGCAGTAAAATTTCTCACTTGAGGAAGTGATAGCTAAGGTTGAGATTAAATTTGTATCTGTTATTCATTTTGAATGCCCCATTGCAGGTCAATTTGTTTATTTATTCAAGGTTTTGTTATATTTCTGTCAAAACCTCAGAAGGGAACGTTAAGTAATACGGATCAAGCACTCTGAATAATGAGGGCACAGCCAGCTGAAAGCTAAATCCTAAGAAATGTGAGCTTCTGGCCTGATTAGCTTAACTGGAACACAGATACACACAAAATAAAGCATTTATGCAACACTTAACAGGCTGAAAGTACGTAGTTTAGGCAGGTACGGGATTTTTAGAAGCTGTCTATAGGCACTACAAACATCCATCACCTGCTACGTAAAGTGTAAAGATATCTACAGGACATCAAAACATTTACTAACATCGGCTGAGACTGGGCTTACCTTGGTTTGCCACTTACAAAGCCTTCCTCATAAAGATCAAGATATAACGCAAAAGGTGCACCGTGCCAGATGTGCTCCAGCTACCAGAAAGTAACTCCCACACCTCTGTAGGCTAAGATAGGACCGATTTGGTATTTCACATCAGTTTCTTCACATAGGAACCAGGCTAAACATCCACAACACAAAGGTTGTGGGGAGAAAAGTGTTAGCAAATACTGCTTTCCGCTAAAACCTTTTTAAATTCAACTTAAAGCGCACAGAAACAAAATAGGATGCAAAATTATAACCTTAATTATTGTAGGACAAATTTCAGGTAGTAAAATGAAAAAAAGAAAACGATTATGAAGCCCTTTATTCTAAATCATTTATTCCAACTTCTAAAGTAAAAACTTTTCTCCCCATCTTAAAAAGCAAAAAGCAAAAACCAACAACCCAGCTTTTTGGAGAGGCTCAACATTGTGCAGATAATATTAGATTAGCACAACTCTGGTATGGATTGTCCCCAAGAAATGCAAAAAATAAAAAAATCCAGGTAGAGACAAGTAGTTGAAATTTGCTTTAATTTTTATGATTGGTTTTATGACAACTCCTGTAAGAACCTGCATGTGCAAGTACCACGACAATTCAGTTCATCCTTGGAATGGAGAGACAAAAAAAGCACACTGGACTTGCCTACACTGCACAGCTCACAGCTCTGAGATAACTGAACGAGATAACCACCAAGTAACTTGCACAAAGGAAAAGTGCTCATCACGAAAGTATCTCATTCCATGAAGCACACAATTGCTTAATAAACACAAAAAAACACAAAAAAATTAAAGTGAAAATAAAGGTGGACTTCACAAATCTATCGTCGTATACAGTTCAACATTGCAGAGCATCCCTTCCATTTTTCTGCAAATACAGCCAGAATAAGCAAAAAGTTTTATATCTAGAAGCACTAATGCGATGTGTAAAACAGACACATTCCTTGTAAAATGCAGAGTGGTTTGAGGGTATGGCACGAGTGATTGTGGTGTGAGGTTAAGGAAGCCTTCAACTGAAGGCAGCAGTGGAAGCAAGCAGTACTATGCAGCACCAAGTCCACCCAAACAACAAGCTTCAGTTTTGCAAGGGGCAGGACACAGCATGGACGTTGGGCCTGAAAACCAGAGAAATCTGAAAATTTTCGAGCATAGCAACACACACAGACTTAACATTCAAGACCCTGAATTGGATATATATATATATCACAGATATATATATGGCTGACAGAAAACCCAGCACCACCAACACTTAAAGATTTACATTGTTCCTGACTAGTAAGGAAGGTCTGGCACAGTATCAGAACATGGAAAGAAAACACTGGATATTAACAAGATTCTACAGAAATTATTTTACACGGTGGCTTCACTCCCCCCAGGAACATCCAGCTACACCATGTAACACAGAGTTCGAGTGCATTACTTCTCACCTCTCCACTGTCTAACCATCCACAGATGTGGCTACGCCATTACAACACCGCTTTTAAGCCCCGTTATCACCTTCACCTTGTCCTCTCAGGAGATGAAAGTTACGGTTCAGACTGAGTGGCAGGTCCATTAGTGCTCCTACTTGCAGCACAAGTTCTACAAAAGCCTTACGAGGCACAGAACTTGGAACTGCTCCAGCACGTAACGGTGATGCTTCGACTGCCAGCAGCAATATCCACAGGTCTCACAGCGCAGCTCACACTTGACATGTCAGCCAACGGTTCTTCCTAATCACAGCTTTCCAAAGTAACAACACTTTTTATATAAACATTTCACTGAATGCTTAAAGGTCGATAATTTTTATATATTACATTATTTTTACCCTGTTAAGAGGAAAGGGACTTTTTCATTAAATTTTAAAATTGCCTTAATTGCCCTGGTCGTACCCACATGCTATCAGCATCTCTTTGGGGATACAGACAAAAGGATTTCAGGATTTATCCATCTGGATACCAATACGGGGAGAAGAAGCATCCACTTCTCTCCAAACCCGATATTGAACGCCAACAGCATTCACCATTTACGGCTTTTTAAGTTGTCTCCCCATATTAAGTTGGGATCTTCTTTATGAAAAGACTAAGCTGTTCTCACAGAAATATCAATGCAGATCCACCTTGTGGGGACAGTCTTGGTCCCATGAGAATTAACCCTGAATTCCAGATTAAATCCAGAAACAATACAGGGAAACGTAGTGTATTACGATTCTATTCATTGTCACATCTCACATACTTCTCAAACAAAACAATAGAAGTGACAGATGGTATCAGTACATCCAAAATAAGTATTCCAGGAAAACATCAAACACACCTAGCACTTTTAATATAAATAAATATATATGAAAAAGCAGATTTTACAGATGAGAAGTAAGTATTTTAAGGAGGCAGATTATTTATTTATGGTGAATTTCTGGCTCCCCTGGAAACCACAAAAGCAAGTTTTAAATTAGTCCTGAACTTAAAGAATATTGTTTTGCTTGAAGACAAGTAGTTTGTGAAAACAAGGAAGGCACTTACCCACACCAAACAAATAATTAAAACTCCACACAAACTATAATTAATGGCACAAATTCCTGAACATACATTAAAAAAGTTGCAATATGCATATCATTAGTTTCCCATATGAAAACCCTGTATACATTTTTTGGTTACCAATAGCTTCATGCTTATTTTCACATTTATTCTACTGAGCACAATACATTGATTAATTTGTAAACAGATAAATATTTCTCTTAGAAGTCATTCAAAAGTAACCTCCAGAAAAAAGTTATTTTGGCACTTTTCAGCACAGTGTTCATGTAAACATTTCTTCCTTCTGCATAAGCAACCACTACCAAATTTGCATAGAAAGCACCCCTTGGTAAGTCATTCATCCATCCAAGTAAACATGCAGCTGAAGTACGGTGAAATTAATATCTCAGGCTACGAAATTTTGGTTTTCTTAGGCTAAGCATCGGTTGTTTGATGGTAGGTTTGTTCTCAAACAGCATTGCTTCGTTTTCTGTAGTTGGAAATCTGTTCTGGTAGATCAGAGGATATTCCTTCTGAAACTAGAAAGCAGGCAGAAGAAAATTATTAAACAGGACTTCACTAGAAAAAATAAAACCCAGTACAGATACGTATCAGCAGCAAGAGCAAGACTATCAGTATGTAAAGTATTTCTGCTGTGACACTTGACTAAAGCCGCAGTCCTTTGTGCTTGTAAGTTCACAACTGATAAACAGTGAATCAGATGGAAGTAGTTTTGTCAGGCACCTCATCTTCTGTTGAAATGAGAAAAGCTTCCAATCTCATTTTAATCCCAAGGATGTTTACCTGCTGATTGGAATAGCGCTACGAGCAGACACTGTGCTGTTCTACCTCCAACCAGCAACTACCTGCCGGCATCTCCACTTGAAACGACAGTCTGCAGCTGCTCACGGTCACATTGACCAGCTGAACACTAGTTAGCGCAGCTTATCGCATCTGTCACCATTTCTTTGATTCTGAAAGGTATGACCAGCTTTTATTCTCCAAGCAAGGCAAGGCAGTCACCCATTTGAAGACACTGGCAGCATTGGTACACTTTCTGTTTATGCTTGGAAAGCTGTCTTTCAAGAAACGCGATGATAAATGTCTCAACTAACTGGAAGTTAAGGTTCAGCAGATTTTGAAGGCATTCTCTCAGGAAAGAGAGAATAACTACTTCAACTAGGGGAGTTATTTTTCAGTTCCTGCAGATGAGCAACAAAAATATCTGGCTTTGGAGATGTTTTGGTCATATTGCCTGTTTCTTATGTAAGGTCAAGTAGGATTCAGTCTACTAAAAATTCCATCATTTGTAACATTTGGTGTTGATGCAAGCTGAATCTAACCCCTCTAGGGAGTGGCATGTTTGTGGCATTTGGCTTTCCCCAAATCAAATTATCAAAACTATATAATCACTCCAAAAAGCTGTGATTTATTATGCCAGTAGTTATCCCTGCACAAATGGCAAGACTATAATATAACTCCATGAATTTTAAAAATAAACTTTGCTAATATTTGGCCTTTACAGTATAAAGCGCTTGTGGATGTCGATGGGAACTCACCGACCATTTAAATACACACTTCAAGTTTTATTGTTAGAGTATATTAATTTATTTCCTTCCTCCCTGCTCCACCTGCTTGAAGTGCTGCTGTGCATCACTTCTTACTGCTTGCTTACTCAGAAATTTAGGTTTCAGTAACCATAATTAACTATTCTGCTTTACATGCAGAACGTTTCAGTGAACTTGAACAAAAGGCCTGTCTTCTGAAGCTTGGTCCTGTTAAACTGAAGTTTTCACAACACGTGAAAGTCAGTGTTGCAGAAGCAGGGGGGGAAGGGGCATCAGAACAAACGCACTTGCTTTGAAAAGCTGCTTTTTCAAATTTGAGTCACAAGACTTGCTTAGGAAATTCTAGGACAAGTACAATACTATTCAACTGGTCAGAGGCACTTGCCAAAGGTTTTCTTAAAAAGAAAAAACCTCCAGTAGGAAATCCTGCCAGAGTTGCTGCGCTTTAGCTTTAGTATTAGGCAACACATGAGCAGGCTATAGTAGTGACAGATAATCTTGAACAACATGCATGTTACAAAACAAAGCTAATTCCACAGAAAATAATATTTCAGAACTGTGAATAGATTTTGACCTCTTAACAGCAAAAAACCTGACTACTTTTTGTCTCTTCCATAGATTTTAAGCCCACCTATGGCATTTTAATGGTAGCTTGTGTTGCCAGTACAACATGCTGCTTAAGAGAGCGTCTTAGAGTTTTTATACCGGTTTTGAATCACTGTTTGAACACTATTGTTGCCAGACAGTATCAAATGCTGTACTAGGCACTGTCCGTAAAATCCTATCAGATCATGCAATCAAAAAACATTGAACAGTAGATTTACTTATTTTTCTATAAGAGAAGCATTTCTCTCTGTACAGTCTGCTCACGTTCTGTTCCAGTGTGTCATAGCTGAGCCCCTTCCCTCACAGGAATGTGCTCAGAAGTAAATATCCACCCTTCTTACCTGCTTTAACTTCTTCTTTTTGTCTTTTACAGACAAGTTCTTATCTTTGATAATGTTCTCTAACAGCTCTGCCACTGCAGCTTGAGATGTAGAAACCTTTTGTTCTTCAAACTCCTGAGGAGTTATTTGTTTGCAGTATGAGTATGTTGGCAGTATGGCGCAAATTTCTTCCCTTGGATATTTGCCCTGAAGTAAATTAAAAAAAAAAAATAAATCAAAGAAAGGGTCTACATAGTCAAATGGTTATATACTATCTTGATAAGAAGCTACCTTACTTAACATTCAAGCATATCAACTTAGTGACATCGCAAGTTGCCAGGCATTATAAAGTAGCCGATGTCTATGATTGCACCAATACCTTAAATAAAAGTTTGCATTCGAAATACTGTGGTTTTATTTGCCGTTTTCCCATCCCACCCACATTAGCAAATACTCCACAGCTAGCAAAGGTACTTGAACTTCTAGCATGCCACCGACCTGAGCCATCCTCATGTATTCTATGTGATCTTGCACTGCAACCTGCAGATAAGTTGGTACTTTAAATATTTCTTGTTGGTGGTCCATTAGAAATGAAACTAATCGTGTAGAAAGGAGCTCATCAAGATCAACTTCTTCTGCACAGCATAACACACATCGAGAAAAAGTCTGTATCATCTAGAAGTGTTTAGCAGATCGTTAGTATGTGCAGTCAGGGGATTTGCCTTCCTTCTACTCTATACAGCGACACAACAAATTCTCCAATAACAACTTTCGTTGCAATCTCTCTTGCCCACACCAGCTGGTCAAGAGGAGGAATCCTGATTATTTTTTTCCTCAACTGAAATAAAGCATTGTTCAATACAAAGAAGTGCAAATCTTAATTTCTTTTAAGAAATACATTTTAAAAAATGTAATAAGTCTTCCCCCACAGAAAAATGTACATATTCAAGTAGCTGTCTTGAACCAAGCGAGATGACAAAAACCACACCTGCACAGTCAGCCGCCAAGATCTAATGTACACCAACCAGTTTCAAGAAGTTTTTTTTTTTTTTTTTTATAAACGTTTTTACAGTTTCCCCATTTCTGGCTTTTATCAGGCTTATTTTAACATAACTTGTGCAGGTAACGTTGTTGTTTAATCTTATTTGGCACAAACACTACAAATGTCTTCCAGTAGTCATTCCAATAAAAGCTTTCACTCAGACCTAGAAGCTAGTCTTTAAAGCCACTAGGCTTCCTCCTTCTGGAATGGTTTATGCCCTAATCATAGGAGGTGGTGTCATGTCCCCCGCCCTGGAGATGTTCAGGGCCAGGCTGGACAAGGCCCTGGGCAGCCTGATCTAGTGGGTGGCGTCCTTGCCCATAGCAGGGGTTGGAACTGGATGACCTTTAAGGTCCCTTCCGAGCCAAACCATTCTATGGTTCTAACTTCAAATACAAAAATATTTATCCCAAGAAAGGTTGTCCACACACACTTTGCCAGCACCTTTTAAGCTTAAACGGCAGTTGGGTGATAAATCAGACTGAACAATCATTTACATTCTTTTAAAGGAATTATTTCCCCCCTCCTCCCAAAATAAACAAAAGCAACATCAATATTTCAAATGTATTAGGACGGAGACAAAGTGCTTGCTGCAAGCCAGATTTTTTGTAAGTGTTGTGGAAATGAAAAATCTGCCCATTAAGCACAATTTAATTGTATTTAATTACAGTGAGCCAAGAACCTTAAATCCTAATTACTGCTAGTATTCTCAGCATTACTTCAGCAATATTTTTAAAACAAGAGAAACTGCAATCACGATTCTCTTACCAAAGAACGTGTGCCCATCGCATCGTGCAGTCGTGGCATATCAACATTTTCACTGATCCGAGAGATCATACGCATAAGGAGCTGCATCTTTCTACGATTTGGTGGTGGAAGCAACAAACAACATATCTGTAGTGCTTCAACAGCAATTCTTTCTAAATGAGGCTGAAGGAGATCTACAAATTAATTGTAAATACAGCTATCGTTAAGATTTGAATCAACTTTCAGGATTACTTTTTATTCAGTAAAATAATTCCCTCCCCTCCCAAGGCAGACGATCTATGTTTCAAATCAATCAGCCGTAACATTGTAGATCAACGTTACACGTCCTTTTTTTGTGTGAGCATCCTCAACTCACTTCGTTGTGTTATGGCCTTGATTGTACAAGCAGTTTATCATAATGAAGAAACGACCCTAATGTTATTTCTTAAAGTATTTTCAGAAAATACTTTCCAAAGATCGTAAAAAGACATCTTCAATAGGCAGGCCTGTGCAAATTCCTTTCCTTACTCTGAGACAGTGCCTAAGTCAGAAGTTCCATCACTTACCTGAACAGGAAGGTTCTGATAAATCACACTTGAGAATGCAAAGACACTACACGCTACTATTTGTTAGCGGAGGTATGAAAGGCTACCTGTAGACAGTACAACTTAGCAACCAGAACTTTGTTTTTAAACCCACAAGTTATATTATATAGATATAAAAAAAACAGTAATGGTGTCAAAGAAAGTAAGGAAGCAGAGGTTAGTTAGTCAACACAATAAGCCAATACAACATGCTTTGGAAAGCCATCTTACTTTGCGTGCCAGTCAACATACAAGAGTGAGTGAAAGAGTATTCTGAGAGCTCTACGGTACTTTTGCAGAGTCTCTTGCTGACGGTGATATCAGAAGCCTCAGTCCTGATGTCCACTGAAGTATTCGGTTTTCTTTGCCCACAGAGTTGAGACTTTGGCTTCACTGTGATTTCGGCAACTGGTATATTGATGCTAGTACAACTTTTGGAGTTCCTGCTGCCAAGTAAACTCTGAGACCTGCATATTTGCTTTAATCTATGATTTTCATCAAATAGCTCTTTATCCTCAAGAGTTGAGGCAGACACTGTCTTCACGCCGTAAGTTTGGTTTTGGTATGCGTTATCAAAACCAAACGCTAACACAGAGTTGGCTTTATGCTCATACGGTAGTGATTGGTTTTTATTTCCTGCGCCCAAGACTGTGTTCACATCAGTTTGCCTGAGGACAACTGATTCTCCTTTATTACGTACACTTGAGGCAGTACCTCCAATTCTTTCCAAAGAGTAACATCTCGTCCTAAACGTGAGAGCTGGATCTTGTTCATTCCTGAAACCTGAAAGATTTTGACAACTTCCTCCTATTAGATTACCAGCACTGCCTTGTTCACTTGTCAGTTTATATTGTTGCAATTTCTTTGCACATTGTTTTTGAACAGCTAACTCTTCTGCAGACCACTTCCTGGAAACTTCATATTCTTTCCTCTTTTTCTCAGGCTCTTTGCGAAGTAGGCTTAGAAGAAGACATTCAGTTGACTTGAAAGAGTTCAAGTGAAGAATTTTTGAAGGTTGTGGGTCACATGTCTCATCTCGGACAGAATGTTTTCTGCTGCATAGATCTGGAATTGTGATGTAGCCACACATAACTATCAGAAAATGAAATATATATATTAAGATGCAAGTGATGTGAATGCAAACAAGTCCAGAAAGAAATAAAGTTGCTAACTGAACAGAGAAGACAACAAATATAAGACACTAATTGACTCAGTTAGTAAAATATAAGAAAAATTTAGCTCAGTCCAAAAGCAATCTAGCACAATAATTGCAACCAACATGCAAGGATAAAGCAAGTTAACAGACTGCAATAGTGAGGGACAAGGGTGAGCACATATTTCCAAGTTATGGTTACCGAATATTTAGAAAGTTAGTTCAGACAGTAATTTGCATAGAATGAGATATAATTGCATTTCACTTAATATTGTAATACAAAACGACAGCACTGATGATATTCCTCAGATTCAAGTTGCCATACAGACAACAGGGTCAAGGTCCACTTCGAGATACAGATTTTTTTTCTTCCAGTTGATATGTACTTATAGCTTACACTGATTATTTCTAAGTTCATACATACCTAAAATATTAACAAAAAGTTCATAGTATTCAAAAGTGAGTAATGGTTCAGGGAGATTGAGAAAATAATCAGCAACTGTTCTGAATACGTCCCGTTCAAACCCACTGTAAGTTGGTTGGTTCATGTCATTATTTCTAGGCCCTAAATAGAAGCAAAGAAAGAAAATTCACAAAGTTTTTATTCTCACAATTCTATGGAAATAACAGTATGAGTTTATTCCTGTAGGAATGACTGTTTCACAAGTGAAGAATCATGTCAGCAATCTGCGTATAATTGCAGTTCAGCACTATAGCATTTGTAAGCAGAAATAGCGTAAAATATTCTATGAACGCACTCAGTTCTGCTAATTTTTAAGAGGGTGTTCCACACCAGTAATATAAAACTCATTTACGCTCTTTATACATCCCTCAAAATAGTCACAAACCTTGCATTTTCTTTCATTTCACACAAAGACCTATTAGATCTAAATACAGGACCGATGTGGGGGTTAAGGAAATCAAATGCTCAAAGATCAGCACTCAGCTCTATTTTCAACTTTGATTTAAATCCATTCACCAAGCTCTTCCCTGTCCTGCTTTTCCAAATCGTGCTCTTCATGTAAGAGGCTCTATGTTTTCGGGAAAGTTTTTGAGAAAGCAGTTGGAAAAAAAAAAAAAAAAAAAAGGTCATTTTCACAAGAGCGTACCTTGCAAATGACTTCTGGAGCCACTCTAACATTGCATGGACACCTACCACAGCCCCGCTGAACAGCTGGATGTACACACAGATGTATAAGCCCACACCATCCCACCATGCCATAGCCAGTACAGCTTTCAGAGGAGCTAATGAAGGCAATGGGCAGGGACAGGGGCAAGGACACACATACAAAGAGCTCATCGTATCGCATTTCAGCTGAGAGGCACTCATCTAACACTTGCATGCCCTGTTAGCCATTTAAAGAGAGAGCTTTTAAAAAAAGAAAAGGTCAGTACAATTATCCCATTTCTTCAGAATCTTTCCAAAATCTGCTTCATAAAGACGCAAAGCTTACATAATCGTGATCTGCATGTGTTTGTAACGCTATTTCTAAAACATCTGACAAAAGGAAGCTTCAAATGTAGCTAGACACTGAAGTTTCATAAAAATCAACTGCATGGTGAAGTAGAAAGACTACTGGTACCACTCAGGTCTACTACAGCACAAGCTAAAGAAAAAAACCACTCCTTTTTTAGCAAGACAATTCGCAGCAGACAGCCATTAGAAACTCAACTTCATTCAATTCACTGTTTTTTGCTAGAGGACTGATATCTTGATTGTCTTAAGCATAACATCTCTGAAGTGTTAGCTCTTCTGTGTTACATTCCTGTGCAGTAATTTGATACGAATTGCTTTCATTGCTTCTCAATATATCAAGGCACTTCCAATTATTTGAATTTTGAAAATGAAATTCACGATTGGCCTTAATATGCAAGTATATTTCACTTTCAACTTTCAAAATAGGTTTTTGGAACTTAAAAGCTATTACTTACAGTATGCGAGGCATTTCATAGCTGACAACACCCAGTGAGGGAGGTCTTCTAAAATGAATAACATATGTACGTTATTTATATATAACCCCAAAGAGTTAATAATCAACATAAGTAACCGCAATCACGTATTAAATACGTCAAATAGAACCTCAAATATAAAACTAATTTTAAATATTACTATGCATGTGGACTTACAGATTAATGTAATACACCTACAAAACCCTCTAGACAAGCATACTGAACTGAACTCTAGTTTGGAAAAGCAAGTGTATGAGACAGGCTATGAAACATACTGCCTTAGTCACGTACTATGTTGTTGTAACTGCACCATCCAAAAACTTCAAGCAAAAACTAGAAAAAAAAAAATCTTACCTGATTTGTTCTGTAAAATAACAACCCCATGTTTGCTTGTGTTAGTCATATTGTAGATGACATACTCAGGAACTATCTGTGCTGGCTGCAAAACTTCCTCCAAAGATGGGAGGCCTAAAATGGTTTGCAAACTGCAGGGAGGAAGAAAAGAGATGTCTAAAACTTTTGTTAATAACAAATGAAAACAGATACTTTGCATTTATTCAAACAACAGTTGCTTGATAAATTGATTTGCAGTTTCATAAAATTTCACTTCCAGAAGAAAAGTTTGTGAACACAATTGTTCCTGGGACAAACACCAAAAACCAGTATGAACGGGGAGAAGAAAGAACAGCTATGGTGTTAAAATATAATTCAGCACCAACAGCAGTACATTTCTTAAGTACAAAAATCCAAGGTTAGAAAATACATTAGAAAGAATATGTAAGTAGCAGTTAATAAAAATATTCACCTTTAAGCATGATTTTAAAAAGCTCACATAGTTCGCAAGTCAAAAGCTTCGTTGGGCTACTATAAACAGAAAGCATACTCACAAGAAAGCACATTTTGCACTTTATTACTCACTGTATTAGAATGATATTTCTCCAAATTTCTTGCACATATTCCTGGCTTATTTCCTTTCTGTGCAGTGCATCTTCTTTGTTCTCCTTTGTTATATCTGGTTCTGTTTTTTCTAAGTTTTCCTGAAAATTAGTGGTTTATGCATGTTATACTGGAAGAAGCCTCTTAAGATAAAGATACATACATCTTTCTTGAGAACATTAAATTCCAAAACATGATCCAGGGAGTAACCTTAACAGTCTCAGCACTGGAATGTAAGCATGCGCAATTAAAAAGCAAAAAAGGACTGTGTAGGAAAAGATCAAGACTTTCAGAAGTCAGCAATTTAAAGAATAGAAACAGATCAAATCCAAATGTTTTAATAAGCAAAGGATTTTCTTTAGGATCATAATCTAAATTCACAAAGTATGCACACACACAAGTCTGAAGAGAATAACTGGCTAAACAGTTGCACTCAATCTTTTTGAAAAAGTAAACAGAACAACTAGATTTTTATTCTAAATGGAAAAAAATGTTAAGTTTCAATATTGTACTGGTCAATTCAAAAACTCCACCTTCCAGCCCTCCCAATACTTTAAAATATTGTACTAGGGATAATTCTGAACTGAAGGAGACAAAGCCACGAATCTGTAAGAAAACAAACCCCCCTCCAGCATTGATAGAATGAGATGCTTAACTGCTTACACATATGTACAATTTAAACTATATAAGCCCAGATCATTCAGATGCAAAATTGACCATACACTGTGATGGGTGTGCGTGTGATGGGGGGAGGTCAAGTGATCTTTCCTTCTTTCTGGTTCAAAAATGTGGCAGCACTAATAACATTCTCTCCCTATATTTTCCTTCCAACAAACCTGTTGTCAGTAAGCTGAAAAATAGCTTCAGATAGGAGTTTAAGACTAATTACTATCTTGCGTCAAATACACAATCCCTTTCACTTGCTGACCACATTTCAAAAATGCCATGTTACAGTTCCAGCTATTTTACATATACGAGTTTTACTTGAATATTTATGGAATAATACAAAAGAAACAGAACACATAACCAAGGCACTTCACTATAAAATATAGCTGCGTCTTGCTATCAAAGCTACCTAAGTGTTCTATTTCACTTTCTAGAAGAAACTAACAATTTATTTCTTCAGCTAGAAGGGAAGATGACATGCAGTGCGACTAAAAGATGATTGCTTCTAGGTTTTTTTTGTTCTTTTTAAAGGATAAGGCAATTACATGGCAACTATAATTATGTAAGAAACATAAGTTACTACCAGAGAGTCCAGTAATTCATGTTTTTTAACAGTTCTCCTGGATAAGTGTGGCAGTTTAAAAAGCCTTTCTTTGTCTCTAGAGAAGGTTTCCAAGTTCTCTTTTTCTCGACAAGAGCTCGGTAGAGGTTTAACTGGAGAGGTTGAAGGAAATCTGTAATTAATAGGAGAGACAGCAAATGCATTAAGAATAAAATGCTTTAAATATATGTCGTTTACCCCAAACTGTGACTTATCAGCATGATTCCATAAGATTCTGAAGAAGAGAACTCAAGAAAAATGACAATTTTTTTTCCTTTGTTAAACATAGTCACATTATAAGCTAGCTTTGGGCAACTCTTCTTGATTCCAAAGTCAAGTTGAAGATGCTGAGATATTTATACAGCACTGAGATCAGACTTTGAGAAGGGAGGGCCATTAATACCTTTAAATTAAGGATTTAGGCTAGGCTTTGTTTCCCACTTTGGCTTCCTGTAAAATGTTCAAGAGAAGTAAACACAGGACTGGTAGCAAAGCACAGAGCCGCTACAATAAATTCTCTTCCCCCTTCCCCCCCCTCCAAACCCTAGCACTTGAATGAAGCACACGTGCCAAGTAAAAAAACTTAGACTTAAGTGCGAGAGGAGCCCTCAGCATGCAGGATTTATGGTCTATACTGCAAAACAGCTGAGTAAAATGGTACTAATAATTCATTTTAGCTCAACCAGTTCAACACAAAGTGAGATTTTTTGGGGGAAAGTTTTAGCATTAAATCAAATTGTCAAGCAAAAGAGCTCTGTTAGCTGGTCTTCGTTTCAGTACCTGTATAGCACACCATTGTCTTCTAAGTCTTCAGATCCCCATCTTCCTTTTATATCCTCAATTACGTGATTCTTGAGAAACTTCCTTAACAACTGGACAGTCTGCTGCCTGCTAACCTCAGGACCAAAGTTACTGTTGCTCCTCAGAACTTCGTGAAGCCAGTCCACGGCTTCTGAGGCAGTAAAACAGCTCCCGTGCTTTTTGAACCGCTGCCTGTGCTTCCGTAAGGGCATGCCCGCTCGGAAATACTTGGTGATTTCGTTCCACTGCACGGGACACAGAACAGTGAAGAAGAGAGGATTAAGACTGACGTGCTAACAACAAAAATCAATAAAACAGTAATAGTTAGTAATAACCACGTAAGTAAAATAGTTAGCAGCCAGTAATAGTAATGATCATATAAGTAGTAGTTAGCAATGGTTAGTAATAGCCATATAAATAAAACCACACCTATACTGACAAATATCAATACCTACAATAAATCAGTTATTAGCGTCACTATACACGCAGTACGTTTTAACCCGAACTTTAAACTAAACTACGTAAGCGTTTTATGTAGGGTTTTGCCTCATGCCCGTGTAGTTGCTGCCAGGGTGGAAGGTCTGGTCCCCACCGGTGCCACCAGCCCCCGCCTCAGAGCCGCTTCTGCGGACGGGGCGGCCCCGGGAGCTGTCGCGACACAGGCAGCAGTCGCGACCCAAGCCCCAGCCCGGACCCACCCGCCCTGACCCCGTCCTCACCAGCCGGGTAGCGCGGTAGGGGCCGGGGCGGGCCTCGCCCTCCATCCCCGGCCGGGCCCCTCAGGCCGGGCCCCTCCGGCCGGGCCGAGCCGAGCCCCAACGGCCGCGCCGTTCGAACGCGCAGCGCGGCTCCCCATTGGGCGCGGCGGGCGCTGCACGTGACACGAGGCGGGGCCGGGCCGCCTCAGGCGCTGCGCGGGCACACCCTGGCGCTGTCCCCCTCGGAGGTGGAGTTCAGAGACCTGCACCCTCTCAGGAATTAGATATTTGTTAATAAAAGGCATAAAGAGCTTGGATTGCGTCACTTAGTTTTCAAAGCGTTTTCACAGACACCGCTCCAAGTGCAGGTGGAGCACAGCGCATCCCCGTGTAGCTCCCACAGCAGCCCAACCACACACACCGTCAGAAGGGAGCACGGCTTCCTCAGCTTCCCTGTCACAACTGGGAAGAAAATAGTAAACCCTCCCAAATCGGCAAACACACAGCATATCTTTCACAGTTTTTAAGTGTTTTTCCTTTCTCCGGGCCTGTAGAGCACATAAGACTTGCTTGTTAAGCTGGAGCTATCAGTACCCCATGAGCCTCTTATCTCATCTTGATGCTGCCATCCATTGCTCAGACATTTAGGGCTCATCACCTAAGCTTCTTTTATAGTCAATAAAAGCAGATGAATACCTCAGGCATCCTTATAAGAGAGATAAAGCCACTACTGCTAAGAGAAAGCACAGCAGCATAACAAAGGGATTTAAGCAGTAAGACCTAAAGCTGTAGCTCAGGGAGGAAACTAGAAAGCTAAAGCACCAAAATGCCCCTTTAAACACAGCCAAGGTGACAGTCCCTGCTGAAGGGGCAGATGGCTTTTTTTCCGCTTTTATGTGCATTATAGAAATTAGTTGCAGGAGCCAATCAAAGCATCCTCCTCATGACATTTATCAGATCTGTGTGCGGTAGCACCTGCTGGTTGGTTAGCAGTGGTTGGCTTAGGATTCAGTATAATAATTTGATTTCAAATTATTAAAGTTATTATATAAATATATATATAAGTATATATAATATATAATATATAATTATATAATATATTATTATATATAATATATTATATATAATTATATAATATATAATAATATAATATATAATAATATAATATATAATAGATACATATATATATAAATGTATATATAAATATATTATTAAGCTTCAGGGAAGTTATTTCACTTACATTTTCTATCTGATTAGAAGAAGAAATGTGGATTCTCTCACTAGATTAAAAAACTTTGGAGATGCCCCTCATCACTTACATATTTCAACAACTGGCCTCCTGTTTTTCTTTCTAACAAAATTGCCTGATGAACGGCTGCCAAGATAAGAAGTGGTATTGATTTTTCCAATGACCCAGGCTCTAAACCTGTTCAAGAGTATAAATCAAATTACTGATTATCTTAGGGAAATCTCCATGAGTAAAACCTGCAGAAAGTGATGACTACAGCTGTTTCAGTATTGATTGCTTCCCGTACTCCCTTTCTCAGGTAATTTTAAAACATATAATGTTTGATATATTTGCATTCAACCTATTGCTGTAGATGATCTAATACACTTTGTGAAACTTCATATCTTAGAACAAGTAAAGAGATTTTAGAGGCATCTCTGGAAACTACAGTAACAGTGATAATTGGAGCAGTCTGAAACGCTACAGTCCATCTTCTTCATACTAGTGTAAGCAGTGTTATACTGCTGGAGTGTTTTAATTAATCTCGTAGGAGATGAAAACTAGAGTTCTTCCTGCTTTTCCATCTCAATTCCAAGTCTACCACTGCCTTTAGGTTTCCCTGCTTAGAGCAAAATGACTACACACAGAGGCAGGAATTCTGTACTTTTATTGCTAAACAGTCATAGAGATGCAAGTGACTGGAAATAGAAGCAGTCTTTTAAAAGGATAGAAGAATACTTTGGGGTCACTGAAATTATTCTTAAAGCCAGATTTATGGCTTCACAATGAGATTTTCTCATCTTTCAGATACTTTTCTGTCCCTTGTTCTTGTTAGAGATGCATAAAAATACTGGCCCAGCTGAGCTGAACGAAGGCATCAGTGCAACTCTCCACATATGAAGTTTTGCAAAAGACACGAGGGAAAGGAATGGGAAAAGTAGAGCATTATTCCCTCCCTGCTCCCCCTTATAATTGTTTGATGTTGCTGTCTGCTGCTAATTACAGCAGAAAGTAAAACAAATAGATAGAAATGAACGGAGTCCGTTTAAAACGTCAAGGTCATGGCTGTCCCTCTGCTCGTATGTTACTGTGTGCATTAATAAACAGAAACAGCTTGCGCTGTATATGCTGTAGGTCTTTCTTTTGCTGGTTTGAAATAAAGGAATAAAGCTAATTAGAAGCTCCTAATATTGATTTCCCGATGTTTATTTCAGATGAATTAACATCCCTGCCCGTAAGTTCAAATAGAAGGTGATTTTAAAACGTAAGGGAATAGACCATGGAGACTGCTAGTGATAACAAGCTTTGTGCATTTGTCATTAAGGAGTACAAATGCATAATACACTTGGATTTTGGGGTTGATGCAGTAAATGGATGAGATTTCAAATTTTAATTTGCATCTTTATTCGATCAAGCCTATCTTTAACTGTTACTTAGAACAAGATGCTTCAGAGGAAAGTGTTGCTCGTGGTTTTCCCTTCCTTCCCTCACAGTGTTTTTATTTTATCCCTCTTAATAGAATCACAGATAGAATCACAGAATTATGTGGGTAGGAAATGCCCTCCAGAGGTCACTTAGTCCAGCCTTCTGCTCAGGGCACATTGTTCAGGACCGTGACTAGCCAAGTTTTGAATATCGCAGGGATGGAGGTCTCACAAACTCTCTGGGCTCCTGTTCCCATTTGACCACCCTCTGGTGTTGGTCTTTCACAGCCAGACCTTCCCAGGTCCCAGGCTGTCCCTACAGCTGCTTGTCCTTCCATCGTGCACCTCCGAGAAGAGCTGGCTCCACCTCTACGCCCTCTGAGAGGCAGCTGCAGGCAGCAGTGAGATGTCCTCCAGCCATCCCGTCTTAAGCCTGAACAAACCAGTTGTCTCAGCTTCTCCTCGTATGTCATTGTCCAGTCCTTTCACAGCAGTGTTACGTTGCTTCTTCCTAAAGCAAACAATTACACAATTGAACTATGTTGTATGGAAACAAATTGCATTTTCAATCCACGGAATTGAACTAAAGCCTTTTTTGTGTGTTGTGAGACATGCAGGGGAGATCTGAGTTCTCCACAGCATTTTCTGTGTACCCCACTTCTGTCACTTCTGCTTTATCATTTGTAAGCCATGCAAGTCCACACTTTGAAATTTTTCTTCACAAATTTTCCCATGCTTTTGTTCTTTTTCTGTTTTCCGCACTCTCATCAAATCTGCAGATTTTGGAGATCAGGTGACAAAGACAATGCGCAGTTGCTACAGATTAAACTGAATTGCTGTTTTTGGTGAAATTCCAGGGCATGGGGAACTCCTTTGTATTATTAATTGCCTTACTTTCTGCACATTTTATGCTGTGTTAGCTGTTCTGTTACTTGCTGAACAAAAGACAGTCCATGGGTAAACCCACATAGATAGCACAGTGCTAAGAATGCTGAAGCCCTACCACGTCATCTCTGAACACTTTTATTTTCTTTTGACTTGTGCTCAATTCTATGTTTAAAAAAAGGTAAGAAGTACAATTTTTCAAGGTGGCGCAAGGAAAGGAAGGCCCACGGGGCTGGTCTTGCTGCTCCTGCTCAGCAGGAGGACTGGGAGGGGATGGGAATAATGACGACTGTTTCTGGCAGAATCAGCTTCCCTCTGCAGCAGTGGCCTCTATCTCAGCTCCCCTCAGCCCTGCATCATCAGCAGCTGTAGTAAATTTGGTTTTACAAGTTCTGGCGTAGGTGGGCCAGATAGCAAAGGAGCGCAGCAGCTGTGCCATCTTTGCAAATCTTCTGCTCTGTTGGGGCCAGGGGCCAGCCCCCAGCAGCATCGGCAATGCGAGGTGTGCCTGACGGAGAGAGTAAAGCCCTGCCGTAGTAAACAAAACCATAAAACACAGCGGAGACTTTGCGAGCAGTATCAGTAATTCAGAGTGAAATGAGCTAGCAGCTATATGTATCTCTGCTGGATTTAAGACAGTGCCTCGCTCACGCTTGTGTTTTAAAACAAATCTTTACTTGTGTCCTTCCTTCCCCGCTGTGGCTTCTCCTCAAAAGCAAGGTCTTGGTTTTTCAGCGTGGAAATGATATAGCATGTCACCTTTCTTTCCTTCTCCTTTTCTTCCTTTTCATTGTTCCCCCCGTTTTCTTTCCCCTTTCCACCAGCACTTGATAAGATCAGCAGGGCTGATTCTTCTGCCCGAAGCACTGCAGTGACCCCGAGCTGGGGCCGTGGCGTCGGCCGCTGCAGATACCCGGACCCAGCTGGTGAAACAGAGGCAACAGATAACCTGCAGGATTTTTCATTGGCCCCCGTGTTTTATAACTTTCTTTTTACCGCAGCTAGGTGTTGTTTTTGATCTCCTCTGCTGAGCTGGAATTTTCGGTGTGCAGCAAAGTAAACATCTGTTTTCTCTGCCGTGCTCCTGTGGTAAGGCAGAGCGCTCGGCGGTAACAGCAGCCGTGACAATGCTGCTGCTGGGACCATCAGGGGCAGCGGTGACGAACGGCAGCCTCTGAACCTGCTGGTGGCCCCGCGGTCAGTAGGAAAACCAAGAGAGAGGCTGAGCACAGCATTTGTAAAGTGCCGTGAAGATTTCAGAAACATGCTTTGTTGATGCTCTAGTGCTATTTTCTCATGCACGTCTGTTTAAATTTTGATTTTAGGGGGATAGCTTCTATACTTACAGTACACAAAATAAATCTGCTTGATATTTGGTGAAATGAAACAATAATGTCAGGTTTTGTGGACGTACAATCCCTTATCTTGTCAGGGCTTCATTCCTTTCATTTTACTACTTGGATGTAAGCCTCTCCTAACATTGACCCCAATGATATTGTTAAAAAAAGTATGTTTGGAGCATTGTTAGAGCAGGAACAACAATCTACAAACACTTCATTATTAATAATAACTCTTATAAAAGAAAAAAGAAAAAATATCTCTGAAGAGAGGTCAGAGAATTGTGCCTAACAGTGTAAGTATCTATGCCAAGTGTAGTGGTAAGGTGAATGTTACCCTGCTATAGGGTGATGCACACAAAGAGCCTTTTTGCAAAAGAACATTCATGTTATGTTAAATATGTGCAAAAAACTAAAACGGGTATGGAGTTGTGCGATCTGTGAATCTCCAGAAGTACTGAGCTTGGAGCTCAGCTTATTGGGGTTAGTTTCAAGCACCATTTCAAAGTCTTGCAGAAATGTTTTATCTATAATTAACAACTAGCGCTTGCAACCATCTTGGAGGAGGGTTGCAGCTCTAGTGAAAAACTATTTTATTTTTAATAGGATTCAGAGATATTGCATACAAAAATAACTTACCAATATTATTTCGGCTGCTAGAGCTGAGATTATCAAGTATTGATGCTGTATGCCTCTGAAACTCTAGTTGTAAATAAGGTCTTTGTAAGCGTAGATGTGAAATGTCCTGTGTTCAAACAATTAATACAGATAGTTTGAGGCCTGAGGTATTTTTGAACCAACCCTAAATTAGAGCCCTTTTGCTTTGCCTTTCATATATTATTTATTGTCCTGTCAGAAGTTCTTTATGTACTGCATCACAACATATTAATTGACTCTCTGCTTTTTTCCCTAGTCATTCGGCTGAAGACTTAATTAAGCAGGGGATGTTAAGCACAGCTTAGAAAAGGGAGCCAGCTGAGTGTGCTCCTTGCTGGCTGGGCTGCGTGGGATGAGCGTGGGAGCTGCTGGTTGCTCCCGCACGCAGAGATGCCTGCTTGGTGTGGGATCCAGCCGCCTCGCTGAACCGCAGGCAGAGCTACGCCTCAGATGTGTAACGCAGCCCTTCAGACTGACAGACACCAGCAGCTATGGAGGAAACGCTCCCTTCCACGCGGGGCTGGTGTCTCCGTCTGGCACCCCGGGAGGCACTGCCGGCTGCCCGGGGACCGCGGGTCCCTCCTGGGAGAGGCTGGCTCCGTGCCTCCAGCCCCTGATGTTCATACGCGTTGGTGCGCACAGTGCGTGCCCCTGGGGTGCCTCAGCTGAGATGAGAATAAAATCACGCCTAGGTCCAGTCATTTAGCTGTCTTTCTCTTTGTGGAGGAGGTTGCAAGTCCTCATGCTGCTGATTGCAACCCAGGCATTTCAAACCAATGTGCAGACCCAGGAAATTAATTTTTTTCTACTGTGCAGTGTTTTCTTTTCCTTTGCAACATTTCAATGTAAAATGTGTTGATACATCCCTTAAATGTCCTTTGGATTTCTCAGATCCATAAACCAAGTATTTCAGAAGTATTTAGATGCCTAGAGGAGTTTTATATTTCCCAACCATCTGGGTTCAGAGAACTGGATTTTTAAAGCATTCTTCTTTTTGTTGCATGTAGTGCTGCTAGGCTTGACATGAAGACCCCAAAAGGTGTTTTGGCATCTAACTCCTCGCTAGGTATCTATTATTTTTTTTGAAAACGTGTTTTTAAGATAAAAAGCTGGTCCATATTATGAAGTTTCATTAACAGACTTGGCCTCATGGAACTATACCTTTGCATCTGTCTTCCACTGGAGACCTGTTGTTTTTTACTTAATTTAACCTGGTAAAACTCGGTTTTGGCATAAATTATCTATCGGGTAGAGTGGGAATGTGGACTGTGTGTTTCCTGTGGTGACAAGCTGGTGCTCTGGAACAAACCCCCAGCCCTTTGTCATTACAGCAGTTGCCCTGGGCTGAGTTTTATAATTCTGCTCTGTAGGATAACTGTGCTTAGAAATGTAAAGTTTCCCAGTTTTGTTAACGAATATATAGTGCATCGGCAAAGACGCACACACTCTAGTAAAACTGTTGTCAGCAGGTGGGTGCTGATCAAAATGCAATCTGTAAAACTTTTCAAGCAAGAGGCAGTGGTGTAAAGCACTTAGAGCTCGCACTGTGAAGTAGATGAATGTATCTAAAATGTTGGTTTATGAATTGTAATGATTTTTTAATGAGTTACGCACCTGACTCTGCTCTGTACTTTTGAAAATCTGAGTTTGGTGGTTACTCTGAATATATAAATGTACTTGAGAATATTTTCCTAAATAATGTGGTAGTTAAAAATGCTGAGCTGCCTACACTGATATGCTTAGTATTTCTGTGGGGAAAATGTGGGATTCTTTTTAGGTAATTACAACATAGACTTGGCTAGAACAAGCCCCGCTGATCTTGGCTGATATGTGACTGCACACCTAACAGACCGAGCGGTGCCTCTTCAGTTCAATTTCTTACAGTGAGATGTGGATGGCCTGAGGTTATTGGAAATCCTGCTATGACTTGTGGAGAGCTACGGTTTCTGCACCAGCAAAATGCAGAATGAAGCCTTGGAGCAGACAAATAGGCAGAGGGAGCAGGAGAGATCTAAGCCTGGAAGCAGGCTGCCTCTGCTGCACTATGTAAAATCGATTGTTTTTCTTGTGTTAAATCATTGCCTTTCATACCATCAGCTGTACTGTGCGGGCTGCTGTATTACTGTGGGTATTGCGGCAGGTTGCTAGTAAAATAATTCTGCTTAAGTATGTTCTAAGAATAAATTACAGCATTATATCTGTCCTGTTGGCGTTGCACGGCAATAATGTTCTACAGATTGCCAGCAGAATTACAAAAGTAAGGTGGATGTTTCTGACTATTGTGATGGACTTCTGTCTCCAAACAGCTATTTTCTTTCTGAAAGGTATTTCTCAAATTGTTTTGGTTACAGCTACAATAAAAATAATTTTAAAACCCCCAAAACACGTTTGGATGTTTTATGGAAATGTCAATGCCTTTTGCTCTTCTTGCTTATGCTGATCTGTAAGTTCTTTGAAAATAACTTGATGAAATGAAAAACTGGCAGTGCATCAAATCAGCTAACATTCAGTAAGGCTGGACATCCTTCTACTTCAGCAGCTATCTGATGAAAATAGAGCAAAATCAGCTAACTAATGTTTTTCTGATTTTTTCTTTTTTTTTCCCCCCTGGAAGGGAGTATGGGTGAGTAGAGGATCACTGATCATTATGAAGTGGAGAAGGGAAGGAAACAAACACGGAGCCCTGAACCTGCAGTGGGTTGGCCCCATATGTCAGTGGGGCTGGTGGAGGGGCAGCAGCTCTGCAGGAGAGGAGCCAGGGCTCCCGGAGGACCTTTAGTTTAAACATAGATCAGAACTGATGAAAATTGTTTTTTTACTCTGATTTTTTAAAGAGACAGTTGTCAGTAAAACAGCATACGATTAAAACTTCAGCATAGCTTATATGTCCCAGAGTCTGAAATAACCCATTGGCACATGCTGCCCGAATGGCTTTGTGCGAATCCCATGACTCCTGTATTGTGACAGCCCCTCTTGAGATGATTTCTGGAAGAGAAGGTGCAAATTGTACTTTCCTTTTGGGTGTAACACAAAAGAAAGTTTGATCTGATAACTCAATATTTTTACTTGGTATGCTAAGAATTTTGATCCATGGTGTTTTTCTGGAAGAAAGCAGAATTTCCCTTCAACATGTCTGTTGTTCATGCAACTTTTATTGAACTCAAGTGATTGCTCCTGTACTTTAAAAGAGAAGTGATTTTCTGACTCAGCTACAGACCTTTAAATAGCAGTTACTTCAGACAGAGGCATCTTTCCTTCTGGTTCCCTTATCCACCAAACTAATTAAAAAAAAAAAAAAAACACAACACAACTTTATGCAGTTTTAGTGAAGTTGGTCTGAAAAACAATCCTTTTATGCAGTTCCTTATAATTCGTTGCTTTTCATTTGTGAGCTGCATCACAGCTGTGCCCAGTTCTCTCATGAATTAGTTCATCAGATCTATTATTCTACAAATGTGTAGCAGCTGTTACTCAAACCCAGCCTGATTGCACATGCCCTCTGCAGTTTTACTCAATTGGTTTACTCCAAACATTTTGTTACTAAATCATTCATTTGCTTGTAACCATCCATACAGAGTGTACATTAAAATGCTTCACAGTGCAGCAATTTGGAAGCCAGTTGCTCAAAAGATCAAAGGAAGGGATCCTATATGGGGCACGGTCTTCTTCCCATGCATATTCACATCCCCCTGGCTGTTAGGAAGAGGCAGGTACTCATTTCAAAAGGGGAAAACGATCAGATTAGAGATAGCAAATTGACAATTTTTCATCTCGATGGTATTTGGAAGCAGTAGGGAAATAATAGACATGAATATTGTACATGCTTTCAGGCGCTCATCTCAATGGTTCCTGGTGTTTGCTCACTCTCCATGAGTCCCCGAAGTGCAGATGTTCCTCCAGGGGAAGGTGGCAGCTGCCAGGCACGTCCACAGCAGCAGGGAAAGGGAGAAGCTGGCAGGCACCAAAGAAGTAGACGTCTTAATCACTAGGAAATAACTAAATATTTACAAAGACTTTTTTTCAGTATTTCCCCAGATCTTCTGTAGTCTCTAAAGGACTCCACAGAAAAGTGAGTGGCTTTTGCATGCGTGCAGTCATAAGGTGGTCGCTGCTGGTGTTCATCGTGCTGCTTCCACCATCTGAGGCTGTGCTATTTTAATTCAAAATGTGAAATAGTTATCTCAGGCTATTGGTGACATGGAACACCCAAACAGCTTGAAAGAAAACCTAGTAGGAGAGAATACTAAGAAATAACAAAGCAGATTTTTTTCTTGGGACTAGTCCATAGTTTCTCCAAATATCACAAATTCTGTGGACACGGTCAGAGTCTAATTAAAAGTCTAACAAGGGCTGGGCATGACTGTGCAGCATCTGCTAGAAAGTCAAAGCAGACTGTAACCCATGACTTCGGGATTTGAAAGTGCGATGTCCTCTCCTGCAGTGGGCAACGATACCACATGTCCAGACACCCAAATGAAACCTTGCTTTCTAAAACCGAACTCAGGAACTTGCTCTAGGATGTCTGTCTACCTAAAACCAAGATGGAGCAAGACCTTGCTTTTCCGGATCCAGCTCCTGTCTTCCTGCATCGTTTTCTTGTGAGGTGGTTGATTCTTGCCACATGGTGGTGGTGTTGCTTTTTTCCTAATCCTGAAAGGTGTTTCTAAGGCCAGCTGGGCCAATGGAAACTGCTTTTTCTGTTAAATGCAACTTAATGATAACATGTTGATTAAATAAATGTTCATGCAATTTTAATGTTACTTTTGCAGCCGGAGTGTAACAGTACCGTTATCATTATACAACAGATCTGTCGTATGGTAGCAGGGCTGTTCTTGCCAGCTTCCCAGGCCTTTGCATTGAATATTTTTCATTGCATTTGGTGGTCTATCGCTGCTTTGTCCTATCTGGGCAAAAAGATGAGCTCTTTTTTTTTTTTTTTTTTTCTTCAAGGAACTTGCAAACACTTTTCTTTGAGTCATTAGGCATTAGTTTATTTATATAAAGTTTTTTGTAAAGAGCTGACCTAGGCATTGTGTTATGAGGAATGTGTTAGTTCAAATTTGTATTAGCAGAGGGTGAAATCTGCAGAGATCTTGCTTATCTGCCTGGTAACCACCTTGTTTGGGAAGAACGATTTGTGCACTGATGCTCTCAGCAGACCGAGGCAGTAATGGATGCTGTGTGTGGCCCCTGAGCCCCTGGAATAGGCTGATATGGTCCAGGTCCCCTTGACCAAATGTTTTATAGGATCTGTAAAGGTATGAAAGCTCTCTTCAAAGTCTGGGAAGTAGCTTGGGAAGACCAGGGGGAAAAAGGCAATTGAAAAGTTGCTATATCCAGCAGTCCTTAGCTGTGTATGTCTATGGGCTGGGATTTGGTGCAGGAACTCAAGTAGGAATTGAAATAAACTTGATTCTAGTCAGTGAAGAAACTATACAAATGGAGTGGCCCTTGATGTCCAGCCCTTTTTAGTCTTATTCTGAACTCTTCTTGTGTGCTGTAGCTCAGTGGGGTAGGCAGATGACACTTGTATTTGGCTGTCTAGCAGATGCTGTAAAACTGACTTTGAAATAGTCATCTGGTTTTTGCCCTACTTGGAAGCAGGGCACTTCCTTGGATGAGACAAGAAGGCAGTGAAAGCAGTACCCCAGCAAGACCTTTGCATTGCTCGTGTCCCCTCTCTGGTTACTGAGCCCCCTGGCAAGGGCAAGAGGCAGCTGGGCAGGACCGGACCAGGAGGAGGGAGTCCCAGAGCATCTGTGCAGGGAGCTGCACGGACTGACAGCCCTGGCACGAGATCGTTTCAATTCTGTAGCGTCCAGCTCTGTCTGCTTCCTCCGTGACTTCGATGTTCTTGTTAATATTCTACCTAATCTGTGGGTGATGTGTATGCAGAAAACCTCTAGAAGGTACAACTTATTTATGCAAGTATTTTTCTTAGAGGGCTAATGCAGGAGAAAATGAAAATTTCTTAATAGAAAGGAAGCCACTTGAAAATCACCATGATTTGATTAGAAAAAACACTCGAAGAAAAATCCTGGAGGGAAGACAGAAGGAGCAAATTGCCCATGTGAAACAAGGCAGGAGGAACTGAGGAAGTAAGAGGCTTGACAAACATTCACCCAATTAAGATACGAGTTACTACTACTTCTGGTGAGGTAGGGCTGCTGTTGAGATTTTTGTTGCCTCCTCTCCATTGCCCCATCACCCCAAGGAAGCCATTCACTCGTGTTTTAATTACATATGTAATGATTCTGATCTTCATAGCATACCTGCTAGTTCTTGTAAAGATAAAGCATTGTGCAGTTGATGATATTTCTTGTCATGGGTATTTCAATTTCCTCTGTTGCATTACTATGAAAGTTGATTTCGATATAATTAAAAAAAGGCATGCTTGTAACAGTTTGGAGTCAGGGACAGTGCAATCCTCTCTATGCAGGCTCTGGCAGTAAGTATACTGACAGCACTTCTTTAGGAGCATTGAGTCAACGCACCTCTTACTTGCCACGGTCTCATAGTAACACTGCAGTGTAATGTACTATGGGTAGGGCTTGAGTTGTATAGAGTTAAATGTTTCTTCAAATTTTTGAACCTAATTTGCAAGCTATGGACAAAAACGTCACTCCTGAATATTTTTTCTAGGTCACAGTGCACTATTATCAGCTGGCATCCTTTATATCAGATTACAACTATTCAGTTTCTGGCCAACAGGTTTGTTAAACTATTCATTGACTCGAAGAGGAGATGCTATTCTAAAATTGTTAGAGCTTGTTGTTAAAAATGACCTTCATGCAATACTAGGTTATTTTGTTTAAATAGAAGGCTAAAAATAAGTTCTCCATTTCAGCAGGACAGATATTGATAAAATGAAAGGACTGCTTGACCATAACTGAGCAGATGAGCCTGAGAATCTGAAGAAATTCAAGAACTTCTCCAAGTTTATTGCCAACTCTTGGAACAGTTGAATGGGGTAGGGCTTGGCCCTGTTGTGATACATGTTCAGAAAGAATATTTTGAATAACTATAGAGCCTCGAAAGGACGGAAAGAGAAGGACAGATTAGTGAAGAAATCCATGTAATGGAGCTGGGAACTGCTTCAGGGAACAACAGGGAAGTCCTAAACGTTTCATGCTGGACCCCATTTGGTGGTGTGTCCTAACAGACACCCTCACGTCCTTCTCTGAAGTCTGTCCCTTCTCACCTTAGGCATACACCTCAAGTGCATCTTTCCTTCAAAGTCCGGTGTCCCAATCTTGTGCAGCTAGTCTGAGATATACACTCATTTCTCTTCAGCTGTTTCTGGCCTGGTAAATATTTATGCACAGTAGAGAACATTGGATAGCCTGTCCAGAACAGGCAGTACCACGGATTATGGAGATGGAGGTCATGTCCCTGGTCCACCTAGGAGCTCTCACCTAGTCCGTATGAGTGCCTGAACTCCAGGTTAAACACAGCTTTAGGAAAGGGACTTTTTCACCTCTGGACTTGTATTTAAAAATTATAGGCAATCTCTCTTCTAACTAAAGTAGAATGGAAATGGTAATGGAGTTGAAAGTTTTCTGATATGAGAGCCTGTTGTTAAGCAGACCTAGTCCTAAGTGTTGGGCAATCTCGGTAGCAGGAAACGCAACCGGCCCCATCCACAATTAGCTTATCCTCTCCTTTCAGCCGATTTTTTTCCTGATAACGCATTTCCAACAACTCTAATTTTAGACTAGATATATGGATGTAGATACAGCAATGCCAAAAGTGGTGTAGTAATGTGCTGAAGATTGATTTGATTTAATCTTGAATGATGCTGATGGAAATGTGCCAAGCTACCCACATATACATAGTCAAAGAGCAAGCTGAGGGAGTCATGCTTTTGCATTGCCAGTTACGTATATTTTCAGCTTTGTGTGTGCAGAACAAGTGTCTGCTTACCCGCTATCTGACAAGGATACATGTGGGTTAGTCACTGCATGGAGCTGTTTTTCACCCGAAGGGGTCTATTTCTTTGTTTGGCCATGAATTTTTCAGTAATGTTAATGTTGCTGTTTGCAGGGCATTAACACTGCTGTTAGTGGGGGCTGTGCACATGGCTGACAAATGCTCCTAAAGTCTGTCATCTGAATTCAGGCTGGATGGAAGCTACACGAGGAGTTTAAATGGTTTTGTAGTCGGTGATCAGGCACAGGAAGGTGTGCAGTGTTTGCATTAATCCCTACACTTCCAAAGCACGTGCAAGATTTTAGTGTCACAGCTACGCTTGATTTCAATGCAAGTTAAACACAGAGCAACGCTTTGAGCATTTCTTGTAAGTGTCAAGTTTGGGAAGTTCAGTTTCTGAAGCCTTTAGATAAGGATTCTTCTGTTCACATAGATGAAATTTTAAGAAAATAGACAACTATTTTTCTGGGGAGACTTCAACTATAGAAAAGTGATGATTCCTAAATGTTTTTTACCTACAATCCTGTAAACACAGGTGGAATGACTGCAATTTAAACATAGAACTTGTTTGGTTGATAAAAAAGCTTTTCTTCTGTTTGGACCATCACTCTCATGGAAAATCAAACTTTCCTCGACAGATGAGCATTTTAAGGTAGTTCACTCTGTTTTAAAATATAGATAATGGTGTCATTTTCTTAACAGCTGTAGAGAACAAACAGATGTATTCTGAGATGATCATGGCCTCATTTAGCTCTTGTCTTACTGAATTTAGACTTTTTCAAATGTAATTGTTGTCTTGGTGTTTTCAAAGGGAAGCATGCAGGAACCAGGTGTGGGAGGGCACGATCCCCAGGACTGCAGCACGAGGCACCTCTTGGGCTGGAGACCTTGGCTCAGTCAGCAGCCGAGCTGAGCCCCTGTTGTCTACCAAGAGTGAAAGAGCCTGTGCACGTTTGCAAGGAGGACCAGTTCACCTGCACGTGGCTGTACGGCTCCATGCAATGCAGCTGCAGTAAATGCATCCATTTGCACATGGAGCACCTGTCTAAGAAAACTCAGGCCTCTTGCCTTTCCGTGCAAGCAGTGCTGAGGGTTCAGTAGCACTGTGCTCCTGTCTGATCACGCGTTGTTATGCCTGTGCTGTCGTATCGCAGCACAAAGTGGAGGCTGGGAGGCGGTGGGCAGGCCAGACTACGTCCTGCACCCAGCTGCTGCAGGACAGCGCCTGCCACCCCCATGGGACAGGACCTGGCCCCATCCCTGCTCTGCTCCAGGGGTGCCCGCAGGTGTGGGGAGGCACGGCGGGGTGTTTCTCCTTGTGAGGCTGTAAGTGCTGGCCTTCACTGGCAGCAGGGAAAGCAGTTAGCTCAAACCTGGGCTTTGAGCGCTCGGAAGCCAAGATCTTGATTAGTTCCAGGCTTCACCGCTGCATATTTAAAAAGGGCATGGTGACAAAATAGATCTGGATCCGAGTACAGAACTGGAACTCTGTGAGTTTTCAGAGATGTCTCATTTGGAACCTGGAACTTGGCTCAGATCCATCTCATTAAAAAAACAAAACAAACAAACAAACAAAAAAACACAAAACACACACAAACTCAAGGCTTTACTGGAAGTTTCTGGTGGTGTATTACGTTAATGATAAAGATAAATGGTTTTAATATAACTTGCTTTCTTTAACAGGGGTTCCAGGAGGGTTCTCGCAGAGCCAGCGAAGCAAAGGCACAGCCACCATGATCTCCCAGCTCTCAGACCTGCCCCACTGCCGGGTGTGCTCTGCTTCCCTGCTGCTGGAGGCACAGGGTGGATAAAAACCTGTGGATCCCTTCCAGGCTATCAGTCTGTCACCTATAGGCGGAGTTCAGTTCTCCGTATGTGATGTGCTCCGATTAAAATCGGGAAAGACTTTTGAAAGCACAGACTTTGCTATGCTCAAAGTGCCTATAGAAAACTTATGAGGAGCAATGGGTCTGTGACTCAGTATCTGGGTTCAGATTGCATCCAGAGCATGGGCTTTGATTTTTTTCAGTTGGGGTAAGGCTCAAACACAGCTTCAGCCATATAACACTTAATGCTCCGCTCTTATAAAACTGCAAAAACTTCATTCAATTTAGCTAAATTCATTGCATGGTTTCTCTTAAGGAATACAATTTGCTGGTTACGTAAGATTTCTGTGCATCTAAAAAAAAGCAAAACCAACCGTTCCTTCCTGTTCTGCTTCTAGACGTGTCCCACCAGCCCTGAGAGCAGGCTGAGCTCTAGCCCTGAACCCAGCAGTGAGGAGCCGAAGCAGGAGCACGCCAGGAAAACTTTACTCTGCTGTCCGAGAGGAGGGTGCTGTGGGCAGCTCGCCATGAAGCTGGTCTGCTCCATGTGGGTGCCAGCAGCATCTTACTGGGGCCCCCACAGGGATTGCTGCTGTGCTTAGTTTTGGTACAATGCCTCGTCTCGTTTGCAGAATGCAGTTGCCTTTTGTAGTATTAGGGATAATTACAATAATTTGTTATCCATCAAACAGTTGCATGATCTTGAGCATATGTTCCTTGGGTACTTCAGCAACACCCTATGAGGCAGAGCAAATGGTGCAGGGAAGGTGTCACAAGCTTACATGGGCAGACTATATGTTTTCTTGAAGATAATATGTGTCCTGAACAGCTACAGTATGGTGAATCATGCAGAAGAAATCATACTTTTTTTCAAAAAAGTACTTTGTAAAACTGCCTGATTATATAATAGTGCTCAGTGATTTTTAGGGCTTTGTCCTACAAGTTATTGAACAATTCTAACTTGAGAAATATAAAAAGTCAATTTATAACCAGCTACCTGGATTTGCTGTCAATAATTTTGAGTAATAGTGCTTAAATACTATTTTCTTGACAATTCTAAAAACCAAGGGGCTATTTAGAGAATTAGCCTTGTCATAAAAATACAAATTAAAAGGAAAAACCAATTAATTAGCGTTTTTAATCACTCGAGATCTTTATTCTTTTCCTCAACTGAAATTCTCTCAAGTTTAAAGGGTTCACCTCTGAAATGTGGTTGTGGTAATTGTATGCCACATGTCACACAGATGCATTGCCTACTGATACTGAAGTTTTCAGAAATTATAATGGACAAGGACAGATGTTGCCAGGTTTAAAAATAAAACTAAAACAACAGAAACAGTGTTAGCAGCTCATCAGAATTCTTCACCAATCGCGGTTTAATTCCATGGTACTGTACTCTTATCTGTCAACCATTCATGCAATTAAGAGAAAATATCTCCCAACGTTTCCATGGTGCTAAAGCACTCCAGGAGAACAGCCAGCCCACACAGGACCCGGGAGCGATAAAATATTAATTCAGTACAAGCACATGTTCGATAATCTCAACATTTAATACAGGCTATAGTAATTCAGTCCTAGCAAATTATTCAGTTAAACAGAGCACTGCCAGATAGTATACTACTTGGCAATAGTTGTATTTGGAAAAAAAAAAAAAAAAGAAGCCTATTTATTATGGGATTAGGGCTGCAGATACGGGAGTGGTGCTGCTTGGCTGGCAGAGCAGATGTGGAGGCTGCAGGCGTGGGGCAGGCTGGCGGCTCTGCCAAGGCTGAGTGGGAGGGCGCAGTTCCCAAGGTGTGCATCTGTTTGCCAGGTGAGGTCCAAAAGAAGAGTTTGAAATGCTGCGTCACGGAGAGTGGTTCTCCTGCCGTGCGGCTTGGAGATGACAAATGGATCGATCTCAGTGTCTGCAGCAAGAAGTTGCAAGCCCAGAGTGCAGCTAGGGGGGGATTTGAGCATCCTGTCACCACCTGCTGCTTTTTCGGGTTTTCAAACGCAAGCGTTGTGTCTGATGGAGCCGGGTGGGGTCTGAAGCCGGGTGTGTGAGGACAGCCTCCTGCCTGGCTTTTGCCTCTCGCCCATTTCCAGGTCCCTTCCTGACTGCAGTTTCCCGTGTGCTTGCTGCTGGCATAGCTGGAATAAACTGGGATCCGCCGGAGTTGGTTAAGCCAGGGTTGCCACCTTCTCCCTTGAAAAGAAATCATGCCTGGGACTTGAACTCTTCAGAAGAAAGCTTTCCCAAAAATATTTCAAGTGTGATGCAGCATCTCCCGAAGCCCGGACTCCTGCCTGAGGTGCCGAGAGGTCTGTGCCGCTGTGCTTGTTTACAGCCCGGAGTTGTGCTGGGGCCCGCCGTGCGCTGCTGCGGGAGGAATCAGAAGTGTTTGCCCTACAGATATTTTGAAGACCTGCAGATGAAAGAGCCATCAGAGCCCCTTGGTTTTCCTTTCATCTCTTCTTCATAACACGATGCTTTTTATTCAGGTTGTTGCTAGAAGAGGAAAACAAGCCGAAAGCTGTTAGGGGAAAGACCCACAATGAGTTTTTGGGATGCGATTGTATAATTAGCTGAATAACTTAATTCGTTATCAATTGTCTTGTAATAAAAAGGACAGGCTCCCGGTTTGTCTGGGAACACCATCAATCAAGGGCTTTTTCCAAGAATTGATGATACATTTCCAACACGAGCAAAGTGCTGTGAGAATGGATGTTTATAATGGCAAATCGTAGAAAAGTTGCAAATTATATGTTCTCTTGATTGTTTGTCTTCTAAATACCTTGCAAATGGGATTCTGTTAGCTCCCTTAATAAACTGGACCATGTAACGAGCCAGATATTGGTAGCTGGAAAAAGGCTTCAAGGGGCTGTAGGGTATTTATTTTAAATTTCTTAGGTGTCTGGTATAAAAAAAAACCAAACCACAAAACCTGAGAAAATAAGTGAAGATAGTTTCAAGAATAAAGGATGTGAAAACTCTGTGCTTAAAAGGGAAGGGTTGAGAGGGAAATATTGTGAATTTTTGCTTTTTTCCTAAAGTTTTCCACTTCAGTGGCTAATAAACATTTCAGAGAAAGGAAGGCTTTGCTCAAAATCCAGCATCTCTGCTTAAGGTTTGGCTTAAAAGTATGTCCTTGGGATCTTCAAGAATTCTGTAGAAAAACAGGCTAATATTGGCATTCCTAATATTTTAAGGATGAAACAAAGAGCAAATACTGCAAAGCTATTCCAAACAGTCTTTCAAGCCCGTATAAAGAATCAAATTCACGCAAAATTAAAAAAAAAAAATACTTGGCAGCTCATCTTACATACTAATTCTAGTACTCTTCATGTATTTTTCTGAATACCGCATCCTGGGTGTTTAACCCCTTCAGATGTTTTAGACTTATTTCCCTTTTGCTGTTTAGCCAAGTCAGTATACCCAATGGTGGCAGCTAAAATTAGTTCTCTCTGTTCCTGATACATCAGCTCTGTCTCTCAAACCACTTCAGGTTATTCCCTCTGAGCCCCTGTGTGGAGGCTGGGCGCGGGGGTCTGGGAATGGCTCGTGGCACTCGCCCATTTCCAAGACTTGTCCTGCAGACTGAACTGGCCAAGAGAAATGGGCTTTGTGTTTCTTGGAGCCGATGTAACAGAGGCTGACGGGACAGGATCTAGAACCAGAACTATAATACATTTGGTTTTGTTCCCTTAGAGCTGTGGTTCTCCCTTTGTCCAACGCAGACCAAGAACCCTGCTGCTCCTCCGGCTGTTCCCCTGGCAGGAGGCAGCACGTAACGAAAGCTGTCGCCTGGCTCTAGCTGCTCAGCACGGGTTGTTGCACTGCTGGTTGTGCTTAAGGGTTGCAACCCATATCAATATATGGGAGAAAGAAATGTGTAAAATCAGTTAAATATTTTTAGTACAAAAATCAGCTACTGATTTGCTCTGCAAATTACCTTTTTGGATGATTTAGTTCTGAGAAAAATCTTATTAAACAATTTATCTATCTTTGTCCCTCTAGTATGTCCCTCTAGTATGATATGAATATGAGTAATTATTATTGTTAATGCATTAACTAATACAATGCTTCCATTTTCCCTGTGTTAGTGAGAATACTCCATTTTTGTCAGGGTTGGACACATAATCCTACAAAGAATTCTTTTCCCCATCATGTCTTACCGCTACAACAAAAATCCCAAATGAAAAAGCCTCCGAAAGACAAATTCATTGCCATACTCTGGGGTGAAGCTGACAGCACTGCAGAAAAATTGTAACTTTAAGCTTATTTATGTGAAACTTCTCAGAAATCATTTATCACCAGTTATGTGGGGAACGTGTGTTTTTTTCTTGTGTTGCTAATAAGATATTTCATCCCTAATGCCTTGTAAGCCTTTGGTCACATGTTAATATGGCAGCTGTTTGTACACGTCTAACATGACACTGCGTTTTGTTTGCGACAGCACAGCAATCAATAAATGTTCTGTTTTCTGTCTTCTGGACTTTCCTCTACAACACTTCAGAGCTTGTGCCCTTGCTCCGTCCTCCCCAGGCCAAGCAGCCGCTGGATGCCCTGTCCCCAGCTCCGGCACCGGACCATCCCACGGTGTGGCTCTTTGGATCCTGCTTCGTGCCACAGAGACCGGGGACTGAGCTGCCTTAGAAGCGATGCAGAGCACCTGCATTACGCTGGGCCACAGCCCGAGGTGCCGCTGAGGTCTCTGCACACCGCGTCTGCCCTGACCCCGAGTGTCAGGGCCAAAGCCCGCGGGACAGCGAGCACGTTTGTTCTGCTTCCCTCTCCCAGCAGCATTTCCTTGTTCTGGCACTGTCACGGCATCGATGCCACAGGAACAGGCTGTTGCATTACCTGCTGCTCTCACCAGATTGTACTGCATGGGACTTTTAGTTTATTTCCATAATTGTACAACCAAAGGTTGTTTCTGTTGTTGCATCTTCTGATATTTGGTTCAGTTAGGGGTTACAATTTTTTTTTTTTTTAATGGAACAAAAGGATTTTCAAAACTATTGGAGAAAAATCCATCCTTCTGGGAGGTGACTGATCTGAATATTTAGGATCTTTTGGTGGGATTTTGCATGTTGCTGTTTTTCTCTTGGTGTGATCTGGGCTGTGCAGTTTCCTAGTTACTCCAAGTCAAAGCACATGAGATCTATTGATTTTGGACCTCTATTCCTGCCTTCCTGCTTTCTTATGAAGACTTTAATGTTGCCATCCTTTTCCTAAGGGCAAACCTCTTCTGTTTTGGCTCCTACTGAAGTTCAGTGCTGCTTGTCCAGGGCCGCAGCGTGCACAGAGGCTTTTTGACGAGGCAGCTTCCTCCCCTGAGTGGTCAGAGGCCCGGCGCAGAGCCGAAGCCCATGCAGATGAGGATTACTGCAAACACGGTTGCTATGTGAAAGTCACTGATTCGTAAAGGACTTTAAATGTGAAAATGTGTACACCGGCTTAGCCATGAGAACTCAACTGTGGTCTTTGATTTTTGTTTTGATATTTCCCAGCTAATCCACTCCTAGGACCAAGGCAAAACCAGGTGTCCTTCGGCTCTTTGTAGATTTTGACCACACTACTGAAAGCAGCGCAGAGCCTGGGGGATTGCTCCTGATATGCTGACCTCATTTAACTGAAATACTTTCTGGATTTCAGCTACGCAGCCCCTTTCATGCTGTTTTCCTCCTTTGCTTTTTTTCCCTTACTGCATCTGCTTCACCAAGGGGCTACTATGGGTCACAACCAAACGCTACTGTTGCCTGCCCAACAAAGCTCTGTCGGGTGGGCTGTCCTTTGGCCTCTAGTTTCTACAAAGACTTCAGTTCAGGGGCTCTGAGAATTGACCAACATTTTCCTTGCTGGGGTGGCCGTGCTCTCAGGTGAGCTCTCCAAGCCATTGCTATCAAAGAGCAGCTCGTGTCTTCTCGCAGCAGCTGCAGAGAGCAGAGGCCTTGGAGATGCTGTGGGTGTCTGCCCACTGGAAAGCGAGGCTTTTCTCCTCTTTCAGTCACTGCAGGTATCTGGGACGTGTTGTTTTTAACAAACAGCAGACAAGGCCCTGAGGGGCTGGTGGGGACAGGCCGTGCAGGCCTCGGATGCCCGCTGCGCTTTGTGCTCGCTGGCTGCTCAGTGATGGGGGGCTCCACGGCCCTGCCTGGCTCCTGCTCGGACAGCACGGCCCTGGCAGGTCTGCCCAGCTGAATCGTGGCCAGGTAGCCCTCCTGGCTGGGGGAGCACAACCTTCAGATGTAGCTTGAGTGAAGGCCGACAGCGCCCTCGGGTATTATCTGGCAATTGAATGACCTCCATGATGCACAGTAAACAGGGCTGGAGCAAGGAAGCCCTTGTTTAATACAAATGTAGAACTTCTTGTTTTCTCCAGCGCGTCTCCTGTTTGTTGTAGTGAAGCTTGAGTATGCTCTGGGGTTGGGAGCGTATCGCATCTCCATGTGTTTATACCAAACACAATTTGCTTCAGCCTGTGCAATACCCTGGCCTCTTTGGTGCCAGTAAATAACTCCAGTGGATCGTGCTGATGCCTCCTGCAGTGGGGATTGGGTCTGGAGAGCCTCACCAGTGCCGTGCCTGGCGTGGGGGATCCCTCACAGCAGCCCGTGGGCCCTCACCCCTTCTCGTGGTGGCAGCAGAGGTGTCCTGCCCTCTGTGCATGTGGTGGGGCATGGCACGGCGCTGTACTGCAGGGCTTGCCACTCTTGCTCATCGGGAGATTTTGGGGATGGTTTTAAAGGCAATCTTGAAGCAAGCCAATCCATTTTTAAAGGTGTTTGCAACAGGAGCAAGGCAAAATCTCCCGTGGGCTCATTAATGCTGCTTACCAACCGTTTCCAGCCCATGGACCCTTCTCGGGGTTTCTGCAGCACCTGGGGGCAGAAGCCAGGTTCCCAGCCCTTCTACAGCACCCAGGCCTTTGGCATCTCGCGTCTCTATGCTCAGTTTTGTCTTTCCTTCTTCTGTTGTGTCCAAGCTCATCCATAAACATAACATGCTGCCTCTTAATTAGGTATATTAATTCTATATTTATAGGTCATTTGAGGCTTATTTGGATGTTTAACATCACTTCATAATACTTAAAAGAATCTGAATAATGAAGGTTTATTATTTAACGACCATGCATTTCTTTTTCCTGCTTGTCTAGGATATATTTTTGCTTGCACATGCAGGTCTCTGTTCTTCTGACTTCTTTTATGTTCTTTCCAATATTGTATTGCAATCTGAAATGTCATATTTTAGGGCTGTATATTATAGCATAAACATGGCATAGGTGATATTTTATGGATTAAATGGAGATGAGAATGGCTGTTCAAAGACTTGCTGGTTTATGGTCCCAGCCCAGCTCATTGATTTAACTGAGGAAAATGGATTATCAACATTTCTTTTAATTGTATTTTCAATGGAAAGCCTCTGAAGTTTCCTTCATTCCCTTCCTCTTCTCTTCTACCCTGTCACCATCTGGGTCTGTAACTGCTGCATCTTCTGGGGTGCTGGGCCTCTGTCCTCCGAGTGCTGCTTTGGGGTGCTCCTGCCCCACATCCTGGCATCCAAACCTCTGATCTCCCCACAAAGAATAAACTCCTTAACTGTCCCCTCTAGCAAAAACAAGCCCTCCTAGCTATCTGAGCTTACCTCCTGCTGGCTTCTGGAGGGGGTGTGTGGTGTTGCAGCTGGGCCCCCCCTGCTGCAGGCAGAGCTCCGCCACAGCAAAGGTGGCACCCGGTTGGGGCTGAGGATGGGTATGTGGCTTAGGGGTTCAATGGGAATCACCTCTGCCTAATCTGCTGCTTTAAATTCTTGTTTGAAAAGCCCAGAAACTGTGAGAAAACAAAACAAACTGATGCTTGAGTTCTCCCAATTCCACTGGCGGAATGTCAACATCATATTTTATCCAGTGTACGTGCTGTTAAGGTACTGAGATAAGCAAAAACTCTGAAATTTCCCTGCCTAACAGCTCTCTGATGCTCTTGATTCTGTAAATCTCTTTACTCTATAGTATGTGGTTGGAAAAGGCCACCTCGCTAATGAGAAAAGCCACTGTAGGGAACAACAATATGTGCTTACTGTCCAGCTTTCTATCTAAAGCTCTTTTGTGCTTGGATTTTAAAAAGCTGCTTTTATTATTATTGAGCTTTATCTCTTCAGCTGGTCTGGAGACAGTGTATTAGTCAGATGTGTGGGTAGCGAATTATCCGTGATGTCAAACTGTGTTGTTAATTAAAAATACATGCTTTTGACATATTAAGCCTTCATTAAAAGCACCGTCCTTTGTCTGGAGAAGCAATGTGCATTGCACTACAGAAGTCGGTCAAGCTGACAAAACATGGGGACTAGCTTGCAGAGAGCAAAACTGAGTAGATTAAATGTAAAGAATGGAACTGTTGCTTTGGATTATGCGTTTGCTATTGCTTTTGCTTATCTCCCAAGGAATAAATCTCGGGGGCTTAGCTGGATGTCTGGGTGAGAACTAGCAGGTGAAGTACTGACATTTTTTCACTGGTAAAATTGTTTTTCTGATTTGATCGGCATAGTGCAGCACGGTGTCTGTTGGTTAGCGTATCCTTATAGCTGGAGGTTTTCAGGGAGATGAGAAATTGGATTTTTTAAACTTGATGTGACACGCTGCTAATTCAAGCAATATTTATTTTCCCACAGGCTATATTTTCAGAGGTGTGTGAATGGAGATGTGCAGTGCTGTAGTATTCCCTTAAAATTGAAAGCTAGGTTTCATTTGTAATCTTAAGAAGCAGGTATTAGGCATACCTTAGTTCACGCAAAATATGTCAGGCTGTTGTTCTCAGCACCAAATGGCGTGCTAACCATGGCCTTGGCCCTGGCTCAGGGCTGCTGGGAGCATCCCAAGGCCGGGTGCCCGAACCAAAGGAGATGCACCCTGGCAGGGGCTTCTCTCTGCAGCCCACCTGGGTTTCAAGATGTTTAGTTTCTCTTCTTGGTGGTGGTGCTGCAGTTGCAGTGCAGAGCCTGCAGCAGTGAGGGTTTGGGTGCTGAGGCCCCACTGCCCACACCTGCCCTAAGTGGGAGCAGCCCCGGCTCCGCTCTTGGAGCCTGGGTGAACCCAGGTGGCCGGGCTGGGCATGAGCTGTGCTGGAGCCTTCCTTCAGACACAGACACAGATTTCTAGGTTGGAAGAGACCTCAGGATCATCGAGTCCAACCTCCGACCTAACACTAAGTACTCCACTAAACCATATCGCTAAGCTCTACATCTAAACGTCTTTTAAAGACCTCCAGGGATGGTGACTCCACCACCTCCCTGGGCAGCCCGTTCCAATGCTTAATAACCCTTTCGGTGAAGAAGTACTTCCTAACATCCAACCTAAAACTCCCCTGTCGCAACTTTTGCCCATTCCCCCTCGTCCTGTCACCAGGCACGTGGGAGAACAGACCAACCCCCACCTCACTACAGCCTCCTTTAAGGTAACTGTAGAGAGTGATAAGGTCGCCCCTGAGCCTCCTCTTCTCCAGGCTGAACAAGCCCAGCTCTCTCAGCCGCTCCTCGTAAGACTTGTTCTCCAGACCCCTCACCAGCTTGGTCGCCCTTCTCTGGACTCGCTCGAGCACGTCCATGTCCTTCCTGTAGCGAGGGGCCCAAAACTGAACACAGTACTCGAGGTGCGGCCTCACCAGAGCCGAGTACAGGGGGACAATCACTTCCCTAGACCTGCTGGCCACACTGCTTCTTATACAGGCCAGGATGCTGTTGGCCTTCTTGGCCACCTGAGCACACTGCTGGCTCATATTCAGCCGACTATCAACCAATACTCCCAGGTCCTTCTCGGCCAGGCAGCTTTCCAGCCACTCATCTCCCAGCCTGTAGCGCTGCTTGGGGTTGTTGCGCCCCAGGTGCAGGACCCGGCACTTGGCCTTGTTGAACTTCATACAGTTGACCTCAGCCCATCGCTCCAGCCTATCCAGATCCTCCTGCAGAGCCTTCCTGCCCTCGAGCAGATCGACACACGCACCTAACTTGGTGTCATCTGCAAACTTACTGAGGGTGCACTGGACGCCCTCATCCAGATCATCGATAAAGATATTAAAGAGGACCGGCCCCAGTACCGAGCCCTGGGGGACACCACTTGTGACCAGCCTCCAACCAGATTTGACTCCATTCACCACAACTCTCTGGGCCCGGCTATCCAGCCAGTTTCTAACCCAGCGAAGCGTATGCCAGTCCAAGCCCCGAGCAGCCAGTTTCTTGAGGAGAATGTTGTGGGGAACGGTGTCAAAAGCCTTACTGAGGTCAAGGTAAACCACATCCACAGCCCTTCCCTCATCCACCAAGCGCGTCACTTTGTCATAGAAGGAGATCAGGTTCGTCAAGCAGGACCTGCCTTTCATAAACCCGTGCTGACTGGGCCTGATCGCCTGCTTGCTCTGCAAGTGCCGCGTGATGACCCTCAAGATAATCTGCTCCATGAGCTTTCCTGGCACTTCCTTTACTCATTTTTCAGATAAAAAATCATGTAAAAGGAAACCTTTTATTTTCATTTAAAATCCGGATAAATGTATTTTAATTGCCAAGGGACAGCTTTGTCTTGTTCCCCATTGATCAAACTCATGCCCAAATGAGCTGAAGGAAGCAATGAGGAAGCCAAATAGGCTTCCCCATTCCAAGCGGTTGTACCAAGGCAAACGGTAAAACCCTGACAGTGAGAGTGCTGCTAATAGGCTGTCACTCTGTTATACGTGGGCTTTTCCTGGGATTATACAGGAAATCAGATTTCTTTAATTTTGAAACAAAACAGAAAGTAGACAATTTCTTATTAATATGGATAAATTTGAGTCAGCTGTAGCATTCCCTTTAAAACTGTTTTTATTTTTAATGGGTAATTGCTGAGTCCTGAATCGTTTCTCAGCCCATCAGACAGTGCACACAGAGCTTTACATTGGTATGCAGCAAGGACTGCAGGTCTGCGTTCGTGACGGTCTATTTAAAACCCGCAAGAGAAGGAGCCTCCTGAAACAAGGTTATGCTCTTCATTTGCCGTTTGAGTATTGAGAAATTGTATCTGCTGTCTCCAAAAGGGAAATGGAAATCCTACCTTATTTTGAGTTTGCTCCTAATGATTCTGAACAAAATTTAATTTTGGTATTGAATGTAAATTGATGTATTAATAACATATGAAGTCTTAATATGTGTAACTAATTTAATTCAAAATAGGTATGATTATCCACTAAGCCTGTAAGTATTGTATGGATATCACCTTCTGTTTTATGGCTAATGCTTAAGGTACCTGGAGTGCAATTGGGGAAGAAATGCTTTTTGATTTGCAAAGCTGTTACGTGAATGGACCTGCCCGTGTGTGGGAGCTCTGAAAAGAAGTTGCATCTCATTAAATATATTCAAGAATAAAACAAAATACTTTCATAGTTTAAGGAAAAAAGATGCTGCTAGAATGATTTAGGGCCAGTAAGGTCAGCAGTGGTAGGTTAGGTGCGGTGGTGTGCTGGATGTGGGGATGCCTCATGCATCACGTCAATCCATCCTGCATTTGAGACAGTTCTCAAAAATAGCACTAAAGTAGGGCAGCTCTTTGCCACCTCTCCTCCCCTGCACTGTCCTGCTCTCCCCAGCTTGGCTCTCACCCTGCGAGCGGTGCCGCTGCCAACGCGATGCCGCTGGTGTGGCGGGCGCGTTTTGGGGGGACTGGGGCAGCTCGTGCACACTGCTCGGGGCCACCTGCAGCGACCATGTGGTGCCGAGGTGCAGTCTCCTGCCCTGCCCCGTGCGGCCACAAAATATTTCCTGTAGCGTTTGCACCGTACACTTGCAGGAGGGCTGCACGGAGCCCTCCCACTGGGCCGCCTGTCCCACCCTGCACCATGATCGAGTCCGCCACTGTCTTGCGGTAAATGCACAGACTCCTGAAGGAAATAATTCTGGTACTAAAACCAGGCCTGCTTAGCCTGCGAGCGAGAGATTTCTGACCTGAAAAGCTGCAGAAGGGTGTTAACCACAGAGGTCTCAAGTCCACGTGAAAGGGCTGGGTAGGAAAGCCGGTCCGTACAAATACCGTCGTGCCAAAGGCAACAGGTACCGACTGCCAGAGTGACGTGAGGTTTTTATTAGTGTTTAAGAAAGGAAGTGGGAACAATATTGTACTTATCGATGCTCTGGAAGAATAAGAGCCAAGGAGGGGGGAAAAAGGAAAATGACACTTGGCTGTGGTGTTGGAGTAATGCCTGATAAGGCGAGCGGCTCTGAAGTGCAATTCCGGTCTGAGAAATTGCTTTGTGATAGTGATGGAGTGTGAGCTTTGAGGTGGTGTGAATCAGTGGTTTTCAGTATAATGTTTTTCTAACTGCCAGCCCTGGAAACGCAGCCTGAGCTCTCAGAGCAAACTGCAGCTCAAGCCATTAATAAAACCTGTGACATCTCTTAATTTCAGTAGCGGTCGCTTAGTGGTGACCTGCGGGGTAGAACAGACCTCATTTCAGCCTCGGCTATGTGAAAACCACAGAGTTTGTGGGAATAAAAGTCAGTAAAAACTTATTTTTGTCCCTGATGTCAGCAGATAATGCTGTGAATGCACGCAGGGAGCCGACCTGCTGACTCAGGTAGAGCCTTTCTACAAAATCGCTTTTCAGAGGAAAAAATGCTTTTTGATAAGATGTAAGAAATCCATGAAGATCCAAACTTCAGTGTGTGATTCAAATGGAAGAAAATATGCTGTAAGAAGATATATATATAAAATGCAACAGGACTCTCAGCATGACTAGAGGCAAAAAAGCAAGAGCTAGAACGGTCTTGGATGCTTTCCTGCACACCGGGGAGACCTGCTCTGATACAAACCGCTACACTAATTGGGAAAAGCCCCCTTTGTACTGAATGTGAGGAGGTGCACGCCACTAAAAGTATTAGTTTTATCCATTTTTCTGTGGCTGAACTCAGGGTGTAATGAGTGAGGAGCTGATAAGGACATGTGCAGAGCTGGCAGCTTCAGGCGCACGGCCTTCAAGTGCACGGCCTGGTGGGCAGTGGGGTCGGCTGGCCGGGAATCGACCGCTTGTGGGTTCAGCATGGGGGAGGCTTGGAGGCTTTTCTCAAGGTGAGCTCCTCCTAGGGCTCTGGGTGGGCTCCTGAGATCCCCCCCAGTGCCCTTTTCATTTTGGGTTTTGGTGTTTTTGCTGTTCTGGTGGTTGCAGTTGGGTTTCTGCTGTTCTTTTCATTGACCACATCAGAGCAGCAGCACCCAAGAAGCTGGTGCTTGGATGCTGTGGCATTTCCACGGAGCTTTGGAGCATCTGAAATTGGTTCAACATGAAGGTGCCAATATTCCTTCTGGCTTAGCCTGTATATCAAACCTATCATGACAGACTGCATGGGTTGTGTTTAGGTAAACTGGTGTTTTGTAAGCCACTCCATTTAAATTATTCAGAGATAAGTGTGGAACTGCAGGCTTTGTTTTCTTATGTTGTAGCAGAGATTATAATGGTTCCCAGGTGTCCTCTGAACAGTAGAAAAATCTAATTAAAGGAAAAATACTTTGCAGAGCACATGCAAGGCTCACAGTAGAGCTGCTCGATGTCTTTGGAGCTTTTGCTTTTTCCTCCCTGGTGCTGGGGAAGGCTGGCAGAGCCTGTGCTCCCCATCCTGGAGGCAGGGATATGGGCAGGCTGCTGCCTCCGAACACGGAGCCGCTCCTTGTTTCATACCTAATCCCGATTAACTTACTTGGGAGGTCTTCTTTGTGTGCTGCAGTGTAACATTTGGAAAGATGTAATTAAAAAAAAAAAATCTTAACTGATAACGCAGTTAAACCAAAGCCCATTATCCCTGGTGCAGCCTTACCTCTGGGGTGGGGAGGATGGGGCGATGGGGATTATCTGCAGTGCCCCCAGCTGCTGCTCAGGCAGCTCAGCCTTCACCCCAGTGCCGTTGTGCCAAACAGCACATGGCAAAAAATCAAACCCCCAAACTTGGAAGTTGCCAGTGAAATACGTCTCCCCATGGTGCCTCCCCAGCAGTAACTGGGTCCCACTGTCTGTGCGGGGTACCCCACACTGCCGGAGGGAAAAGGCTTATCCTTGGACATGGGGCTGCTGCTGATCGCCAGCGCCCTTTGTGGCACGTGGTGCATGCAGCCTTGCAATGGGTTTTGTTGGAATTACTTTGTTCTGTACCAATTAACCAAAATCTTTGCTAGCTACAGAAATGCCTGCGGAGTAGGGCAGAAAACATAAATGTAAGCAACATATATTTCATATTTTTGTGGGTATGTTTTTAAGTAATAGAAACCTGTTGTTTATTAGAACAGATTGGCCTGAACCTAACTGTGAAATTTAAATATTAACATTTCAGAGATGTAGAATTTGAATTTAATATTTACTTGCTCAGCATGAATGAGGGCTTTGGGTCTCTTACGATAAATTCCAAGCATTTCTGAAGCTGTCTGGGGCTCACAGGTTGGAGCTTCCTGGAGCCAGCAGCATTCTGCTCCTGCAGGCAGCTTACTGCATGATTTTGCCTCTTTGCTACATCTAGATATTTCTGTTGTAGCTATTTTCTGTTCATTAACAGATTCATTTTCTGCGCACACAGATTCCTTTTCACTTTTCTTTTAACTGATGCATCGCAAATTAACTTTGTTATTGTCAAAATCCTGTGAAACCCTTTTAGGCGAAACAATGGAAAGCATACATTCATGGGGATCCAAAGCGCCGGCAAGCGCAGCACTCTGGCCTGTGTCTGTCTAGCACATCTGTACCTCTTGGCAGCCAGGGATGAGGTAGGAGGACGGACCCCTAATTGAAAAATGATATGGTTCACATAGACTTTGTTATGCAGACTGATCTGTATTCACTAGAAATCTGGTGCTGTTTTGTTTGGCTTGCTGGGAGAGGAGTTAAATCTTGACCTTTTTTGCATGAAAATATTCATGAATTTTTCCCTTGATTCAGGACAGTAATAAAAAAAAATGCATCTGCCAAGTTTGAACGTGAGGTTTTAACTGTAAGAGCTGGATTTTATAGCTCCTTAAACTTATTATTGATAGACACAGACACAGACACAGATTTCTAGGTTGGAAGAGACCTCAAGATCATCAAGTCCAACCTCCGACCTAACACTAAGTACTCCACTAAACCATATCGCTAAGCTCTGCATCTAAACGTCTTTTAAAGAATGATAAATGAACAGTGTAGAAGTATAACCATGGACTGAGTAAGAGGAGCAGTGTGTGTGTTACAGCAAGGCGCCGCTGAGCCATGGCCCGGCTGAGCTGACTTACAGCTGGCCCTGGGGCCGTGGTGCCATGGAGCAGCACCTTCTGGTGCCGGGGCCGGATTCAGCCACAATGTTCAGAAGAATTTTAGTCATGGCAAATGCTTGTCTTTAACCTGTGACTAATTGTGAAGGCAGCTACAGAGAGAAATGGAGATCGCTTGCTGGAAAGCCTCTCGGCCCCTGCCTGTCCCGATCGCTGTTAGAGGTGTGAGCACTGTAGGCTGATACCCTGGGTCGTCTCTTGAGGCCTGGGTCATACCAGTCTGCATCCGGACCAGCAGGACCAGCAATGTACAGGATGAAGAGTTCCCTCCCATTTTGGGGTGCTCTGCTGCATGCAAAAAGGATATTTTTTTTGAACGATAGAAGCTGTGGAGCTTTTAAATGTGCATTGAAATTGCGCCTCAGTGCCCTGCTTGGCTTAATTTCGGCAATGGGCAGGGTGGGCCGGGATATTTCAGAAACCACCACATCCCGTGTGCAGCGCTGGCAGGAAGAGCCTCTGCTCACTAATTAATGAGCATTAATTGATAAAGTTTTAACAAAATGCTCAACCGGGCACTGCACAGCAATAGGGGGGAACACCCATAACGGGGAGTGTTCTTTAACACTGGGCAAGCCCCAGCCCCAGTTAAAGTAATGAATAAATGAAAACGGAGCGGGGAGCCCTTGCAGGGGCAGCCAGGACCCAGTGGCAGCTCCCGGTTCTTTGAAATCCGCGTTGGAGGGCACTGGGCCCAGCCCCACAGCCCCCGGCATCACAGCATGCCTGGGGGCTTCCCAGTCAGCTCTGGGTCTCGGCGTGAGCGGCAGGCCCGTAACGGGTCACTGTGGGGGAACGAGGCACCGAGCGAGCCCAGCCGCAGGCAGAGCGGTGCTGCACGCAGGGGTCAGAGTGAGCCGAGCTTAGGGATGAAGTGTGAAGCTGAGCATCTGCTAGTGTGGTGCTGTGAAGATAGGTTGAGCCCTGAGCAGCACTACGTCCCTGGAAAATGGATTTGGGTATTGCCTTTCTGTAAGCAAAGTAGTCGCTGCAACGCAAGCTGTTTCTCTATAGCATATCTCTTCCCTAATTCCATTCTGTACAAAATGGCACTATTTTTAAATGAGGCTTTTCTTTTCATAATTAACCATGTAATTGTTGCTTTTCTGTTTCTCCATTTTGTTGATACATTTGAAGGTACCTCATCCAAGTTTGGTTTCTGCCCGGGCTTTTCTATAACTTCCAGAATTGAAGCCAATGTTTCGCAGCTGATATGAAGTTTCGCTGCTGAAGGCTCCTTGAAAACCTGTCAGCCGAAGTCCAGCAGCAGCATCTGTGTGGGAGGCTTCGCAGAGCTGCTCGTTCTTGCTTCAGAGCAGCTCCTGGTTTGATTGATCACCTGGATTATTTATTATCCTTGGGTTAAATGAAGTTTTCTTGAATTCCCCTCCTCTCCCTGCTGCCCAGGAACTCACCCTGCAGGCTCCTTCTCCCCTGCCTGGGCTCACTTGTGACGAGGCAGGTGGAACTTCCTCAACACCAGGCAGCTCCACATCGCTTCCCCACGAGGCCGTCCTAATTAGCTTGACCTTCTTGTAGTAAATGCTATGTACAGCCCTCAGCTTTCCCCCGCTATTTCACCCTGGAAAGGACCTCAGGCTGTCGGGTTGGTGCTGATGTGTCCCCTTGTTCCCAGCTGCGCACGGTGCTGTGACGCTTCCAGGCAGCGCATGGAGCTGCCGTGGCACAGCAGAGCAGCAGGGTCAGCATGAAGAAAGAAGATGCCTCAAGAAGAGAAGAGTTAGTGTCCTTAAAAACACCCCAAATAGGTTGTTTGGGTGCGTAGACCTTGAGTTGTTAAATCCTACCTAAAGAAAAGGAAGGTGAAGATGTCAGAGCAGAAGGATGCTGCAAGAGCGGAGGGACAGGAGCAGTGAGAAAGATGATGACAGGAGCAAGTGCCTTGTGCTGTGCTTGGGGGTGCTGTGAGGAAAAGGAAATTCATGTTATTAAGGAGTTTCCCACAGGGAGAACTGATCTGCCTGTCGGAAAACTCAGGAAGGCTGTTAACAGATCCCTTTTTAATGGTAGAAGTTTTTACCAAATCCTACTAACTGTCGAGCACTTTGCCACAGTTGTTTTGAAAACAATTGTTGCAGCACTCCTGACCTACCCTTTCTGCTTCGTATCACCGTGCTGTTTCTGAATAATGTACCTGACAAAACCTCTGAAAATAAAAGTGACCCCCAAATGTAAACTTTGTAACTTTGCTGTGAGCAGTATTTTCCCTCCTCACTGAAATTACCACTTGCCTGAGCATCCCCGATTTCATGGTTGCGGTAATATCACTGCCTGGGGAGTTACTCAGGGCAGCACACCTGAGCGCAGCCAAAGCCATCGCCCGGACACCGGGGAGCCAGGCAGCAAGCACGGGCTTTGGGAAGGCGGCCAACAGAGATGCTCTGTGCTGGGAGATGTCCGGGGAACTGATCAAACCATAAAATAATATCGTTAAACTTTTTTTGTTAAAGGCATGAAAAGGATTGGTTTTCCCTCCCTTTCTTTACTGGCCTTCTCCTGCTTATGGTACCTATCTCCCCCGCCTTCAAGCTGACCATATCCTCCTGGCTCGTCGGCAGGAACCTGCCTTGCTGCGAGCACTCCGAAGTCCTTCAGATGTCCTGCTTTGGGTGTGCGGGAGCAAGCAGGATTGCATCTGTTCGGATACATTTCATTTCAAGCTTCCTTTTGTGTTGCAGGGAGCATGGCTCTCTCCAGGCCTCCATCAGGCTTTTCCAGACTTGCTTTGGAAAAAAGCCATCTGATTTACGGAAAGACCAGTTAGATAGCAGTTGTTAAGAGATGCTTGCTCCATCTGCATTTGCAAGCTAACTGGTTGTCTTCATGAATCAGATGAGCCCTATATGTGTTTTCTACACAGAAATGACTGGAAGCTTCCAGTGCCTTCTCAGGAAAAACTGCATTTGGTGAAATGAAACCCCAAGTCTTGAGATGTGGAAACTGCTGCAGTTCATACAAAGCATCCCTGAGAGGCAAGAAAATGCAATCTGTTTCTTCAGACAGTTTTTTCCTTCTTGCCTTGAAAAATATCTCATTAGTGTGACTGCTTCTGCTTGGGAAATGCAGAGCGAGCTGGGCTGCCACTGCACACGGGGTAACCTGAGCTGGGCTGGGGAAGGTTTTCCTTGCCCGGTTAGTGCATTGGGTGGAGTCAGAGCAATCGCACCGTATGTGGCCTATTGTAACGTGCATGTACCTCGGAGAGATGGAAAATGCTCTAAAAAGTACCCAAGTCCCATCGCAGACCCTGTGATGCTGCTGCCGCTACATGGGGCAGTGGCGTTGGGGTGAGATGGTGCAGAATGACCCTAGGCTCGTGCATGGGGACCGCGCTGGTGCTGGTGCTGGTGCTGGAGGGTGGCTCTGCTGTATGCCGTGACAAGGTGGGAGCAGGGGGAGCTGTGGCACTCGTAGGGTGCGGTGTTGGGACAAGGTGGGAGCAGGGGGAGCAGCGGCATTCATGGGGCATGGTGTTGACCAGGGCCCGGTGCTCAGCACCGTGCGTCGCTGCCTCTTGGCAGTGCGTCCAGGAGGAGCTCAGGGTACCCGAAACAGCGTGAGTTCAGGGAGAAGTGTTTTGAAATCAGAGGGCAGCTAGGCAACAAAAAGTACACAGTCCACGCTAAGGCTTCAGCTGTTTGTTTGATGCTTCAGCCAAAAACGGCTTCGTTAGTCAAAATGAAATACTGTAGGCGGTTAATCCTAAACCCACCAGGGATCCTGAGCAAAATGGCAGCACGAGGCAGACACAGCAGTGTGGGAGCATCTGTTGCCATGCCAACCTTTTAATTTAAAGCTATCGCAGAGCAGATGCTATCACATCATAAGTATAGGTTTACCTTGTAGTAACGATGCTGTTCTAGACATTAAGTTTGCTCATGTGTAGGGATGCTTGGGACCTGGAGTATGCATAATAAATCAAAGTACTGCGATTAGCTGTATTTATCTTTTGTGAAATAAGCATTAGGCTTCCTTAGACTCATTGCTTTGCAAGAAAACTGGTGAGGTTTTTTTTTTTTTTTTTTCTAGAAGGCATCTCTGCACATTGCTCACCTGGCTGTGCTGCTCCCCAGAGCACCCCTTTTCTCCCACTGCACACCCCATCCCCACAGCCACCCGTCTCCACTGCCCATCACTCTGGCACTCAGCTCCACAGCAGCATTGATTGCATTTTCATTTTATTTGAAAGATTTTTCTATAAGTCAAGCTAATGGGCTGTGCATGATGTATATTTGTGAGTCAGAGCTGCAAAGCGACAACCTGGCAGCAGGAGAGGTAACGCGTGCGGCGGAGCGCTGGGAGCCCTGGCTGGCAGGAGCTTGGCTAGCTCCAGACACGTTCTGGGAAACTAGTATTTATTATTATTCTGGCTTCAGTTTGGTTGTTTCACATCCTGAGATGGTATCTTGGATGTGAAAAGACACAGGGACAAGTTTCGGGTTAAAGGATAAAATGAATTGCACCAACAGCTACGTTGCCATACCCCTGCCTTTGGTGAAGTTCCCCAGCTCCTTAGGAGGTAAACGGGGGTGTGTTTTTATACCACGTCCTTCCTACTGCTTTTCCATTTCTCTAATTTGCAGAATCTGGTTGTTTTCTAGTTTTACATTGGTATTCTTAGAGGACAATGAATTTTTTTCCCTGTTGTCTAAAGTTCTGCAATGCTATGTGGGTTCTTGTTGCAATTAGTGCCTGTCCTTCTCTGTTACGGTGCTTTTTGTCAGGAATGGGGGCGCTGGGCTTCTTACCAGTCCACATATGGCAGTCTCTTGGTAGAGGCTGTCTCAAACTAAACAAGAGAGAGCAGCTATAATATTTCTTTCTCTGAAGAGGACAAAGCAGAAACGCACAGGAACACGGCCCGAGGCAGGCTGGCACTTCTGGAGTATGGGCAAGAGGCGAGGCGCTGCCGAGTGCGCTAGGGAGAAGTGGTGTGAGTCATAGAGCTGCACATGGTACCGGGAGGTGGGCAAAGCCTTCACGCAGAAGGCGCTCTGCAGTGAATGGTGTGCTGCTTGTGTCCGGAACAGTCTGGAGGATGGATGTATCCTGCTTGAACCACTGTTTTCACCCTTATCCCAAGCGTAACAAGAGAAACAACTTTCAGTTTCCACGTACTTGTGGTAAGAACGAGCGCTCGAGCACTGAGTTGTCTGGGGTGAGAAACAAAGCGAGGCTTCACCCTGACGCTGAGGCAGCATCGTGTGCGCGGGCCCAGCTCCCTGCCGGCCGCTGAGCAGACCCAAAGCCTCGCGGCTCAGCGTGGGCATTGCAGAGGTTGTGCGAAAGCGCGGAGGGCACTGGCTGCAGGACCATAGCAACTTCCTCAGCCTGATTCTCATGGGGATACTTGGGGTGAGGCCAAACTTACTGGTAAGAGCAGCTCAATAAGCCCTGCTTCGGTGAATGGTCCTGCCAGTGAACTCGGTGAAGATGTGCTTGGGAAGTGAACGAGTTCATCTGAATTAGTGAATACTGGAAGGCATTTGAGTTCTTAACACTCTATTTCCTTTTCATGCTTCTGTGAGAAGTATGTGAGCATCAACTACTTCAGTTAGCTGAAAATTAGTTCCCGAATTCCCTTTTCTGATTTTAGTCTGAGTGGATACCTGTGTGTTCTCTGTCTTATTTAGGAGAATAACTTATTTAGGAAAAAAAATTTGAAAATGTGGATTTGTACCATGCTGTGTGTGAGTGGTGATGGGGCTCGGGATATGGGGCACGCAGCGTGGGCTGCTCTGGGAAACGTTCTGTCACAGTCCAGCATTTCTTCAGAAGGTCTCTATTAATTTATTAACAATCTACAAAGCGCACACCCCCTGGGAGGCCCAGACCCCTTCCACAAGCCCCATCTCACTGGTGCGTGCTGGAAATCAGCCCTTTGAGCCAGAAATTGGCTGTTTTGTCAGGAATTTTGTCCATCGCTGTGAGATATTCCAGATTTTGGGGGTAGGTGGTATTTAAACTCTTGCTTTTAAAATTTAATGGAATATGAAAGTACCAAAAAGTATTGTTTAAAAAATGGGAAGTTTGCTTTTTTTAAATTCCAGGTTTGATATGGAGAGTGGCTCCTCTGCCAGCTGTAGCTACTCACCCATTTGAACTGTTATGGCTTGCCCTGAATTAGCCACTTAGCAGAAAATTGCTGCTGTCTTTACAAACCTCAAAACCTGGTACACGTGTTTAAAGGGAGAGGGACAAAAGACACTCATTTCTAAAAAATATGTTGCTCAGAGAGGTTTGCCAGTCCAAGTGCCAAAGCAGCTCTCAGCACTTTCTGGCAGCTGAAATGAGAAGCACAAAACAGGACCCAATGCAAAAAAATCTGTGCATGTACAAAGACGTAAAGAGGAGGATGCAATGAAAGAAGCACTTCTGACTTTGGCAAGACCCAGTTCTGTGCTACAAAACCGGACTTGCTCATAGGACCAGATTTTATTCACTTTATTTTATGGATTTGCCTCTGTTTTTTGCCTCTCTGTACTGTATCCGTGAAGTTATACTTTGTGGTGGGACTTGATGCTGTCTTTGGGATGGCAAATGATGCCGCCTGGAGTTTAATCACCATTTACATTTCGTGCCGAGGGCGTGCAGCGTGGCTGCGGGGGCATCACATCGGGGGCAGAGCTAGGAGGGACTCCAGTGGTCTCCAGGCTGTGTACACGAACCCAGCTGTGGGCACTGCTGCAGGGCTGTACCACAGCCTGCTCTGTCAGGGAGGTCTGCTCAGGATCTCTCTGGTCACATCTAAGTTTGTCCTGCAGCAAGACTGACCTGTGATATAAATACTTAGAAAAGCGTAACTCTGTTTACCAAATTCCAAGTACCATTTGCTCCAGCCAGGCTCTCTACCACGCGGCAGTGTCTTTCTGGAGCACAATGGTCTCGTTTGTGAACCATTACTTCTGCTTCCTTTAGCTGCAGCCCGTCTGACATTTCTATTTTCACAGCTGCTTCCCCACTTTCATCCCCCACACATTCCCTTTTACTACCTTACTGTAGCCATTGAAAGCAATTTGTCTACTAAGCCTCCTCTAAGTAGGAGGAAATAATTCGTTAGCAAATGGCTCGGGCTGTGTCGAGGCAACCCCACAGGGATTTTTTCACCTGTTTGACTCAATGGGCAGCGGTAATTTGATAAATCTCCGTGTAAGAGTGTGTCTCAGCAGGCAGAGCTCCTTGCTGAACTACAGAGTGAAAACAGCCAGGAAAAGAGCAGAGGGAACAGAATAACCCCGTGAGGTTCCTTTTGTGGATGGGGTAAGGCTCGCACAGGGGCTCTGTTTTCCCTCTCTGAGGGTATCGCCGTGCTGCCTGTTTCACACCGACCCTTTGCTGTATCCTGGTGGCAGTGCCGTGCCCACAGGGCCACTCCAACACACCTGGGGAGGCCGTGGCTGCCCGGGGAGCCTCAGCGGGGTCCTTGGGGGCCGGGTGGCAGCCAGAGTCCATGCCACCTTACTGCATGCCGTCATGCTGTCGTGCTGCCTTACCGCGTGCCGCCGTGCCGCCTGCCGCTCGGCTGCATCAGCGTACTGCTCCTCTCAGGCAGCAGATGCAGCCACTCCAGTTCACCCAGCGATGTACCAACATCTTTTGTTCCCAGTGCAGTTGCAAACGCGTGTATTTACCAGGCTGTCGTGTTTCATTTTGCCAGCTGTTTTAAAGAGGCATGATTTAAAGATCCTTACAGCCGGCCTAGGTGGGGGAGGAGGGAGGGTTTAGGAATTCAGCTCATTTAAAGTAATTTTTAATCTCTCTCCCTAATTATTTAATCACTGAAATAGCACTGAGGATGTGTCATAAATAATGCTACGTTTCTATCTGTTTCCTCAAGCTAGCTACTCACTTCTCAGCCGAGGCACAATGCAGCGAGACGGAGCTCCTTCATCTTTTATTCTGATTGATCCGGGTTCATCTTACCCAGTAACACTAAAGCAATCTGGAGAGGAAACCAGAGGTAACTTTGTATTTTCCCTTGCTTTAACAAACAATATTTTATTAATAGTCACGAACACGTGGGCTTTCACCTTGCACGCAAACGCGCGCGCGCTTTCGGTGCCTTTGGAGGTAGCTTTGTTTTGTACAGGCTGTTCTCTCCAGCACTCCTGTGCTACGCTGAGAAGAGAGCCTGTCAACAGAGTAAAGTGAAGCAGTGTCACGTTCGAGATGAAAAGTTGGTGCTTGTTCAGCAGATGCACGGGTACGTGCATGCAAGGTGCTTTCTGTTTGCAGAGGGCTCTCAGGTCCTTACTGGTTCCTCCCGACATCCTCGGGGATGCACAAGCCTCGGGTCAGCCCCTTCCACATTCAGCAAAGTATGGGCTGTAGGGGAAGGGAAACTGTGGTCAGTTCTGAGGACAGAGCCCCAGTTGGTTGTTCTAACCTGGAGCACTGCTCGTGATGCAAAGCGGTGCCGACATCCATGTTTATGTATGTGAGCTCTGCTAAAGAGGTCCCGGGGTGAGCCCATGGGATGCTGTGGGGTTTTCTGCTTGCAGCCAGGAGCCCACGCATGCCACCGCATCCCTCTGCTCCCACCCCTGTCCCGAGGAGAGCCTGGGCCACGGGCTTGGTGCCGAGCCAGCCCTGGCACCTTCTGGGCTGGGGTTTGCTGCGTGCTTGTGAAAAAACTCCCAGCGGGGTATCTTGAAAATACAGCCTTGAAAGCACCATGGGCTAATAATCACCCACTCCTAAGACTGCCTCCTATTTGCCTTGTGGGAGTGGGTTTTCCCCACACCCTCCTGCTCACCGTGGAGCTGAAGCACCCTTGTGCTGTGCTGGTACCTGGCTGTGTGCAGAAGGCACACAGAGGAGCCGTGCCCCGCAGGACACATGGACCGCAGCTCCGAGTAGCCGAAACACCGAGGACGCAGCAGGAAAACCAGATCAAAGGAGAGAGCTGTCAGCAGCACGGCTTGCATGCAGGAATCGTGCCACTTTCAGCATCCCGTCCTGCAGGTAGCTCTTGCTTGTTGTCATCCTTACCCTGAGGGCCACGAGCTGCTCTGGGGCAGAGAAGTCCGGGTCTGCTGCTGGACATAGCTGGGCATGATGAGAAAAGCACTGGGTTACCCTGAGACACTTTTGGTACAAAAAAAGTCAATTCCTTTGCTCTTTATATATTTGACTTCTGCTTTTACACCTCTCTCTGGCTTCAGGGACCTGGCTATGTTTAAATCTTGGTTTGCTTGCGTTGAGGGGACAAAACCTGCACCCCTACCACATGAGGTGCACCTTAATGTGGGGTTTAGGGACGGGGCCAGAGAGGGGTGCCCTCTGCAGCCATCACAGTGGGAGGAATCACTTTGTGTTTTTTCTTCGTACTGTGTTTGCTCCAGCCCAGCAGGCAGAAGTAAGAAGAGGCCTTGGGAAGGGCTGGGACAGGAGTGCTCGGGGTGGCTGCTGGTGACCTCGTCCTCGCCCTTCTGCCTCTGTTTTGGTTTTCAGCTTTCTGTGATGCCTGGCACGGAAACGGCATGGTTACAGCTGGGATCACTGGGCAGAGGTGAAGCAGGAGCGTGTGCAATTGCACAGACATGAAGGCATTTTTCTAAGCACTTTTAATGAATGCTTTAAGTTTTGCATGAAATGCTCAGGCATCGATGCACTCACTCCTCATCAAAGTTTTTCTTTGCATTTCCATGTGAGACGTACATGGACTGGATGTTGAAATACAGGTGAAAATCTTGCCTCCAACATCATAACCCATGGCAGTGAAGAAGCTGCCGTGTTAAAAAAAGAAAAAAAGACCTGGGGAGTGTAGTCCAGCAACTGAATGCAGGATCAAAGGAAAGATGTACAAAATACTGGGATTTGGAAGCAATTCCTTGTCACATGTAAGAGGAAGAGGCGCTCCCCGAGGGGTGTTGGGATAACCCCGAGCAGAAGTTTCTCTTCCACCAGTGCAGCAGTTGCAGTGCCCAGGCCCGTGCTCGGCGGAGGCGTTACCGGGTAGCCTGCCCTTGATGAAAAGCAATGAAGGTATCGATATCCCTCCATCCCCGTGCTCCCAGCAAGCAACCAGAGCGAGCAGCCGTGCTGTCCCAGGGTGCGCTGACACCCCGGTGCCCGCTCTCCAGGAACGCAGCTCAGCCACGAAGAGGTGAGTGTGCCAGGTTGATGGAAAGGGCGCGTGGCACTGATCCAGCTGGTCTTGTAGGGGGCACAGCTCTCTGACAAAATGCAGTGGTCATCCCGAGTGAAGGCCGCACGTCCGTGTTGTCGCTTCAAGCTGTGGCACGCTCGGACAAGAGGAGAGGATTTGCGCCGTGCTGCAGACCCGGCTCTCCGGGATTAAAGGTGGGGGCTGCTACGGGAGCTGCCCTGCAAAAGAGGGCGACTCCGCTCTTCTTTATTAATCGGTTCTTTCTGAAAATCAATTAGCTTGCAGAGGCAGCCCGGCAAGTCTCTCAGTAACTATGGAGACAGACCGAGGAGCCAGGGGAAAAAAAGGCAGTTTATTCATGAAAAGCCCAAATTCTGCGCTCTAGTATTTTCAACCTTTTGGAGGAGATTAGGGACTATTTTAATTAGGCAGGCTTGTCGCCTGCTGGGAAACGGTGCTGGCCGCAGTAGGGACAGAAGGAGCTGCTGGTGGCCGGCTTCTCACGGGGGTGGCTGGAGCGGTGCTGCACTCTGTCCCGCTCAGAGCCCACTGCCAGCCACAAGCCAGCCAGCAGAGCTCTGTGTGCAAGCCTCCCTGGTGTCCCCGGTGTCCCCGATGTCCCTGGTGTCCCTGGCATCCCGCGGGCACTCCAGCCTCCTGCTCCGGTGCTGCTCGCAGTGGAGGGCAGGCTGGAATTTATGCATGAAATGTGCTGAGTACTTTCTGTTCCTATTAAAATAACAATCATTTTGCACTGAAAGCCAAATGAGAAAAGCCGATGATTTAAGCACGGAGCATGGTAATTAGTGCCGGGCTGGCGTCGCGTTTCATGCAGATTCCTCGAGCCTCGCTCCAGCACCTGGCTGTCTGCTGCCTGTGCGCCCCTGCCCTGCCGGAGCCCTGCACAGGTTTTGCAGCAGCACTTCCTTTACTGCAGGTTAACCGATTCTTCCGAGTTTTGAGCTGTTGGGCTGGGATGTGAAGGTCTGCACCGTGCTGATGCTACAGCCCAGGGTTGGCTGGGGGTGGTTTATTCAGGTTCTTTGAGAAAGCTGGCAGTAGCATTCCCCGGTGTGGTGCTTCATGTGTTTTTGGAGTGGCTGTAGCGATAGTAATGCACTGCATGGCATGGGACTTTGGTCCTTCAGGTGGAAGGATCCTTGGCATCCTCAGGAGGGATGGCAGGGCTGTGCAGGGACACCAGGAGGAGCCTGGTGGGGACAGGAGGCCAGCCCTGGCCCAGGGGACAGAGAGGTGGGCTTTGCTGGAAGGCGTCAGCATGAAGCGTGCATCTGGGTTGCACTCAGAAGGGACCCAGAACAGAGTGATGCGGGAGCCGGAGCATCCCTGCAAGGGCTGCTTGCATGGCATGGTTTGCCAGAGAGATGGCTGGGACCACGGCACAAACACAGCGGGCACCTGGGGACCTGCCGGGCACAGACCTGACCCATGGCTCAAACCAGAGCCCAGCCTCTCAGTAGCAAACTTCAAAAAAAAAAAAAAATCCACTTCAGATCCATAAATACCATGAAATTCAAACCAGCAGCTGACCGAAGCTGTAGCAAAGTGACAGTAAAGGTGACACCTCAGGGTCCTGTAATTATTCAGCTGGTGATTTCCACATCCAATCTGCCTGCTTTGCAAGGCAAAGAGTATTTTTCCAGCATCTTGCTTCCTGCATTTTAACCTGCCCATGAAAAATTGAGATCCCTTATTCGCACTTATGCTTCTTCACCAGCCAGATCCACGCCAGAAGCCAGCGTAAGTGACAATTGCATTGCAGATGCAGGAAGAGCCCAGCATGCAGTTCGCTTGGCACATACCGGTCCTGCTTCTGCTCACAGCGTCAGGCAAGAATTATGGCAGCAACAAGGGGAAAGCTCAGGCCCATATTCTTCTTTGTGCAACTAAAAGCAGCAGATTTTTCCTCGAAAAAGAAGTAATGATACCTAGAAAGCAGTTGTACATGCATGTCCAGGAGGAGAGATGATGTTTAAGGTCCCTTCCAACCTGAGCCATTCTATGATTCAGTGCTGCAGGCCCATCTTCTAGCAGTTAATCACCCAGATTTCCTCCTGAAGATCTTAAAATTTAAATCTTAAATAGCATGTGCTGCAGTGCTTTGCCATGATGGCTAGTTTTTATTTTAGTTTTTTTAAAATAATCATTTTTTATGAAGTAGGACAAAAAGATAAAAGTGAGGTGCCCAGCCCCAGGTTTGCAGCGTGCCCCAGGAGTGCTGTGGAGCTCCGCTGGTGCTCAGGGCACTCGGAGGAAAGCCTTCCCGGCTGCCAGGCACCAGAAATACCAGTGAAGTCCCCTGGATACTAATGTATGTGGTGTTCAAAGAAAATTCTTTTTACCATTTTGTTTCCTTTCTTCCCAGTTTTGTCCAGCCTCCTTTACTATTTCTGTAACGACGGAGGCCAGGCAAGGCCGATGCGCGTCCCTCTCCAGGTGAGGCGGTGCAATGCTGCACAGGCTCTCGGCTCATCTTTTGCTGTCTTAAAATCTGCGGCTGCTTCAGCGTCCCTTGGTGCACGGTGTCCTTATGCCCTTAGTGCTGGTCCCCACCAGCCCGGGGCTGCTCCAGTTCTGCTGCCGGCATCCCAGGAGGGAGGATGAAAATATCGGTGGATGCCCAGGGGACGACGAGTTGCCGGTGAGTGACAGACCTGTGACGTTCTCTATAACATCTGCAATTTCATCTGCTTCTTTTCTTAAACCATTATTGAACACGCTCATGCAAAATCCTGCACTGTTTCCCAGTTAACCCTTTATGATTTCTCCTCCATCGTTCCCAGCAACATTTCCCCGTGAGCTCTGTGTACCTTAATTCCAGGCTGAGCTTACAGGGGCTGCAGGCACCTGCTGCTGCCCAGCGCCTGGCTGGGGCTCGCTTCAGCTGTGCCAGCTGCATCCCAGGGAGCCCTTTTAGTTTCAGGGTGTGCCCTTTGGATCTTAAAAGGCGGAAGTGAAAACTGGTGGCTTGTGGGAAGCATGATGCCGTTGAGGTAGAAATGCTTGGAAAGATGCTCACGCTCTGGCCTGGACCAGGAGCGGGATCAGAGGCTCAAACCCAGATTTTGATGGGAATGGGGCTGGGACCTGCTGAGTGCTGTGCCACGTGTCCTGCAGACCAACTTTCCCATGAAATAATTGGTTTCAGAAAGACCCAGTTTTGTGCCCGTCCTGCTGTCAGCTGTGTGAACCTCCCCCTAGTGTCCCAAGTCCTGGTCTGAGTGCCCGGGGTGCCACCGGCCCCTAATTGCTGCGGCTGTGGACCCTCAGCTGCGAGCAGCACGAAGTGCACTCTCCGAGGAGCTCTCCGAGTTGGTGGCGTAGAAGCCTTCAAACACCTGCTCAGCACAGCGGGCTGGCAGTCTGCTTTCTGTGTACAGCTACAGGATGGTGCAAGATCCTGCCGCTGGGATGTGGTGGCACTTGGTGGCTGCTCAGCCCCCCAGGAAGCCCCAGGACTCCCAGGAGCAAGGTGGGCTTGGGATGAGACCCAGGGGGACCCAGGCTTATGTACAGCAGCAGCTCCTGCTGCACTCTGCCATGAGCTGTTTGAGATGAACCCCATCACTGTCATAGGGCTTGGGGAAAGCTCCACTTTCCTGGAAGCTGGGAGAAAAAAAAAAAAAAAGAAATGCTTAGTTCTGTGTCCTAACTTTGATTTTTAGCTGCCGTGAAGTACTTGTGCCCATTGCAGTGGTGCTTTCCCTGTGCCCTCCCAGCCTTGGCGCTTCCTGCCTCCCACCAGCCAAAATCTGGGTGCTGCAGGGAAAAGATGGGAAGAGGTTTACTGAGCTTTGAATGGCGGAATCAAAGGAATTAATTACTCTTTATAAATAAACAGAAAATATTTATGATGGCTTGCATTTGGAAGGTATGATGGTGATTTAGATTAATGCTCTTGGCTGTCTCGCAGTGCTCATGGCCAGAAATAGTCTTGTTTTATGGGCAAAAGAGAGAGCATGCAAAAGCATCTCAGTACAATTTTGGAGAGAATCCTTTAAAATGAATAGCACACAGCCCAGAGAAGATGACCCATTAGGAAGAGCTGTTCCAGCAAGCGTCGTGCTCTTTCCCTTACAATTATCTGCCTGCATACCCAAAGGCTCTGGGGTGCTGGGGCCGACATGCGGCTCCTGAACGTAGCTTGGTGTCAGCTGGCTGCCTGCCCTCGTGCTGCCGAACCAGAGGGTGGGTTCCCGGTGCACTTTTTGGGAAGTCGGCCAGCCCACAGCTGGCTTTCTCTGTTCTGAGTTCCTGCTTGCTTTACAGTTTGCTGGCCCCGTGCAGCAGCTCTCGCTCCCCACCAGCCGCCTGGGACCGCGCCTCGCCCCCTGCCTTCCTCCAGAGACCACGGCCATGATGCAGCATGCCAGGAAGGAATGTCAGGTTTTTATTAAGTCTTTATAATTGGTAGTTTTAACCCAAATGAATAGATATAGACCTGAATTGTCTGAACAACCCCAACCCAGTCACTGGCTCTACCCAGAAGTTTCCCAGCGCATTCCCTGCTCCCCCTTGGGTTTCCTCTTCTGGGCGGTTCGGAGCATTTCGACTCCACACAGCTGAAGCTGGGGCTTTCATGCAGAGCACGTGAACATCCTCGCAGTGGCGGGACAAGGAACGTGCTTGGGAAACCCTTTTCAGGCAGCTGATGGCGGGGAGCGGCAAGCAGAGGGACAGGCAAGGCTGGGCGGCTGAAGGAGCCTCCTGGGCAGGTGCAGAGGCATTGCCTTTAGCTCACCCCCATGTAGGGATGGGAAATTCAATTATTTCAATTAATCAAAGACATCATCCCACTTCCTCGGAGCACCAGATGATAGCATTATAAATTAATGAATAATTTTTTAGCAGGAACTGCTCAGAAAGTTCTTCCTCTGTAGCTGTCCAGAATTCGGGCAGATGATAACGTAAGAGCGATGCCTAAATTATCCCCTCTCGCATCGGAAGAGAGAAACAGGGAGAGGGAAATGAACCTGTAAATTAGTTTGAGATTGGAGCTGCTGGTGAAGGAGGAAACCAGGGCTGAGCAGGCGGCCGAGCCCTGTGCACCCTCGTGGCCGGGCATGAGCTGGCCCTGTGCACGCCGGCAGTGATACTGGGTGAAACACAGCAATGTGATGGTGCTCAGCTTGGCTCTGCCCAGGCTCAACCCTGTGGCAAACCGCAGCAAAATGTGTGTTTCTTTTATTGCCATTCACCTGGCAATCTGCGTGCTCGTTTTGCTAGGTTCCTTTTTGTTTTCCCCTGTGAGAAATGATGGAGGTTTCTTTCACTGCTGCAAACAAACCAAAAATCTTTGCTGGTGCCGTCGAGGAAACCCGGGGATGACACTGGCAGCTGCTCCCTGTAGGGTCCACAGCACACCTCCCCTGTAGAAAAATGGTGTTTTGTTTTTTTCCCTCTACTCTCTCTTTGCAGTACACAACCTGTAAAAGCTTTCAACAGCATCATCTGGTGCAGTGCCACTGAGCTGTGCATGGAAAAGAACAGGCTTTGAGGCACAGCCTGTTGTCTGAAGGTATTTTGGTCCATCACCCCATACCTCATGTGCTGTAGGAAAGAAGGTAACAGGCAGTTTTCATCAAAGCTCTTCTTTCAGGAGCATTTTAATAAAACCTGACAATGGCACCGGGCTCATCAGCACAGTATAACCACATGGAGTGCAATATCTCCGCTATATTTTCTGTATTTCCTCCTGTATTTTCCACAGGTTACTAACTTATGAAACATGCCTGGTACCAAACCTGTCCATGTTACATATTTACAGAATCAAACATATCTGTGTGTGAGTTCAGCGCTGCCATGCTTGGGGCTAGCAGAAACGTGCCTCGGAGGTGCTGGAGGGCACGGGGATACCGCAGCTGAGGTTTGATTCAGTAAAAGAAAGAAGGACTCTTGTTTAGCTTAACTGTGGCAATCCCACCTCTAATTAAAATTAGACATTCTTGGTTGCATTCTGAATGATCTGATGACTTTGTTAATGCGAAGTGACAAGGCAGCTCTGTCTCTGCCAGCCTATGAAATGTTAGAGCCGCGCTCTGGCTGCGGTTTAGGAGGAGACGAGGACGGACTTCAGTTAAAGCCCCTCGGTACTGGAGCAGGAAGGACCGAACGTGCGAGCAGCTTCGCAGCCATCCCACCCGACTCCAGACCGGGGAAGCCCTTGGTCAGCATCGCCAGGGGGAGAGCAGGCGGCCCCGGCGTGTCGTGGTGCAGGCGCGTGTCTCACCTGGCAAGGCTGGCCTCACATTGGCCAAGCTGAAGCGATGGTAAGAAAAGAAGCCAGAGATGTAGCGTATGCTCTTTGTCGTAGTGATAAAAGCATAACTAGGGCGCAGGGTGCTCTCTCATGGGTTGTGTGCCTCTGTTTTCTCTGCAGAACCACTCCCTCCATCCCTCCTCCTGCTCTTCCAGCGGGGCAGCGCCAGTCTTCGACCTCAGCTCCTCAGGAGCTCGCTGCTGTGTGCTGTTTTGTATTTACCTGCATTGATTTTCACCTGCCATTTTGTCACTAAAGGTCTGGAAACAAAAGACAGCAAACAAGATACCTGTAAAATGCCCTTCTTCACTGCAAGCTGCTTTCCCACTTGTTTCTGGAGCGAAGCGCAGTGCTGCTGCCCCATCGGGTGTTTCACACGCAGCCTCTTCTTTCCAGACGAGTTATTTCTCATTATTATTCCTGTGCCCCTCTTTACTCTGACACTTTCCCTGCCCCTGCGAGGGCTCCCTGTGCCCCGCTGTGCCAGCCTGCTGCCTGTCCTGCTGCAGGGCCCTGGCCTCAGCCCTGCCCGAGGCCACAGCTCTGTGTGGCCATGGGGTGAAAAGGGTTCCTTTGGCACGCGGCCTGCTCGGCGTAGCAGCTCCCAGCACTTTCAGAGGTTGGTGTAAAGCACGTGTTGAGCCTGCACAGTGCAGCTGGAGAAGATGGCTCTCAGACAATGTCCTTCATTCAGATGCTTTTCGGATGGCAAAATTGCTCCCTATTCTCTGCCTACTGTCAGCGTAATAGTTCTCGTGTCACAAATAAATTCTGACATCTGGTTTTTGCAAAGGGCGTTGAAAAGGATGCGGATAATAAGTCCAGAAATTGTTTGATTATCCCCCTTCAGAGGCGATGCTCTGCCCATGAAGCAGCTCGGAGCTGCGGCAGGGAGCCCCTGGACTCCTCATCCTCACGGGGAGCGCTGTGCTTTTGGCCTGGAGCAAGGGGAAGTGCCACCAGCGTTTTACATTTCTCCCACTTGTACGAAAGCTTTCGTTTCCCCTACAGGTTTACAAAAATAAAGATACATGAGCCTCTGTCTTGTTGGCAATAATTATCCATGCCTGGTCCTTTTTCTGCAGCAGATTCAGGCAGGAAGTATTGTTTTCCCCAACAGCAGATACAAACCGATGCATGCAAAGCACGTTTGCATGCACAGTCTGGTTTCACTTGAATGTGCAAATTCTGTCATCTATATTTAATTTTAATACTGCAAGTTGAAGTAATTCCTAGCACAAATTTAGGATCTAGCTCTGACCTCTTAGAAAATGTGGTTCTCAGAATAACATAAGCTGTTGTATTTCCTTACTTTGACGTGTTTTTAATGTTCAGCAATACTGTTTTATGAGGCACGTATAAAACATATCTGTCCTTCACCTCTAAGGGAAATGAAAGCAAAGCCCAAGCAGCTCCGTGGGGGCAGTAACAATGACAATTTCTGCACCTGGCTTTCCCTAGACGTCGTGCCCAGACTCACGGCTGTCGAGGCCGAGCTCTGTGCTGTGTGTTCTGCCCCTGCTCGGCCCAGCAGCTGCGGTGCAGGCTTGTGCACGTGGTTGGGTTTCAGTGGGAGAGATGTTAGGCCGTATCTAACAACCTTCTGGCTGACCTGTTTTGTAATTCCATCCCATCACGAATTTATAAGCAAATAGGGTTTTATTCTCAGGAACTCCAAGAAGAAGGGATGTGACAGCCTGATGGGAAATATTTTACCGAATCCGTGTAGTCCTGAAACATTAATGCTAAATGCCTGCTGAGGCCGGGCTCACTGCCGTACCCCGGGCAGGGCTGGGCAGCTCAGCAGACGTGTATCTCACCAGGGATTTGCTGGTGACTTTGGGAAACAGCTTCCTTCCCGGAATGAGCCCCTGAATACTGCTTTGCAGCTGTCAGGCATGGGGTTGTATTGGGGCGTCCTTTTAGTCCCAACAGGTTGGGGGCTCTGTCAGCTCCTGCCCCCACCAGCCCCGGTAAGGTTTTGCAGCCCGTCATCGGCGTGGGCTGCTCCCCTGCTTGGCCACTTGTCAGGAAATTCCCTTCCTTGCACCCGGCAAGAGAAGCTGATGGAAATGAGGGTGCCTTTCGCACCGTGCTCTGCCTAACGCAGTCGCTCACCCCAGCACGCTCCTGATTACAGCATTGGCAGGAAAAAAGCCAAGAGAATTATTTCTGTCTTGGCTCTAAAAGGCTTTTCTGGGGAGACGGGAAGCATTTCTATTTATGCTCCATGGCTGTGCTGCAGTTTTCTTGGCTCTTTCACCTGTCGCTTGTCCTTGCTTTGCTCCAAGGGCGGTGCCACCTCTGCCAGTGGGCAGCAGAGGCCCCAGAGCCCATTGGCCTTTGAGCGCTGGATGCATGAGATGTAAGGAGCTCCAGAGGCTGGGCAGCCTGCAGAGGCTGGGCTGTGTCCCTGGTCCCTGCCACTTGTCACCTGCTGTTGGGGACAGGGGGCATGCATGGAGCCTTCGTGGAGGTGGCACCACACTGGGAGCGTGGTGACGGCAGCGCTGGTCGCCTGCAGGGAGCCTGGGTTCTCCAAGGTGCTCGGGAAGAGCAGGAGGATGATTAAAAAATGAGAACAAACGCAGATCTGGCAGCATTTTAGAAGAGGATTTATTTGTAATTACAGAGAGAGGAAAACGAGGTCCCAGCCTGCCGTGCTGCTGAGCAGGAGTCACGTTGAGGGTCTCCATCCTGGTTTGCTCAAGATTTCACCATCTGTAATTGAATATCATTTATTTGGGCACAGTGTGTCTGCCTGCTTCTAATGCATTGGAATGTGATACTGCATTTTCAGCAAACAAACCCAAAGTGACTGTGTTTTCTTATTTCTTGTGTTTATTCAGTGTCACACTGCGAGGCACTGCGGGAGCATGGCACTGGGGTCTGCAGGCACCAGGGCAGGTCCCTGAACTGGGTAATGCTGGGGGGTGACCCTGGGCAACAGCAGTTAGCCCACGGAAGTTCACTTTTCTTTAAAAAATCCTCTTCTGTGACAATTTTGATCTACCTTAATGAAAATAATAAACCTTGCATTATAAACATGGAAATATCCTTGTCCCTCCATACAATGACTTTTGGGCTGTTTCATGTTTGTCCTGTTCATCTTCATACAAGAGCATTTTTTTATTCTGTTTTTGGCATTTTTGGTAGTAAAATGCTTTCTGAAGGGAATAATCAAGTAACACATCCACTGTTCTTCTACCTGGGGGCAGTGCTGGAGGCCTTGGCTTGCCATTAATCTGTGTAAAAATTTCTCATTGAGAATAATTCCTCGAAGGGTATTTGGGGATAATTTGAGGTGTGACGAGGCAAAGCCAGCAGCTCCAGGGAGCTTTGTGCCATGTCCCATTTGCATGCGGTGGTTCCCATCCATGCCCCTTGCCGTGCTGCCTCCCCTAACAATACCGGCCCTTCTAATTCGCTCCTGGAAGACCAGCCAACTATGTAATTTCTAATGATTACATCTGCCAAGAAAACAGAAACTTGTATTGATATCAAAGGGAGAGATGCCTGGAGGGCCTGGCTCGCTGCCGTGCAGCCTTTGGGGAACGCGGGCAGCTCCGGCGGAGCTCCGTGCCCGTGGGAGCGCCAGGAACTGGGCCGGCTGCAGCGCTGCCAGGAACTTTCACCCAGTGTGCGTGGAATTGTTTCTCTTCCTCCTTCTCCTTCTCCTCCTTCTCCTTCTCCTTCTCCTTCTCCTTCTCCTTCTCCTTCTCCTTCTCCTTCTCCTTCTCCTTCTCCTTCTCCTTCTCCTCTCCTCTCTCACTTTGGAGGTGCCTTGTTGGTTCGGACCAGAGAGCTCTGCCAGCAGCAAGACTGAACCAGGAATTTTCCATCTTGTTGGTGTCAAAGCAAAGTAGGACAAAGCAACAAATTTTAATCTTCAGCCTAGGATCCCATCTGGAGGTTTCCCCTGTTCTTAAGGCCTGCAGGGTTGACTGGTAGCAGCTGCTGAAGCCTTACCTGTAAAGGCCTGTACATGTGGAAGCTTCATGCTTGGTCGGGTGATGCTGTTAGGTTACTCCACCAAGAGGAGAGGACAGGTTCAAACTGCTGGGCCTTAAAAAAAAGGTCATAAAATATCCAATCTTGATATTTAAACATCTCTGAGTCGGGAGCTCGTCACGCAGCATGGTTTCGTGGCAATTTGGGGCTGGGGCTGCGGCTGCTGCGGGGCGCGGGGCCGGCTCTGCAGCAGGCTGTGCGGGAGCTCCCTCCTGCTCAGACCTGTCAGGAGTGGGAAGGGTCCAGAATTTCACTGATCTCGTGTGCTGCAGCTTGTCACAAACGCCGTAATTAGTCGTTCCGTCGTCTCAGTGGCATGAAGTAACTCAGCAAAGAATTAGAGGCAGGACACATCTGGCTTGTCTAGACTGGGAAAATAGGTTACGTTTGGAAATGTTAGCTCTTCCCCAGAGTGACTCGTGACCAGCTAACACATTTTTGAAAGTATTACATTCCATTTGCACTAGGAGCAAAACCATGTTTAAATTGCTATTAACTGAGGCATTTTCAAGCCTGGCCTATTTTTCCTCATGTAGCAGTGGCCGTTCTCAGCTGAGCTGTCACCAACATGAGCGGGGATGCATGAGGTAGGAAGGGGTGGGAAGTGGTCACAGAGGCTTCTTCATTGTCCCAGCGTTTGCTTTGGGTTTCTTCAGCCTTTGGCTGCGGGCTCCAGCACCTCAGGGAGCTGTAGCAGGGCTGGGGCTTCCTGGCGAGCCCCTCGTCCCCACACACCATGCGGGGAGCCCAGGAAGCCTCCAGCATCGCCTCCCTCTGTCCCTCCTTGCACCCCTCTGTTTCAAAGAGAAGCTTCTTGTGTTGTTTGGCTGAACAAAACTGAATTGGCTCGCTGGGAACCACTAAAGCCGCTTCCCTGCCCATCACCAGTCTGAAGGCTCTCAGGTCAAGCTAAGAGGACAATGAAGAGTTCAGGAGGGCAGTTTGAGCTCATCTGTTAAAGGAAAAAAACCCTTTTTGGTTGTTTTATCAGGAGCCGAGAGCTGTCAAAGGGTGAAGGATTGCAGCCCTCTCACACTGCCTCCGTGCCGGCTCTGCTGCCCCATTTCAAAATTACCCCATTTCAAAATCAGGGTGCAAATTAGTTAAGAACAGGTCCGCAAACATTAATTAATTGTGGCCTGTCCAATTTTATTTAAGCAGCAGGTATTTCCAGCTGCTGCTAATGCTGGCAGCTTTGGGAGTTCATTACAAGGCAGTGAGGTCTGCTGGGCAGCTCAGCAGCAGCACCACTGGCAGGGACAGCTCTGGCCATTTTCACCCCAAAATGTGGCAAGAGCCCGTGGAGGTAACACAGTATGAAAATAAAACCAAGCCCCTGGTCAGAGGGGTTTTACAGGGCCGGTTACAGAATTTCCATGGTCTCAAGGACTCCAGAAGGTTACGGGGTTGGCAGGGCAGCTGCATGCTCCGTGGCCTTAGGCTGGAATGTGTGGTTGGGGCATGGAGCTCGGAGCGGTGCCTGCCCTACGCGGGGCAGGGCTGGGCCCCCAGGGCAGGGCTGCGGCACAGGGGGCTCCGGGGCAGCCTCTGCTTTTCTCATCTGGGGGCTTGGGCAGTGCCTGGTCCCCCGGGCTGGTCCCTGCACGAAGATTCAAGAAAATGAGGGTTTTCCTGGCAGGGGCAAACCCACCATCTTTCTCCAGCCCATTGCAGCTGAAGTCTTTTCAGTTGGCTGAATGCGTGATTTACATAAAATAGGGAAAACTCAGCAGGATGCGACAGAAGCGTGCGGAGGGCTTCTGAAAATTCCTGCTGAGCAGGCAGGAATGTGCTGGGGGTTTCAGCCCGGCACAGCCGCTGGGATCTGCAGGGACCCGGCGGGAGAAAATGCACCCCCAGGGGCCAGTTTGTTTGCAGCGCTGGGGCTGTTGCAGCTGATGTGGGGTGACCGAGGAGCCCGGGGGCTGCCACCGTCCCTGGGCAGCGCCGGGGACATCTGCAGGCAGCGGGGCTGGGCTGCCGGTGGGAGCCGCAGAAATGCAGCTTGCTGGAGAGGATTCCTCCCACGCGCGGCTATAAATGCTGCTCGCAGCGTCAGGCAGCCCGGGCGTGCAGGAACGTTTTCCGACCGAGCTGCTGGCTTCTCTCCGCGGTGTGGGCGCCCCCGAAATCCGCATGTGCAGGGCTGCAGCAGCACGCTGCTGGCTGTCGCCGTCCCGGTTCCCCCAGCAGCTCCACACGGGATGCAGGTCTCGGAGCTCTGGTCTCATCGTTTTGTAGCCTCGCAGCCCAGCTGCTGGCCGTGGACAGGCAGTTTTCACAAAGACGAACGCTGTCTGGTGGCTGACGGCCTCATGTCATCAGGCAGGAGGAATGTCCCTGGCTGAGGGCTGGCCGATGGCATGGGCTGGCGGAGCCAGGGGGCTGCAATTTTGGCAGCGGAGCTGGGGCACCACCACGGCCAGGGGTGGCTGAGCACGTGTTGGACAAGGCTGTCCCAGGCAGGGTCAGCGGTCAGTGGAGTCATCCAGCCCCTCATTAGGGGAAGGGTTAAATAATGCCGAAAGCCCCAAGGAGCCCCACAATGACCCGCTGCTGGAGCAGGGCTGGGGCTGTCACAGCTATTGACCGGGCTGCAGCACCACCGTCTGCCAAGCCCTGTGTGCCCCCAGCACTTCTTGGAGGTGCTGGTGCGACGTGGGAGCTGCTGGATGTGGGAGCAGAACACCTGGGCTCACCCAGACCTCGCGCCCAGCTTCTGAGCTGGCCGCAGGCAGCGGCCGCCTGGCGCTGCTTGGCAGGGGCACGGAGCTGCCGCGTGCCCCGATTTGCAAACTCCTGGCCGCAGCGGGACGTCGGGTCTGCAAAATCCAATAACTATAGATCTCGTCCGTCTTTGCTGAAATACCACTCGCCTGAATTCCAGATATTTGATTAAGTTTGATTTGATTTCCTTCTTTTTATACTTGCCTCTTCGAGGCACCAACTTTGAAAGTCAGACTTAATGATTGTCAAAGAAGGACCACAAACATTTTTGTAAGATTAATATTAACATGTTAAGCAAAATGCGAGTGAAGTCACCACCATTCCTTTTTTAGCTCCTTTATTCCTCGCTCCTTGTTGTGACAGTGCTGTTCCTTCCGCTCAGCTAAGAATAGCAGAAAGTCTCCCGGGAGCAGGCTCGGAAATGTGCTTCCTGTGTCTTAATAAGAAGAGTCAACTTTGCAGGAGTTTGTGGAGGGGAGAACCACCTCCAGCATGCTGTCTTTCCATGGTCTTTACCAACCATGACTTTTTCTTGCCCATTACCTTCTCCTCTGTATCAGACTGCTGCGCGCTTCGGCTGTAGCTAGGGGATGAATTAAGGTTAAAGCCGACGCTTTCTGCAGGCAGTGCAGAGCCATTGCGTCAGTCTGTCTGGTTTTCAGCGCTGACCCCGGCCAGGAAGGAGCTGACGTGAGCTGCTCCCAGGGCACCTTTTGCTCGTGTTTGCCACGGGTGCTGCTGCGGGGCGGGACGGGGCGCGCGTCCCCATCTCCAGCAGGAGCCTGCCCCAAGGCGGTGCACGTGCCAGCACTGCTGCTTCAAGTAGTCGTTGCATCCAGGAACAGTGAAGTCCGCATCTGACAGCAGGGGAAGCAGCGTCCCAAAGAGGCACAGGTACCCCATCTGAGCCACAGCATGTCCCAAAGGCAGGGGTTACGTCTGCACCTTGTCCCCACCGTGAGCCGAGCCCCGCTGGCTCATGACATCCACAGCGAGGTGACCTGACCCTGAGCAAAGCTCCTCGGCCAGCCCATGCTCCTGGCCTCCCACTCGATCCCAAACTTGCTCTTGTTTGTTCTCCTTTATTCTGCTCAAGCCCCAGCCAGGCGAGGAGATCTGCTTGCTGCGGCAGGGAGCCCTGCTCATAGCTCCGCGCAGGGGCTTCGCCCCGGTTATATTTCCACCCAGCGCACTTCAGACAGATCTGGAAAGCAGCAGTTTTATAACAAGAAACTCAGCTCACTCCTGACACAGCCATTATGGTGATTGGGTGGGACAGGTTTGCGTAAGCATGGTGGCAGCAAACGACAATGTACGCAGGTGAAGTTAACATGATCTAATAGCCTTTTTTCCCCACAACTGTACTTTGAGCAGGCTTACAAAGATGTCATCTTCACGGACAATAACCCGAGCTGCTAAGTGCTGCACGCTTACAGCCACACCTGCACTTTGCAGCACAGCGCCAGTTACGGGATGCCACCATTTGTAAATTAATTAACCCCGGGTGCACAGCCATTTGCAACGGGAAACAATACATAGCAGCAGCCATAAAACCAGCTTTATGCCTCTGCGAGTATTTGTGAACCAAAGAGCAGAAAAGTCATTAATACTTATTTTCTGCCAGCTTTTGGAGCTTAGAATTATCTCATTAAGTGCTGAAGGAGGGATGAGCTCCCAGTAAGAAACCTCAGCTCTGAACCTGCAAACAATTGCAGAAGCCAGGCGGGTGCTCTTAGTGCCCGTAAGGCCCCAACACACAGCGCTGCAGCCTTGAGCCTTGTCTTAAGCTGTGTTTCAAAGACACCTTTTCCCCTGAGTTGTTTTTCTTGCAACTGGTCCTTTGTCTTCTTTTATAGAGTGCCCCTTTTTGTTTCAGGTCCCTGTGTTTTCACAACTGCTTTATGCCCTTGCCATGCCTGAAGCTTCTGTTTGCTGCTGCCCCACCACTGGGGCCTCCGGCTTCGTGCTGAGCTGCACCAAAATGCGCGGCCCCCCGCTCCCTTGGCGTTGTGCTAACACCGAGCCGTGCCCCTGGAGTTGCTGGAGGCTCCCTCCGTGTGCTGACAGCATTAGCAGGGGCTAAAAAATACCAGTACGAGCGTGGAAGCAGGAAGCACTGAAGTGCTAACATGTCCACTACCGAGCTACAGCACTTGGGGCAAAAATATTCCTTGGGTAGACACCAGCAGAGCTGGCGGAGATGCCCCAGGGAACATTCGGGCCCTTTGCAGATGCCTTTGGATGCAAATATTGCAAAAATGGGGATTTCCCCCTCCATGATGCAGCCTGCCTGAGGCAGGATGTCAGGATGTCTCCAAACAGTTCCTGCTTGTCCTTAGCCCTCAGAAGCAGTAGGAGAAACTGTGGTGACACAGGCGCCCGCTGTCCTTTATTTCACTTCCATGGTGCTTGTCAATATTTTGCATTTAAAGTGTATTTCTGCAGCATGCTCCCTAACAGCTGCAGTCATTGACTTTTGCTAGAGCTCGCGATGCCAGGAGAAGCACATGGAATAAGGATTTCTTATAAAAAAGCAAACAAAAGCACACTGAAAAACATTTGGAAGCTTCAGATTTTGCTCGATTATTTTTGAAGGTTCTTTCCCGACCAGCCAGGAGACGATGGGTCTTGGAGACCCACGGACCTGCCTCCGCTCCTGCGTGCTGTGAGACTGCTGGAAGGGAACACGAGCACCTTTGGGTGCCGGCTCCGTCCCCCTTGGTGCAGCAGCACCACGGAGGCTCCGGGGCTGCTCCCGGAGGGGGCTCGGGGCGGTGGGCTGGCAGCAGGAGGTCCCGGCCTCCCCTTGCTCCGAGTCGGCCCAGCACAAGTCCCCCCGGAGCCTCGTCTTCTGCAACGAGTGCAGCAGCTTTCTGCAGCCGTCTGCCCGCCCCCGCCTCCAGAATGCCTCGTTAAATCAGCGAGTACTTGACATAATTGGATCCCGGTACATAGCTGGGGTTTGTAGTGCCACCGCAGTGCAAATAAACATCTTCACCACAGCTGCGGGGCTTACGAGACCAGAAATGTGCTCGTCTCCCAGGAAAAGCACCGGCGAGCCTGTGCACTGGCAGGTGATCTCGGCTGGGACGGTGTCTGTAAACAGGCATCCCTTTCCATTGCTGATTTACTTTTTGTTTTATTTCATTTTTTTCCTAGCAAAATAACCCCAATCTGGCTGGGCTCACGGCAGTATTGCAATCCAGTGCCTGCCCCCCAGGAGAGATGGCTGGTGGTGGCTGGTGGTGGCCAGTGATTCCTGGTGGTGGCCGATGGTGGCCAGTGGTGGCCGGTGATGGCTGGTGGTGGTTGGTGGTGGCGGTGGTGGCCGCAGACCAGGTGCTGGTGATGAAGACAACGCCTTGCAGCCAGCAGCTTTTGGGAGGCTGGTCAAATCAAAGACAGAGTGAAAGCAAAACCTACGAATTGGAAAAGAAAGCTGCCCTGCATTAATTAGCAATTCGTCTGGAAAGCCGGTGTGTCAGAAATGTTGTTTTCCTTTCTTAATCTTGACATGGCTCTTTGAAGGTTACCTGGAAAGGAGATAAGTGAGTTTTCCGAAAGCAGGTTTTGTGTTTCATCATTTCTTTAAAGCATGTTATTGCAATTACCATTTACCTAATGAACTCTTCAAATTTAATTAACATAAGTGGTGCCACTTTTGAGAAGAAAGGCTCATCCTGCCACAGTGAAAGTTTCATGAAATTCACCTGTGCCCTGCATGCTGCTGACGGCTCTGCCCAGCTGCAGCACAGAGCCCCCGGCTTGTTTGGCTGGTACCCGAAATTACGAGGCACCGGCGGCCCTACTGGGGTCGTGCAGAGATGGTGCCCGGGAACCCCAGTGGCTGCTGATCCCAGGGGCTCTCCTCCCCAGCCCACCCACCCAGGTAGCAGCGCTGGGGTCGGCTGGAAGCATCCCCTCCCCAGACCTGCTGTCTGCCGACAGGGCTATGTCGGGAGGTGCTGACTAGCACAGAGATGGAGAAATTAAACCTGCCGCTAACATCCTTCGCATCTGGCTTGCAGGAGCGGAGAAGTGTTCCCAGCTGGATTTTAACTGCAGATCTGTGAGCCCCCAGGTGAGGACCGCCCGGCGGGGTCGCTCGCTGCCAGCTCCAAAATCCATGTTCCTGGCAGGAGGTTTGGGAGCCGAGGCTGAGCCCTCGCAGCCCTGCCCTGCCCCTCACAGTTCACCTCTGCAACACTGACACAAAAGGGATTTTTCCAACATTTTTTCCCCAAAAGTCCTTTTTTTCCCCAAAGTATTTCAAGGTCTGAGGGTGGTTTTGCTGTGGCAGCGAGGCTTTCTGTGGCACGGCCGTAATCAGAAGAGCTGCTCTGCAGCCAACGCCTCACTTCAGAGCATCATTATTTCAAATACTTCTCTTAAGTGGATTTGACTTAGTTAATTTTTCTAATAAGATACGTGCAGCGGAGCATATGTTGCTGCAAACCCAGCTGCGTGCCGGCGGGCTGCCGGAGGTGCGGCAGAGCCGCGCGTGCCCCCGCATGCCTTACTGCCATCGCAGCGCCAGCGGTTCTCCAGCGAGCAAATTCTGCATGGCGTGGGCTGCAGCAGCCACAGGGCTGCCACCCTGCTGCGAGGGAGGGCAGAGGGGCCGCAGCCCCACGGGGAGCTTCGGGGAGTTGGGCCAGGAGGGCTTGGCTCTCACCGCACCGAGGAGGCGGCGCAGCAGCACGGGGATGGAGATCCTCCATCAGCTCTGCTGGTCCTCTCCCTCCCCGGCAGGACTGATGTCTGGAGTCCCCTTTTTGAACCGAATTGTCACTGCTTGGTTCCTGCTAGCCCCAGTCTCTACATCTCCGGCTGTTCAAGTCAGCTCCTGGGTCCCTGTTCCTTTCCTTAGCCTCTTTGCATGAATATGAAATCTATATGAAGGAAACCATAAAAATGTATACGAAGCAATACATAAATAAACAAATAAAGGAGGAAAAGGTCCTTCTTTTACCAAAGTATCTGACGCAAGCTCCAATTTAAAACTCTTTTTGTGTGCACAGTTAATTCCTGTTCCTGGGACCTAGCTGCTGTGTCCCCTGTGGGGGACAGTCCCTGCTCGGCGCGGGGCTCCTGTTCCATCAGCCGTGCCGCTCGCTGGAAGCCCACCTGCAAAGCTCGGTGCCTTGGCACGCAGCAAAATGCGGGGCTTTTTCCAGTGCTAACACGCAACGAAACGCTTTGTGAGGCTCTCTGAGACACGGCGGTGTGGGAGGCATCACAAAACGGCGAGTTGTTTTTGCTCGCGCTGTTTGTTATTCAGAGAGTTTTGCGTTCCTTGGGGAGCTCTGCCTGGGCCAGCACCGGCAGCAGGGAATAAAAGCGGCGTTCGCTGAGGCTTGGTGCTGGTGCAGAGCAATTCTGAGCCTCCTCACTGCGTCTGGCAAGCATCCAGACACGGCACCCACGCATTAAAAGAGGACGATGGTGCTCCTGCTGTCCCTTCGCCCCCGAGCTCAGTGTCCCCTTCATGGTGCTCTCACCCTGGGGAAAGACCTGGCTTTGTGCGGGGGGGGTCTCCTTCCATCAGGAGCCACGCATCAGAGGATCTAATAATCCTATGAGGGCCCTTGTCCCCTGGCATTGAATAAAGAGGTCCAGCTTTGTGCGCAACATCAGCCCAAAGCTTAGGAACGACTTACATGCTCCTGTGCCCTTCATACAGCACATACAAAATGGGCAAATAAATGCGTCCTGCCAGTTCCTGGTGATGTTGCCTGCTGCTGGCGGCTGGGGGTCTCTGTGTAGGTGCCCTGGTTCCAGCCAGTTTTCCACTGGAAAGACCCTCCCGGTGTGAACAGTGCTAGGAAAATGGGCTCCTCTGCATCGGTGGGATTCGGCTGGGGCTGCTCTGAGCATCTCCTGTTTTGAGCATCACCTTGTTGGAGCACTGCCTTGTTTGAACATCAGTTTGTTGGAGCATCCCCCGGCTCCGCGCCAGCTGAGAAGCACCTAATGCATTCGGAGCTACCGACTGCTCCCCTGCGCAGGTGCTGTGGGATGCAGTGGTGCAGGATGAGGCCCTGGCACCTCCTCAGGCTACCAGCAGCTCAGCACCCAGCACCCATCGCCCAGCACCCAGCACCATCCATTGCAGGATTCAGGCTGGTGCTTGCTCTAAAGGAACACAATCGCTGCCAAGCCCCTCATCCTGGTGTGCTTCACTTATGTTTTGTTATATTTCAAATTTAATTCTGTGTGGTCTCTTTGCACGCAATTCAAACAGAACAAACCCCTTTCTCTGTGGGTTACAAAGCAGAGGCTTGCAGCCTCCAAAACTGAGGGTAAAGCTTCATATTCCAGGCAGGGGAGAGGTCTGTGGATGGCAGTCAGTATTTGGGGTTCTCCCCTCAGCACAAGGGCACTGAATGGGGTCAGCTGGGAGAGTGCCCATCCCAGCACTGCACCCCCTGCACTTCTCCTCTTAACAGTCACGAAACAGCAGAGAGGAAAACCATGTAAAAACAAAAACTGGTAACAAGTGTAGCCAGAGCTGAGCGTTGAAAATGCAATTGTCTCTGCTCTGTGCAAAATTAAATTCCCGGTCGAAGTGATTAGCAGTATTGCTAATAAATTACTGCCCTGCATTTCAATATAGTAGGAGGCTCCAGAAGTGCATTTCCTGAATAAATTGATGCCTGAGGGCTCCTTCTCCTGTGCTTTGTGAAGGTTTCTCACTCACATTGCTGCTGTGATGGCCAAGGCCGGCCCCGCAGAGCACCGGGGAGGAGCAGGCACCAGCCCAGCCGTGCACGGCCCCTGGTGGGGTTTGTCCCCTCTCTTCTAAAGCGTTACAGGTGAAACTGCAGGATGCTCAGCCTCACGAACAGGCACTAATGCCTTGCAGGTTTGCACATGGCTCCTCCAGCATCCTGGCTGGAGGTGACTGCACTGCCCAGCGCATTCCCCCCCCAGGGGTGCCGGGCAGCACCGCTGGTCCCCCCCCACTCACGCTGCTGCACTCCGCGGGTGTTTGCTGGTCGTTGATGTTTTGCTGGTCTTTGAGGGGCAAAACCTGCAAAGCTTCACTGCTCGGGTGTGGTGAGGTGTGCAGGAGCAGGGCACAGACCGAGGAGCATAACCGTGAAGTGGCAGTACCCAGTGGTGACGTGTTAAATGAAGCTTGTGGGGCGGGGGGAGAAGTTCAATTTCTGTGGTGGTGCTGGTTCTTTTAAGGTGTCCAGGAAAAAACTCCCTACAGCAGTGACTCCCTGCCCATCCTGCCATGAGCCCTGAACCCTCGAGGAGCCTGCGCGGTGATCTCGGACGGGTGGAAGCAAACTTCAGCGAGCGCAGGGGAGTGTCACGCGGCCGCGGGATTGCTGCTTTACGCTTGGTCTCGGGGTGCAAAGCTAATAGAGATAAGTGGACGGTGAGCACGCCGCACGTGTCCGGTGTGTTCGGGTTGGGTTGGGTCTGCGGTGCCCAGCTAGAGCCCTCTGCGAGAGGTTACACTGCTTTTGCTGCCTGGGAACTGTACCGTCTGAAAAGAGGAGACAGCAGGATGAGGTATCTAGTGCATTTGCCTTAGTGTAGGTCATCGCTGAATTTAGAGAAGTCTCAATGTAATTTTTATGAATAAAGTAATTTTTAGGATGAATCTATAATGGCTTATACTGCAGCCTCATAAGTTTCAATTGATTTCAAGTGAAACCCATATAATTTGGTTTCCACATAATGACGTCATGAAGGCTTATTGCAAATTAGGACAAGATCCTTTTATTCTGCTTTTGAGTTTACTGCAAAAAGGCAGCTACGGTCAGAAGGTTCAGCACAGCAGACTTTGGATTGTGGCGCAGAACTCGCAGAGCATCAATGGGCAAGTAACAGAGGTAGAAGAGAAGAGAGTAATACACAAAATCTTGAACAGTCATGGCAGGATAGATAGAAATAAATGGTGTGAAGTGGGGCGGTCCCCAGGAATAGGCTTTGTGAGCCAGCAGCATGGCAATTCACCCCCAGTTCCTGTGCTAATATTTAGAAATGAGCAGTGCGGGTGTTCAGGATGAGCATCGACCTTCCTCGTGCCACAGCTGGGGAGCAGCCAGGGGTGAATAAATGGGCTGAGAAGCGAGGTACCTGCATAATGGGTGACTAAATGGGCCGAGCAGTGAGGTACCTGCACTGCTCAGCCTGGATTCCCCAGCATCAGAGCTCTTTTAATGACCCAGTGTCTGTCCCCGCGCCCTGCAGAGGCTGAGTGGAGTCTGAGCGTGTGCCGTGGGGGCTGCGTGGGGGCACGAATCTCCTGTCCCAGCCCCAGCAGGGAAAACCAACCACACTGTGCAAAAAACAGTGCAGAAAACCAGAAAACTGCAGGGTTTTGTCCTTGTTGCCAGGTGCTGGGGCAGAACTCCAGCGTGCGGCCACGGGGCAGAGCTGCCCACTGGCACCGCATCGGGATGCTGCTGCACGCAGCCGCCCTCCCGAGCCAAGGGAGTTAGGTCTGAAGCAAAAGCAACTCCTGAAAGGTCTACTTTAAAATGCAATAGCTGTATTACTATTATTATTTTTAGGGATTGTAAGCTCCAGGTTCCTACATTCCATTGTTAAACGATCTCTCTGAAACAAGCAGATGTGCCTGCTACACACCAACCTCCAACACGGCAGTCACCTTTACAAGCTGCCAAGTTTGCTCAGGAGATAAAGCTGGCAGTGTTTTCCACCAGAAATGATCCACTGGCTTCTTGGGACTACTTATATATTCAGATTAAGGGAGGGAGGCAGAAGTATGTCTATATAAATGTCATGTAAAGCCTGCTTAATGGAATTAGCAGGAGTAAGTCAGTGAAACTCCACTGAAGTCAATTGAGTTGCTCCCACTTAATTGGTGAATTTGTCATCAAATACTTAATTTGCTCTATGGAGGGACAGAAATATGCTGTACACTCCGTAAACTAAAAATACTCCACGTGTTGGTTTTGCATCACTGCTAAAACTCCCCAAAGGCCCCGCATGCGGGCGGCGAGCCGTAAGCCCCCCGGCAGGCACTGGCACGCGGTGGCAGGGCAGGGGCCAGGAGGTGTACCCGGCGTCTGCTGCTCGGGCCGTGCTGCTGCAGGTCCCGCTGGCTCCTCACCTCCCTTTCTATGCCACTTACCCGGCCAGATGCATGGTGGATGGGGGGATCTCTGCTTTCCTGAGCTTCTGGAGCAGGGAAATGGGGCCAGCCCCCAGCCCGCTGGGAAGGGGCGGCAGCCGCAGAGCCGGGGAAATCAGGGCACAAAATGGAGGCATAATTAAACACTGGGAGCTGGGCTCCAGAAAAGAAGATTAAGGTATTAGACAAGACGAAAGCCCCAGCAGCTGCCGGGCAGCACTTCATTTCCTCCCCGGGGCAGACTGAGCGCTGACCTCTGGCCGTCGGGCGATGCTCTTCAGGTTGCTGGGTGGGTCGGTGCAGGTCTGCCCGCCTTCCCCTGTCCAGCCTGGTGTTATCATCTCACGGTAATTACATCTTCCCAGAAAGAGACAGAATAAATATGTTTCCTTTTTTTGCGAGCATCAATATTTCCATGGGGTTAAATCGACAGTTCCCTTGTTTTGAAGCATGGACATCAATGTTGCTAAGCCCGATTTGTCTGCTTTCCCCTTGGCTGGATAATAATAGACTTATTGATTGTTACTCAGGAACAGGGAGTAAAGGAACTTTGTCTTTATTTTGGCATGCGTTTGGGCACCTGCCTGCAGCAGCTGCGTGGCTCTGCAGCTCTCAGGCCCAGGCTCGTGGCTCAGCTTGCCGGGGGCGATGGCCAGTGGCAATCCGTGCCCATGAAGCACCTCAGCTCTGGGCAAGGAAGGAACTAAACCTTTTACTTTTTTTTTATTATTATTTTTTTTTTCCAGCTACATAGTGTAACCAGAACAAAGAAGGAGTCGTTGACATGGCACTGTTAGAGAACAAAGTGGAAAAGGTTGATGGCAGCTTGAAAATGCGCGGGCACTTGAACACCGTCTATTGCAATTGCTGGCCGTAGGCTGGCAGCCAGCTCCACGTCTGCTAGCAGCAAACTTTCTTCCAGCAGTTACTGCACCATAAATGAAGGAGATGCACCCCCAAACCTCTCTTTTGTTTCACTGCATCTTTGCTATTGGGTTTTTCATTTCAATCCCCACGGACCCCAGGCTCTGCTCTTTTGCCACTGGGAGCACCCTGGTTGTGTCTGCGGCAGTGCGGCTTCCAGCAGCACGGGGGGATTCGAGGCAGACATCCACCTTGGCCACCAAGTTTTTTAGGGGACACAGAACAATTCCAGTCTGCAACTTCTGCCATTTCTTGCTTGCCAAAACCTCTGCTTTGAACTGAGTTAGCTGCAGAGGCTTCCAGGCGTATTTCCAGCCGGTGTGAATTGCTGCGACTCTGATGTCAGCAGAGGTTTGCGGTTCTGTGTCAACTGATAATTTGGCCTGTGGTCTTCAAAAAGGAGCGGAAGGCTCACATCCATGACAGAGAAAAGTCATTAGGAAGTGAAAATTGCTCCCATTACTTTTTCTGCTTCTCCCCACGACAGTAAATACCGGTGCAGGGAAGCACCCACAGGGCCAGGAGAGCAGGAGCTGATAAGGGCAGAAAAGGAAATTTTGGGCGGGTGTTGTGGTTTAGCCCGGCTGGCAGCCAAACACCACACAGCCGTTCGCTCACCCTCCCCCCTCCCTCTCCGGGATGGGGGAGAGAAACGGGAAAGTGAAGCCTGTGAGTTGAGATAAAGACAGTTTATTAAGACAGGAAAAATAATAACAATAATAATAATAATAATAATAATAGTATTAATAGTAATAATGTGTACGAAATAAGTGATGCACAATGCAATTGCTCACCACCCGTTGACCGATGCCCAGCCTATCCCCGAGCAGCCGGCCCCCCCACCCCGGCTAGCCACCCCTATATATTGTTCAGCATGACGTCAGATGGTATGGAATACCCCTTTGGCCAGTTGGGGTCAGCTGTCCTGGGTCTGTCCCCTCCCAGCTCCTGCTGCACCCCCAGCCTGCTCGCTAGCAGGACAGAGCGAGAAGCTGAAAAGTCCTTGGCTTGGTGTAAGCATTGCTCTACAACAATTAAAACATCAGCATGTTATCAGCGCTCTTCTCATCCTAATCCAAAACATAGCACCCTGCCAGCTACTAGGAGGAAAATTAACTCTGTCCTACCTGAAACCAGGACAGCGGGGAACGATGCAGCGCAGTGCATCAACGCAGAACCCCCTGCTGCTGCTGCCCGTGGTGGGACAGGGCTGGCAGGAGGCAGAAACAGGAGAAAACCCAATTCCAGCATGGGCACTCGGTGTCACGAAAGCTGAGAGCTCGAAGCGAAGCCTGTGGGTGTCGATGTGACTGCTGAGGATGCTGGTGGCTTCACAGCTGAAGCACTGGGACTCAGTTGGGTTCAATATCTTCCATGGCTCAGCTGAAGGTTAATATCAGGTCTACTTCTCAGACTCTGCCCAGAAGCCTCTCCGGTGTTGCTTTTAATTTATGTGATTGGACTATTACAATCCTCTGCGTGCCCAGGGGTAATTTTGTGATGTTACAAGCCAATTGCAACAAGTGGCTTCACGGCTGAAATGAGTGCATTGTTCTGTCCCCGAGACACCAATCAATCCCTGCGTTTGCAGCAGAAACAGCACCTGAGGAGCAGACCTGGCTCCCGTGGGGCAGGCACCGCCGGACATCGCTGCCAAGTGCCCCACGAGGCCGATGCAGCGCGGCAGCCCCCAGCTCACGGACCCAAACCCCGGCTCCACAGCCTGTGTTGGGCACCAAAAGGAGTGACCTGCTCCTGACCGCGTGGCTGCTTGTGCTGGGCGGGGAGATGGGGCGAGGGTGGTGGGGGTGACCGGGACCAGTGCCACTGGGGGGTGTTGGTATCGAGCTGGGCACACACAAATGCTGGCGCTTGGCTTCAGATTTGTTGGGGAGGGAAGGGAAATTAAAAAAAAAAAAAAGCTTAATATTGCTGAAAGCACATCACCGAGAGGAGATGGGGTGAGAGGTTGCAGCCAGTAAGATTTAGAGTTTTCCAAGACTTGCTGCATTCAGACAAACGTGTGTCCCTGAAGAATTAATATTTGAAACTTGTGTGTGAGAGGCTGAGGCTCCATAAAGGCCAGAGCAGCTCTTGCTGAGTTGTGCCTGGATGAGCTGAGGCTTGTGCCAGTCTGGGTGGGCTCAAAAAGAGCAAATTCTGGAGCTCCCTGGTTCTGCTAATGCTAGTCGGGGTCCTATGTCTCCCTGATGTTGCAGGGAAAAGCAAAAGCTCTCTCAGAGCAAGGGATAGATTAAAAAAAATAATAATAAAGTAACGTGGATGTGGAAAACATGGTTCCTTTGCCCACTCCAGGCTCGTCTGTAAAATGGAAAAGATAAGTCCAGCTGTGTTTGCTGCTTGAATTTGTTCAGTTAGGCTGAGTGAGGCTTTGAATCTCTCTCTCTCTCTCTTTTTTTTTTTTTAATGGATTATTTGTATACGGTTTTTGATACTAAATTTTCACAAAACTTTGCCTGCTTTGGTTAGGGATGAATTAGATGAGCTGTGTCACGATGCTGATTTTGCTCTGATTGAATGAGCATAATACTTACAGGGCTTGACCCAAATCTTCTTTTCATCTCTTGCTCTTGGATTAAACCCACGATTGAGAAGAGCCTTGGAGAAATACTTGTTGTAGATGTTTAACACCTTCAAGAAAAGGATGAGATGAGAAGCTGGGAAATTTTAGTAAACATTAAATATTTTCTGCATGACCTCAGGGTCACGTAAAGCACCTGAGGTTTCCCCTGCAGTAGGTCCTGCCTTGCTGTACAGGGAGGACCTGGATCTCCCTGGTGAGCACTCAGAGGGGGCCAGAAACCTACCTGCTTTTATGTCATCCTTGCACTTGTTCTACGCATTTATTAAAACTTGATTGGTAACAAGCAAAGGTTCCAATTCTGTTGAGACAGCTCAGTGTCCTCAATCCAGGGTGCTCAGCATCCCAAAGGAATGATGAGTTAGTTTAAGCAGGCCATGAATAATTAGAGAAAAAAAAGAAAAGGCTTTAAAGAAATTATAATTACACTTTATAAATTTTAATAAATGATTTATTAAAAAAAAAGAGAGAGAGAGAGAGACAGAAAACTTACTTGTAATAAAAAGAACTTGCTGCTCAGGCAGCAGCCTGGTTGCTTAAGGGCAAGAGAAGGCAGCGGTAAGACCCGCGTTGAGCAGGGCGAGCGGGGACTCTGCCTGCCCAAGATCTGCAATGCTTCTAAGTCTAGATGCGAATTTACCAGGTTGCTCCTGGCATTGCATGTGCCCACACAGGGATCTTGGCTGGACAAAAGCAGCCGTTGGGATGGGGGAGCTGCTTTGCATCCCTCCTCCCTTTCCAAGTGCGAAATACAGCACGTACTCCATAAGATTCCACTTAAAAAAAAAAAAAAAAAAAAAAGCCCCAAAGTGCTTGCTTTACCCAGTCCTTAAAGGCATCCCCATTTTCCTCTGTACTCCAGTTCTCCCGTCGCAGTGCGGGGTGCAGCCTGTGCCCGGCCTTGTGCCCTTGTTTCCGTGGCAGTGCCAGAAGCCGCAGCACCGGGGGCAAGGGGAGCCAAGGCTGGGAGCTCCCCCGATGGTGCTGCAGCATCCCTCTGCTGCAACGCCTCTTCTGGGTCCTCGAAGCCTTTATTTTTAGCGGGGATGGTTATGAGATCTCGCGGTGGGGCTGCTCACCCTGGAAGCCATGCAGAGGACGAGGGCGAGAGCTGCAGTGCCTGGGTTCTAGGAGGGATTTCTGAACTCTGCTGCTGTGAATCACCTACGTCTGCTCAACCCCCACTCCTCAAAGCATTTTTCTCTTTTCCCTTTGTTGGGGAAATAAATGTAATTGCCAGGATGCCGTTCTGAAATGCACTGCTTTCAATGTGCTCGTTCTACGTAACCCAGCACGTTAATTAACACTCCTGTGAGTAGGCATAGGTGTGGTGGGGAGAACACTAGAGCGCTGATAACCCGTCTTCCGGGAAAAAGATCTCATAATTCCAGCATGTGAATGCAGCTTTACCCATGGAGAATATTCCCCTGCTCCCTCACCAAGACTGGAGCGAAGGAGAGGAGGAGGCTGGCCAGATATCAGCTGCTGCTAATTCACGTGCTGGGGCTCCTCATGGTGCTGCGATTTTGGATCGGAAGGGGCTGGAGTGCTGGCCTCCAGCAGAGGTGGGGAATCCTTACCTCCAAGGAGTGTACTCCTTTTGTTCAGCGTAGCTGGCGTTTCAGCGACAGGGTGGATATTAAATCCCCCTGCAAACATCTGTGGGGCTCTGCAAGGGGCTAACAGCAGAAGGAGTTTTTCATCAGGATGCTCACGCTTTTATGCTGAGCTCAGTTCTGGGAGATCCAGAAAGGCACCGGCAGCTGGTGTTTGAGGCACTGCAGACATTAATTACACACCACCCAAAATTATGTATGAGTGAAAACGGATGGGAATAGACACCTGCACCACACCCCTCCTGCTGCTCCTGCAGCACTTGTCCTGGTGACGCCAGAAGCTGTCCCCAGTGGTGCATGTGAATGCAGGGGCACGCGGAGCTGCAGCTCCGGCCAGGGCTCGGGGCTGGGTGCTGCAGGGGCTGGCAGCAGGTGGAAAGCCTCCAGCCGAGGTGGGCTGGGGTGGGAGCAGAAGCCTGGGGGCTCCGGAGCTCCCCCTTACAAGGGTTTCTCCTTCAGGAGGATGCACTGAAAGGTGCCCGACTGCTGGAGGGATTTGAGAGGTATTGCTCTCCGATCAAGTGTGAGAACCGAGGATCAGAAAGAAAAATGGGCCTTGCATGATGAGGATCTGCCCATACATAGTCACCACGTGTAGGATCCTCAGTGTCTGCTGCTCCTCAGGTCTGACCACGGCTTCCATGTGAAGCTCAAACATCTGGACGTGGGCGCGATTCCTGCAGCTGCTGGGAGCTTCTCTCCTCGCCTGAAGGCACTCAGCATGTTTGGGGTGCACCCATCTTTCATATTTCCAGGAAATAAGCAGGATGCACCTGATGCTGCAGAATGTATCGGGATCTATGTAGATGATGGTTTGGCCTGCGGGTCAGGCAGACAGTTCCTTCCTCCCAGTGTCAGGTTTCCCCCATCCTCATTCACCTGTTGCTTGTGCTCGAGGCTGGGCTGGCCAAGAGCATACATGGGGACACAAGGGACACCAGCCATGGAGCCCTCACCAAAGGTCGCCCTCCCTCCTGGGCTGTGGAGATGCTGGGCCGGTCTTTGGGCAGGTCTTCTGGAACCACCAAGGTCTGTCATCGTGGGTCTTGCCACTTCTTTTCCTAATTACTGCAGTAACTTGTCCCTCTCAGCCCTGGGGCTGCCCAGGCTGGGCCAGGCACGGAGAGGGGCAAGGTGGCTGCGGCTGCTCTTCTTGTAATTTGCATTTCTGTCTGCAAATTCGTGAGCACTTTCAAATGAAAAAAGAGAAACATTCTCACCGAAGAATGCTCCTTGGTAGTTTTTTAAATGGCAATGTTTGCAGAACGTTCTGTATTTCACATAAATTAAAGAAAATGCATCTTGTTTTAGAAATGACATATAACATCCTCAGGATGGAAGCAAGGAAAAATGCTGCCTAGTAAGTGATAATACATCAAGGTTCCTCTGCTCATTATCAGCATCAGAGACATAATATACATAAAATGTAGGTCAGAGCATCCCATTTAGCACCATATTTATCCTTGGCGTGAGAGGCAGCTGTGTGCGACTGCAAAACAAGGCCTGCTCCAGCGAGGCATTTCAGTGGCAAGAGGAAAGCAGTTGATAAAGCACACTGCGTGGTGCTATAATAAATTAAAGCTTACCTTCTAACAATGCTCTCTCTCCCAAAGGACTTTCAAGACGTTGGTAACCTGCCCACGAGCTCCTGCTCTTTGGGCTGCGCACGGTGCTGGGCCTGTGGGGCCCAGAGCGCTTTGCCGAGTGTCCGTGCAGCCAGGAGCACGCCTCAGAGATGTGACCGGAGTCCGGCCTGCTCCCGTGGCATTTCGCAGACGATGTTCTGCATAATAACAGGAAAATTAGCGGCGAGAGCTATCTCCATTAAACATCCCCAAATAATTAAGCAATAAAGAGTAGCGCAAGAGGATGCAGGAGATGCTGAGAGCTAATCTGGAAGCTGCTGCAGGTGAAGGCGGACCAGAAGTGATAAATGAGAGGGGGGAAGGAGGGGAATGGAGGGAAAACACTGTTAGCATAGGAAAACCCGAGTATTAAGAAGGCGAAGCCCTCCTCACCCTGGTTTGCTGCAGCTGGTGCCAGGAGCCAGCGTCAGGTCCTCGAGCAGCTGAGATGTGTCTGACTGCTGATGTCTGAGTGAGCCAGCAGGTACGGGGCTGGAGCCCAGACAGGAGATGCTCAGTGAGGTGGGGGGAGCTGCACCAATATGGGCGAGGAACAAGACTACGGGTGAGGATGGGAATAGCCTAAAACACTGGCTGTGGGTTTGGAGGCCACCGCTGGTGTTTCACACGACGCTACAGCAAGTCCTTCTGAGCAAATGTGCACAGTGAAGGTAGTGATGCCCTCAAACAAAGCACAAGAACATTTGTTAATGCACCATGTGCAAGATGAGGTGGGGAAAAACTTCATTCCTTTGACGGAGCGGCAGCAATGGCAAGGGGTGGAAAAATGCTGACGGTGGTCAATAGAAAGCAGGGACCTGGATCAAAGCGTGGTGTTATGGGCAGAAATAGGGAAACTGCTGCAGAAGCTTGTGGAGCTGACAAATGCCTGTATACATATAGATAAAGAGAGGTGAAGGAGGCAAGAGAGCAGAGGCCATGGTGCCACCAGCCCCAGGGCACTCCTGAAGCAACGGGGACGGAGGCACAAAGAGGTCGCCGGCAGGTTCGGGCTGTGGGGCACATAACCTCGGTGTGGGGACATTTGGGGAATTAGGGCCACGACACCAGGCACCTCGGCACCCCACCGAGCCCCCGCTCCTCCCTGGCCCCGTGCCGGAAGCAGAGAAGCCAGGAAATAAGAAAATTTGGTTAAAGTAGTCTAAAATCAGCCAAAGTGCAGAACCCTGAACAAGGCAGTTACCTGTTTTTTCATTAGGCACAAGGAATACGTTGCTCTGGAACTGCGCAGTGCTCACAGCGCCTGGCAGGCTCTCCCTACACCCACGGCAGTGACTGTAATAGCGAGATTTCGGGTTTGCGGTGGAAGATGAGCTGGGAACAACGAAGCCACCGCTGCCAGGCAGGGAAGTGCTCGCAAAGGGTCGCTTTGGAACAGGAGCTGAGAAAGGCGGTGTATTTTTGGGTAGATCATGGGGCTATAACTGGTGTTGGGGAGGTTCACCGGACATGAGGGTGTCTGCCGAATGAAAACCTGCTGTGTTGTGCCTGCAAAAGCCTTCCTGAATCCCTCCTTCCTCCTGCTCCCCTGGGTTCCCCCTGCCCATGGCATGAAACCCAAGTCGTGATACCTGGCAGTGGGGATGAGGCTGCTGCTGAAACACCAAACCTCTCCCTCCGGCCCCTCTTCTGCAGGTAATTTTTAGTGATGTAGTCTGATCTTTTTTTCCTTTTTTTAAAAGAACTAAATATATTTGACAGGATTTACTTTTAAGACTCAGGAAACCTCACAACTGGAGTTTTTATGACATTTTTTTTCCCCTCGCTCTATCTGGAAAACCCCTTGGAACTCATTTCATGATCTACATTTCCTATTAGATGGAACGAGGCTAGCTTCTTGCTCAGTCCAATAAAAGTTAAATTAAGTTGAAAAAAAATTTGGAAGAAAATACCTTCTGTATTTATACAGAAACCAGAGGTGAAAACACAAGGCTGAAGCTTTGCAGTTGTAAAACTGGGAATACATGCCCAAACTAAGTATTCCAGAAAGAATACTTCTTGTCCCCGACCTCTTGTGCCTAAACGCGCCATTATGGGCCCGAGTGGATGTGTCCTGGGCATCCTGCAGGGCATTCGGTGGGCTCCTGGAGGGCACGGGGTGCTGGAGGGCACGGGGTGCTCCTGGAGGGCACGGGGTGCTCCCGCAGGCGCAGGAGGAGGTGAGGAGCTGAGCTCCGAGCGGGGCAGTGAGAAGATGCAGGCAGGGCCCTGACACTGGGCCCAGAGCCAGGAGGGGATTTTCAGCTCCTGTGTGCTATTCACTGATGAATGGGTTTCTGTGTTTTTTTATAGTAGAGTGGCAGAAAAGTAAATAGATGTGCTAACATGAAAAATTAAGTTTTGTTTTAATGAAATGTTTATTCGCAGCAAGCTTAATATTAATGTTAAATCTGTGGAATTTCTCCCCATCAAAAATTAATGTGATACAATCCCTGCTTTTCTGCACTGGGAACATCTTCCAATTAATTGGCAGATCATGCACTGTAAATACAACACCGTGACTCAGGCTTTCCCAGGCCATTATTTTGTTTAAGTGTGCAACCACCAAATGAATAATTAATAATGATTTATGGCTGGATTCAACTCCAAAACGATTACTGGTGTATCAGTTCTGTACAGCAGGTAGCAATTTTAGATTTACAGTCAGGAAACAATGACAATTAGAAAACGGAGACGAGCCAGTTACCGCGCACACCAGGCATGCACTAAAACCCCGGTGCGCAGCCCTGGTGCCTGCAGAGCATGGCAGAGGTGGCAGGTCGTGCTTTGTAGGAATGACCCCAAACTTCACCAGAGGTTGGGACAAAGTCACACGCATGGGGCTGTCGTGGGGATGGGAATGCAGTGGGTGTCCCCTCCTCGCTGAGAGCTCGGGGTCCCGTGGTAAGAACCTGAAAATAGGGCTTGGAGTGAAAATACAGTGACAGCCATAGCAGTAACCCAGCCCACCCACGAGGACGAGGCCAGCACAGGGCACCTGAAGGCAGGCGCCGGGGGGGACGTGGCGCAGAGCACAGCAAGTGCTCGGTCAGCGGGCAGCCTGAACCGAGGGAGGCTGAGGGAAAGCCAAAACAAGGGGGTTCCAATGCAATCACATCCTCGCCGCTTCTCGAGGCAGCAGCCTGGTAGGCAGCAAGTTTCCTTGTCCCTCTGGCCAGGTTGTTTCCAAGGAACGCATTTGCTACATCTTGTATCCGAGCTCACGCCTCTCATTTTTCAGCAACGCCAGGGTGAAGAGCAGCTGTTTTTTTTTTTGTGACATTGCCTACTCCGCAGCTCTGAATTCCACTCTCTGAATCTTCAGCATGAGCATCCACCAGCTGGTGGGAGTCACAGGGGAAACTGCACCAAGCTCGCTCATAAAAATAACAAATTAAGCATCAGTTGGGGCCACTTAATGCTTTTCACTTGCAGCCAAATGTAGGTAGGGGTGAAGAAATATTCCTTCCCTTGGCACCTCCCGGGGATTTGGGCACCCAGACCAGCCTTGCCCTGTGAGTGGTCCCAGCTCCATGGTCCTGCTGTGTCTCTGGGGGCGAGGGGGCAGCGGGATGCCAGGAGCTGGTGACAATGCTCAGCAGCGGGTGTGACGGGAGCACGGACCACCAAGAGCAGTAGGCACAGGATCTGGGCTCCGCATCCCTGTGCACCTGCCCATCCATCCCACTGTGTCTGTGCACCCGTCCCGCCACACAGGGGTACAGCTCCTCCTGCCCGATGTTTTGCTGAGAGCATCACGAGCCGCTTGAGTGAGGGAAGTGCAATTCGGGATGAAGCACGAAGCATCCAGCCTTTAAAACCCTGGGTTCCCATGGCTACCGTGCTCCCCGCAGCACCCACGCACCCTGGGCTGCAGCTCCCGGCTCCCGGCCGTGTCCCCGCGGGGTGCCCCGAGGTGAGCCCGAGTGAGCAGCCCCCGGCCCCGGAGGGGGCAAAGTGCTGCCGGGAGCCCCGTGGTCCGTCCGTACAGCAAAATCCATCACACAGCATGGGGGGAGAGGGACCGGGACGCCGCTGGCACGGAGACAAAGCAAACAGAGGAACGCATTAAAGCTGCAAATAAACGGCCAAACGCAGGAAACCAAGATAGCATTTTCCTTTGTTCTTCACTTTTTAATGTTATGTTTAAATCAAGCATGAGCTCAGTGTCTACTCGGTTTTACCTTTATAACGGTAATTAACAGAGACTGGAGATCTCGGGGGTGTTGTCGGCTGCTTATTTCTGTTCGCTGGCTCATGTTAAGATCTGTCACGCACTCCCAGCGGAGGGCAGGAGACACGGCGCTGGCTTTTGCAGCGCTCCCCGCATCGCCGTGCATCCCGTGAACCGTTCCAGGCTGCTCTCGCCCCGCACTGCCCTTGGGACCCTCGGCTGCCCGGCACCAAGGAGCTGCCTGAGCGAGGTGTGGACGGGGCCACTGCCGGCAGGGAAGGGATGAGCCTTCTGCCCACGGTAAGCCAGCGCTGGGTGCCTCGATGGGCGCAGGGGGTTTGGGGAGCCCTCGCTGTGCCACGGCTCTTGGCTGGGTGTGCGAGGGGCTGGGGACGTAACCCCTGGGGAAAGAGAGCAGCTCCTCGCCCTGCTTCAGCACTGCAGGTGCAGAGCGTGGTGGTAGGGGCTGCGTCCTTCTTCTCACCCCAAAATTATCCCAGAGGGGCCAGCAAGCTGGAAGGGGGGCCGGCAGGGGCTGGGCGGGCAGATGCTGTGCTGTGATGCTGCGCTGCACTGGCCCTTGTGCCTGGGGCACAAGTGGCAGAAAGCGATGTAGGAGCTTTGCTTGCAAGTTTTCAGGGCTGTGTCTTGGGGTTGTCTGGTTGTGCTGGGGATTTTCCAGCGTTTTGGGAGCTGTGGGGAGCTGCGGGTCCCCAGAAAGCCAGGTAACGGTGTGGCAGCAATGCTGGCGCCCAGAGCACGGAGGTGGGAGGGCAGGAGCTGCACCTGCTCCTTCTGCAGTCCTGCTCCATTTGTTTTACTTTTCAATTAACGATGTAGAGCTTGCAAAAGCATCTGATTCCCCAGAGGGAGGATGCAAAGCCAGGAGCAAACAGATTGAGATCTGTCTAAGCAGGGTATTTTCAAGACCTTTCTTTCTTGTTCAGAAATAAAAAAAGCTGGTACAAACCCAGCCTGGAAAAAAAAGATTATGCAAGGTGCCTTGGAAAACTTGCTGTGATCGAGTGGGTGAAAAAGCCCCTGAGCTGCCTCAGCGGAGAGCAGAGTAACTGCCGCATGTGCAGGGAAGTGGGTCCGGCTGCTCCACAGCGAAGCCACTCCAGCGCTGCTCTCCTGTTCCTCGGGCAGTACTTTGCATTTCTCAGTCACTTGCATGCTGTTACATCCCGCGTGCTCTGCAAGGAGAGGAGGGGTGGCAGCTGCCTGGTGCTAGGCAGACCTCTGCTGCCTGAGGTCCTGGGGCTGTGAAATGCCTGATCCGGCACCAGCCACGCCGCATGCACCCCTCTGCCCTGGGACCCTGCGTGGCTCTGCCCCTGCGGCACGGCCAGACACCTGGTCCTGCAGCCTGCAAGCGGCTTATTTCAGGTGCCGCTGGGCACCTCGGTGCTTGCCTGAGTGTGTGTCTGAGCCCTTCGTGCTTGCTTTTGCTGCCCTCACGGCTGCCACTTCCCTGCTGCTGCTACACTGCTGACAACGTGGTTATTTTGCAGCATTAAATACAGGAGATATTAAATGCCATAAATACAGTGCAGCACAATCTTGGGTTTTGCCAGTTGTTTCACACTGGCTTTATTTCTCATGGTATTTTTCACACACTGATGTTCCTGCACTCGCTCTGCCCCAGGCCCCGCAGTGTCAGACGCTGCAGTGGCTCTGTGGTGCTCCTAAAAACAGGCTGCTGGGGCTGGGGCCAGCCTGGGGGTGGCTGTCCGGAGTAGCAGTAACTCCATGGAGCCCACAAAACCCCACACGGCTGGGGCAAGGGGGACTTGGTGCCACAGAGCTTGAGCAAGAAGCAAGAAACTCCCCACCGAGGGAGCCCCAGTTGGGCACAGAGCTTTTTGCTCGCAGCAGCTTGCCCTGGCAAAGCCGGCTTGTGGCTCCCGAGCCTGAGCTTCAGAAAGTGTGTGGTTAATTTGCCACCGTCACGAAGCTTGTGGCAAGCGTGGCAATACCTTTGACAGGCCACTAAAAGCTGCTCTCTGGTGGAGGAAGGGGAGGAGAGAAGGGCCCGGGTGCCTGCAGGGCTGGAGTTTGTCCCCGGTGTGTCCTGCTTCTGGCCACCCATCTCCAGAGAGCTCTGCACGCACAGCCCTGCTGCCTGCTTTGGGTTTATCCCGTGCTTCGTCACAAAAGTGAAGCCTCTATTTGTCTGTCAAAGGATCGAAGCAGCAGATTAAGTTCCACTTCCCAGACACTGGGAGCAGGGCTATAGGGAAAAGCGAGACTTAGTGCCACAAAGTGACTTGCTGGCTGGTGCCATCCAGCTCGTTTAACTGTCACGGTGTGCATTAGGTGAGACAGTAATCGCCCTGCTCCTGCAGCCCAGCCCTGCTGCGGCTCTTCTGGAGGCTCTTGGCCTTCCTCCTGCAGGCACATGGGGACACTGCTCTGATGTGGTGAGGGCAGGATCAGTGGCGGCCTGTTCTGCTCGCCTTGGGAGGTATGGCCTAGTTCCAGCCAAAACCCTGCTGCTCACCCTTGTAGCACGCAGGTCTTTAAAAAGTCCTTAGGGTAGGATCTTGCACTGCATGCCTCTAAAAGCATAAAGTGCATGTGATCCCTGTGGGTCTGTTCTCAAAACCAGCCGGAGGCCCAGGAGCAAAGCACCGTGTGTCAATGAGCGCTCCTCCTTTCGATTCTCAGCGGCTGCCAGCACCACCTCCAGCCCCAAGGTCTCCAGAGCATCCCTGAGGAACCTCTTGCTGGGAGGGGGGGGTCTCCTGGTGGCGTCCTTTCACTGTGCAGCTCCAGTGTCTCCTATGGGGCTCTGCTGTGGGAGCCAACCCACCCTGACCGCCCTCAGGGCCATGCAGGGCAGCACCGGGTGCAGAGCTGAGGGGGGAGAAGAGCTCCAGGGCACTTCCAGAGGTGCTCAAGGGGGGCATGAAACTGCAGGACAGGCACATCTGAGCTGATGGAATTACCCCCTTAGGTGTGTGCTGACTGCATTATTTTGCTCTATAAAGAGACATAGGGTTTTAGGTTAGTCCTTGTGTGAGAAAGCTGATTCATAGCAGGGAAGCTGCAGGGAGAGGCACATGGAGACGTGCGGAAGGGCTCACGCCAGCCACCTGGCCCCAGGACACGAGCTCGGCCTTGCTCTGCCCCGCCACGGAACGAGAAGGACCGGAGGGCTGGGGGATGTGCCCCTTGCTTGCAGAGGTGGCAGTGTCCCAGTTATGACCGCATCAATGCAAAACGAGAAGAAAAACAGTGACCCCGCCCGGCCACATCCCCGTCCCCCTCAGCTGGGACACGTGCAACATGTGTCCCCTGTGAGAGGGGCTGGCAACACAGAGCAGCTAATGCAAGAGATCTTTTTTCATATTCATTTGCAATTTTTCCAAAAGAAAATAAATTTTTTAAGTCAAGTTTTTCACCATGTCTGCCCTAGATCATGGACAAGAAAGGTTATCTATGAATAATGTAGGAATGCCTCCCCTGTTGAGGGGAAGGAAAATGCAGGACGCCTCATGTAGAGAAACCCAGCAGCACACTCGGTGGATGGGGATGGTCCCACCGCGTGGCCAAAGCCCCGCTCCTGCCCACGGGCAGGGCTGCCGCGCTGCCACCACGGGGTGCAGGCGCATGGTGGCCTGGCTTTGGGGAGAGCAGAGCTGCCACGGGTCGCTTGGTGAAGGGGCACTTGGGCCGTGCCAACAGCATGGGACCGCAGGCACTCAGCTTTAACCCCCTGCCCATCCGTCCATGCTTCATGCTGTTGTTTCGCTGCCGTGCAGAAGGTCGGTGGTGACTCAGTGATGGAGACAGTTGGCTGGTGGCCATGGGCTGCTTTTTAGCAGCAATAGATGCTTTTTAAACATTTCGCATGGAAAATCAGAAAGCTGTTACTTTGTCCAAATGCGGAAACAATGGTCTTAGAAAAATAAGGGGAAAGGGATGTGTATTGTATCAGTAGTAAAATATTATTTACACTATCGTTCAAGAGGTTTTAACTGAAGTTTCAAGATGTTTTAATTCAAGTTTTTGATCGGAAACTTTGGAGGAAGAAATGATTTAAAAATATATATTTAAATATATACTGAGCATTGCACTGGTGCTCATGCAGTTACTCAGAAAATGAACATGGGGTTCCTGAATAATTTGCCACAGACAGCGACCACTCCCTCGAGGACACGCTGACTGGTGCTGTGGGTGTTTGGTGCCTGTGGTCCCTGCAGGTCTCCTGCAATGAGCCTGACCCTCGCAGCCCCCTTGCTAAACCCCTGGCTGCTGGGCATTGCAGCTGGCTGGGGTATTTGGTCCTTCATGGAAAGCTCCGGGAGAAGGGTGCGTGTCCCACCTGGCCCTGCCTGGGCTCCGTCACGAGAAGCACAACAGGCAGACATCACAGCACCCTGGCTTGAAACACAGAAATTTGGGAAGCAAAAATAAACACAGGAGATCAGGAAGATACTGATCATCGCACGCATGTGAGGCTCTAAGGACGTGGAGAGGTTTTAAACTGGAGGAAGCAGGGGTTGGGCTGGCTGCCCTTCAGTTCAGCTGCACGTCCAATCTGTAATTCAGAGCAGCAACCTGAATCCTGAATTCACATGGACTCGCGGGTGCTGGGACTAACAGAAGGTGCCTGTCCTCCAACGGGCATTAATAGTGCTGCCCTGGTCTCCTGGGACACGTGGACACGTGGACATTAATGGTGCTGCCCTGCTTTCAGGGTACAGACGGAAACTCTGAGGTCATCCAGCATCTTGGTACTTTGGAGCCAGTTTTGGGGTACTTTTAACCCATCATGAGGGAAGCCCAGGGTGGGAGGCTGGGAGGCCTGCCCCGCAGGGCGTGCCGGCACCAGCACATCCACCATGGACGCGTGCGCATGCTGCCAGCTGGATGCTGAATTATGCACAAGGCAGCAAACTTTAATGGAAGTTTTTGAATTCTTCTATTGCCCCATTTTCTACCTGAGTAGAAATTCATAAAATGGGCCCCACTGGAGAGCAGATCACAGTGCAACTTTTCAAAAAAGCAGGATTTCTTTAAACCCGAGGTTTCAGAGCCTCGGGAGTGACCTGGATCTGGCTCCAGAAGGGGCACTCCCACTTCGTCCTGCCACAGCTTCAGCCCCTTCCTCTTATCTCGTCAGCATCTTCATGAGGCAGCATAGGCGTTGGCGTGTGACTGCTTTGCCTTGCAGTCATCCCATCTGACTTTTTGCAGCCCGTGAGCTGAACTCTGGGATTTCTTGGATGCCCAAAACACCTGCCTGGTTTGCATAAGAGGGGGATGGAGGAACCTGGGCTACACTGTCTGCCTCTGTCAGGGAGAGCCTCTGCTTGCCTACTGCTGCTTGCGGTTATTTTGACACAAAAGAGCACAGAGTACAGACAAATCCTTCATTCCTTTTCATAATTTTAATGCATGATTCTTAGTTTTAATACCAGGACTTCTCCAGCCACATCCTACAATTTTTATAACCACGAGCTGTGCTTTTTACCCATTTTTCTCTAGCAGACCTCACAATTCTAAGCTGCTTTCTTCCTCTGCAAAGTCTTGGTTAATTGAAAATGTCGATTATTGTATTTAATGATATTTTCTCTCTTACTCTGACACTGGCTGTGATAGTGATTGTTGTGAGAAGAGACTTTATCATAAATCTAGTCATAAAGACACAGTGCAGGAATCTCAGCTACCATAAATCAGTAGGGGATTCAGGAGAGCTACTTCAGCTAACAAGGATTTAAACCTCAGTTCTGATATATTTAATACTTTGTAGGAAAAGTGCAGATATTTTTCCAATTTCTCTAGGTTCTTCTTCCAGTTTCATATATTCCACACCTCTACTGGTGCTGGTCTCGGCCTTCTGATAAAGATATAGAAAACCATGAAATTAAGGAGGTCTAGTGCAGGTCTGGTGCTGGCAGCAGCTGTATGAAAAGCAGCAGCACCATGTGTCCATGCTTGGAGCATGTTAAGAGTGCCCGAAAACATGCGGGGAGAAGATGCAGCTGCCCTGACGGTGGCCATGGCATCCAAGCACCTTGCTTTAGGTCGGGACAAGTTCCCAGGGGATGCTCACACCTCCCTATTGACTGTCGAGCGCGCTTTGTCAGCTGCTGGGCCTCCAGACGGCACGGCTCTGGCGAGGTGAGCGCTGCCCAGCCCTGACCATGGCAGGAGGAGTGGCCGCTGTGCCAGGCCACCGGCACACGCTCAATGCCATCGGTCACAGCTCACACAAGAGCAGCCATGCCCACCGTGGAGACAGCTGTTGCTTTAATAAAGGAACGGGCTCTGGAGTCATCATTTCCCTGTGTGGTTAAGGGTTGGGAGGGCCGCAGGCAGCTGGGTGAGGCCTCTTTAGCGGCCGTGCTGCTCCCGGGCCTAGTGTGTCTCGCAGGGGCACACACCATGCACGGCCAAAATCCAAGCACAAGTCAAAGGCAATATAGAAACCTCCTGGGTTTTTGTTTTACTTGCTAAATGTAGTAAGATGCCCTGAACGCTGGCTGGTAAGGACACAATTGTGATTAAGAATTAAAATTTCATCCTGTTGAACAGTCTGGTTTGAGGGATTGCACAGAGAAACTGTAGAGACAAAATGGTGACAATTACAGCTGCCTTTCTGTACCATCTGAAAACCTGAAGATAACTGCTTCCACGGCTGTGCTGGGAAGATGCAGGGGCTACCTGGAAACGTAAGACGCTCACTGCTATTCCAGGCTTTTAGGCAATGCTCAGTTCAATCAGCAGCAGAAAATTGAGGGAGAAGAAAATGGGCAATTGAATTTGAGCAAGGACCCGTGAACCAGGCTTGCCTGGAAGAACGATGACCCTATCATCAAAGAAAGAAACATCTACCCAAGGTGTCATTTTTATTCCCCAGCTTCAGATATTACTCAGTCTGCGTCTTGTCCAAGCCTCCTTCCTAATCATCATGAGGGAGGCTGACAAGGCACAAGATTATTCACAAATACACACTTTTTTTAAAAAAAAATTAATCTGACTGTCCTTTCTGGTCTGACTTGCAAAGAATGGGTGTAGAAAAGAAAAATGAATAAGGAGGGGAAATGAACAGGGGGAGACCAACTGCAGCCAGACAGAAATTGTTATTCCACTTTGGTCATGGAACAGGAATTCTTCAAGCCCGAGCACCTTCTGGTGCCAACTTGCAAGTGCAGTATTTAACGTTCTCTGAGATCCGTCCTCAGCTGAGATCCCTTTACTAGCTGGTGCTCCTCTTTACTGCCTGTACTCACGAGTTTTCAAAAGTGCTCAAGTGACTGAAACCCAGCCATTTCCCAGGAATTTTATGTTCTTACAGTGTCTGGAAAATGCCACCTGCTGAAGAGTTTGGGTGTCAATGTCCGGAGCCAACCATCTCTCGGAGGCACGTGGCTGCTGGGGCGACTGCAGACAGGGTGCACTGCACATTGCCAGGGCAAGAGCCTGCAGTGAAGAGGCAAATCCTCCCATGCCTTTACGAGGGCAATTTCAGTGTTTTATGACATAAAAAAATGACACTATTAAATGAAGTGAGACTTTGATTTTATGGGGTATGAAATGCTACTTACACACTGCAGCATTCAATGGAGATAGTTGTTAAACAGCGATTTGCACAAGAAGCTGGAGTGAAAGCTGGATATTCAGTTTTCCAACTCTGCTCCCGGGGCAGAACTGTGGAAGGAGCAGAGGGAGACTGAGAGCTGCCAGTGCCCCGTGCCACTGGGGGGACGTGCATCCTCGTATCTGCCTGGGCTCCTCCAGCAGCCTTGCCCAGGAGCAGACTCCAGAAGCACTGCCCATGCAGCCTGACCCACCTGCATGTGAAGCCATCCTATGGTCAGCATGAGCAGAAAAAAAACATTGGTGTGTCCTTGTGAGAGCCCGGCGAGAGGCAGTGGAGGGGGCTCGGGCACTGCCAGCGGTTGGCTTGGGGAAAGAATGAACATCTTCAAGTCAAACTCGAACCTCTGCTGCTGGGAAGAGATAGGACCCAGCGAGATATTTTATTTTCCTGTGGATGTGTTCTGCTCGCAGGAGCCACCCGCCAGCTCTTGCTCCCCATCCTGCAGGTGGATGACCCGCGGTGGCTGGGTGTGCAGGCAGGCTTTGTGGAGCAAGCTCTCGTTTTCTTTCCGTCCATTTTCACTTGCATTGTTTAGAAATTCACACTGACATTTAGAATATGCAGTTAAATCCCCAAAGCGACCAGGTCACCTACAGGCACAAACATGACCTTTATTTTAACGTGTTGCCAAGAGAAGTACAAGGAACTAAGGGAATGTGTAGGTTGTAGCAGAGAACAAAGTAAGCAGCTTCTCTTGCCTTTTGCCTTCCCCTCCATCACTGCAACCAAATTTGCCTTTTGCTTTTAATTTACCACCCAGTCTCTGATTTCAACAATTTTCCCAAGGTAAATGGAAGCAGTGCCCGTGCCCCTCACACTGGCTCACCCGTCTGCCCTGCTGTCCCTGAGCCTGCACCCCCGGATCCTGCCCCAGCCCCTGCAGCTGGTGCCTGCCTGTGTTCTCCTGGGTCTGCACGTTATTATTGTATTAATTCATGTGCTGTAACCTGGCAGTAACGTGATTCACAGAGCCAATAACGGTTTGGGTAGCAATAATGCAATTGCTAAGCCTTGAGTCCTTAAACAGCACAGCTCAGTAGGGAAACATTGACTTCGGATATGTTGTGCTGTTTCAGCTCCTAATAGTAAAAATACTTAATATTGATTTCTTCTTCTTCTACCTTTTTTTTTTCTTAAAAAAAAAAAAAAAAAGAATTAGTCATGGCATACTGTTTGCTGGCAATTAATGTCTTTAATATATGAAAACACAACATTAAATTGTGCAGTTTTGACACTTAACCGAAGTAATTAGTGTATGCAGTAATGAATCTTACAAATTTTCCCCACTGTAAGAAATAAAATAATGCAACTGCAAACAATTTGTTAGAACCTGGACATCTCAGCTAGCTTTTAATGCTTTCTTCAGCCCTGTGAAAGCGGATGGAACCCTGCCCTGTCTGGCCACTCCCCCGCTCCTCGCCCGAGGGTCCCTGCTGCAAGGAGCAAGAAGCCTTCCCCAGCACCTCATGGGATGCAGCTTAAGGCCATTTTTTTCCAGGGCATGGGGAAAGATGCTTTGCAGCAGCCTGAAGGTGAGGCCACAGGTGCAGTGCTGGCAGAAGGCCCTGCAGCCAGGGGGACACAGCCCGCACACGGGGTGTGCTGCTGCTGAGCTGGGGTGGCCCCAGGGCCGTGCGTGTTCACCCATTTTCCTTTCAAGGGAATTGAGTTCATGCGTTTTCCTTTCAAAGCACTTTTGCAATGATTCATGTAGCATTAAAATGGTATTTGCGACACACGCAAAGTTTTAGTGCCAGGAGAAATCCTGGTATAGCAGCATCTGAGAAAAGCGTCGCAAGTGTGGAGAATTTTTAAATGGGCTTTGAAAGTGCTGGCAGCAGGGTGTGCACGGCTTCTGGAGGACCACCGGGGCAGGACCCGGCACGCTGGCACACAGGCACCCATTACCCTGCTGCCACACGGGCGGCTCACAGGCGGCCACGAGGGTTTCCCTGGTCTTCACAGCGTCACCGCCCCAGCGACTGCAGCAATCATAAAGACATTGTTTAATAATTCACCTTACGCACGCTGGGTTGGGCTTTTCCCACCAAGGAACTACCCGTGTGCTGCTGCTCAGCCAGCACAGTTACTCGTTAAACACGGGTGGCTGCAATGTCACATTGGAAGTGAGATGCCGCCAAGGAGCAGGCGCTGGTGCGGCGCTGTGCCCCCGTGCGCCCACGTCCCGGTTCCTCCCCGCGGCTCCTCTGCAGTCCAGGCAGCGGGGGACAGGGCTGGAGGTGAGCAGCGGGGGTTGCCCGCGAAAGGCAGCTCGGTGCACCCGGCTGCAGCCAGTGGAGCTGCTCCATCACCAGTTTTCCCCTTTCGTCCTCATTTTTCTTATTTTCAGACACCATCTGGATGATGGAAATTTGCAGGTGTGGAAAAAAGAGGGTGGCAGTAGTTACTTTTCTTCACGCACGCCGCAGCTCATGGAAGGAGCTGCCATGGGCTGTGCTGGCAGCGAGGGGCACCCACCGGGGCCGTGGCCGGGCTGATGCCCACCCGTGGGTGCCGCTCTCTGACGCAGCACCCTTCGTGGCCAGGCAGGAGGTGCCTGCAGCCACCCTGCGACAGCCGAAGGCACACCCAGTCTCACCGAATTTCTCATAAATTAGGTTCTGCAGCCAATGCAGCCTCATAGCAAACACACGCTGTCACCAAAGGGCCGGCAGAGCAGGCTTTGCTCAGTTCGGCCCCTAAAGGCAGCCCCCTGCCGCACCCAGCTCCCACATGTTCGGTGGGGCCCTGTGCTGCTTCTTTTCTACTATTTATCTGTGGGACACACACTTCCCTTGGACACCTCCAGTGAGAATACGTGCCGGGGTGCCTGCAAGCACTTGGCTGGGAGCAGCCAGCGTCGGGTGGTGACAGCCGCAGCCTGCGCATCTCCTGCTGGCCGGGTGGCCCCTCGGCCTGGGGTGTATTTTAGTATGTTCTCAGCGCCCTTCTCAGCCCATAACCTGGCGGCAGGTGGCCAGAGTCCCACAGGAGTGTTGGCCCCTGCTCCTGCTGTGACCCAGGGCAGGGGCTGCTCTGCGACACGAGGATCGCAGACAGTTCTCACAGCTCTTGCCCACCACGCTTACACCGTTATATGCTGATATTAATCTTTTTTTTTTTTCCGTTTTCTTTTCTTTTTCCGTTTCTTTTTTTTTTCTTTTTCTTTTTTCTTTTTTTTTAATCTTTTTTAATTTTTATTTTTTTTAAGATCTTAAACTGCGCGGAAAGGCTTGAGAATCTGACCTGCAAACCCAGGTGTTCAAAGCCAGAGCAAAAATAAACATCTCCTGATCATCACTGCTATTGTTCTCTGGGGATAATGGGAACAGGGGCAGCTTGTGATGGGGAAGGATCGCTCTGATTCATAATTTGTCAACCCACAATGTTTACAGTACTTAGGCTGGGAAAAATACCTGTTCACAGAAATGATCCTCAATAGGCTTTGCTTTCTACTTACTGCCATTGCTTAGTAACAGCTCTATTTTTAAATGCTAACAGGGTATTAGACCAAAAAAAAAAAAAAAAGAAAAGAAAAAAGAATGCACTGAAAGTTTCCTCCATCTCCCTCCTACCTCACATTAAATGCGAAGGAAATGCAGGCACTGGCCTCGGGGCAAGCTGGACCAAGCAAGGTGGGCTGCGGCTGTGGTCATGGGCAGGGTGGCTGAGTTGGTGCCAACCTCTCTGCACAACCCTGCGCCTTTCCACTGTCCTTTAAAAAACAAGCAATAAAATCTGTGTGCCCGTCCCTGCGACCTTACGGAGCAGCCAGGCAGTGACGGTCAGAAGGAGCGATGGGAATTCCTCCTGCAGGCGGGCTGAGCAGGAAGGCGAGCTTGGATGCAGACAGTTGAGCTCTGGATGGGGTTTTCCATGTCCCGTGGTCCTATCCGCCTGCTGCCCCACGCTGCTTCGTGGTGGCACTGGGCCCTCCCGGCTGCGGCCCCCATGGTCACTCGTAACGATGTCGAGACAAGTGGAGTGGCTTTGGCTGACCCAGTGTCGGAGCCATTGAAGGTGAGGGAAGCTAATTCACTCCACATGGGTTTGCCCAGGTCAATGCTATGAGTTTATTGGCTTCTTTCCTTTCTCACCTGCCAGCCCACTGACGTATTTAGGGGACATAAATGTCTGTGGCTGAGGGAGAGCTCAGGGCCGAGGAAGAGCTGGGGTTTCTGCTGACGTGATCTTTAGTTGTCCCTAAAGGCCCATGCCACCATCACCTATTGTTGTGTTTTTAATACATGTAATATATTTATATATACACACCTCCTTTATATAAGGGATAAGGTTCACAGTATTAAATATGTGCAAAAAAAATCAATGTTTCTATGGTTGATCGAATACCAAAATAAGGCTCAGGGGGTTGATAACTGCAAAGCCCTTTATTGTGTGTACATTTGATTGCCACAAATGTCACCCCTGCTGCAAAATCACCTTAACAAGACAGCAATAAACCAGAACCTAGGTGGCTGCTGGGCCGCTCCTCGGCCCTGCCGGCAGCGCTGCCAGCTGGGGCGTGCAGGCTGTGGGGTAAGGGCCCCAAACCACCCCCAGAGGCACAAAGAGGGTGAGTTGTCGAACTGTCAGAACCCCAGAAATGACTTGGAGTGTTTCTGATAGCTTGGTGCCTGTGGATAATAAGAGGATGCCAGGAAAATTTGTATTTTTTAAAAAAGCTGAAAGACGTGTTATGGACAGAGTCCTGAGTGGGAAAATTGCAGCTTCCCGGGACACTGAAAGCGGGACTGCCCATAGCAGCGAGCCTTTAGGGAGCAGTAGCGGTGGATCACCGGGGAGATGGTTTACATCGCTCATGTCCGTGACGAGGTATTTGCCCATGGACATCCTCTGTAACTCTTCCTGTCGCTGCGTCCTCCTTTGAGGCTTTTCCCTTGGCGCAGCTTCCCCAAGCCCCCCGCCCGGTGCACACACACTGCTTGGTGTACACGGGCATGGTGCTGGGCATCCCGTGGGCTCGCGTGGGGAGGTGAGGCGCTATCTGATGGTGTTGTTGCTGCTGGGCACGGAGCGTGGGGGCCTTTGCCGCACATCCAGCCCACCCCCGCAGGTCCGTCCAGCACCCTCCTTGTGGCTGGCAGGGTCTCTGCTCTTATTGCCTATTTATTACAAATCCGTCGTGGGGTTACTACTCATTGCTCGTGCTGTTTTGCACCTCGGGATGTGGAGCGTTTCAGGGTGCAGAGCCGTGGTGGGCAGGAGCACCTGCGGTGGGGGCTCGGCCGCGCTGCCCCCCTGCACCTCGCCCCACGGCGCGTGCTGCAGCTGGTTGGGGGCACACGGGCACCCCGAGGGGCAGAGGGACACAAGCAGGGACAAACGCCCACTGACTGTGTGGGAACACGCTGGAGCACGTGGCGAGGACTTGTTACTGCTGCAGTGTCTGCAATGTATTTTTGACACACGCTTGCTGCAGAGTGCAGCCCACTGCAGCAGAGGAGGGGAGCCGAATTCGCTTCCTCCTGCACTCAGTGGAAAGCGCCGTGTGTGTGCTTTGATAGGAGGTACAGCAAAAATGTAATAGCCGGCAACTCTGCCAGCACTGACACAAAACACTGGTGGGAAGCCTCTGCATCAAAGCCACGATAATTTCCCTGTGCTCGCCGTGGAGTTAGGAGTGACCTTCAGCTGTTCTTCACACGGCGGCTCTGACAGGGGAGGTCATGAATGAATTGTGGCAAATTTAGATGAAATTAGGATTTGAGAGACAGCTGTAATTAGGTTTGAAGCAGACATTTGAATACTTTTTGCTGGGCTGACCTGGAGAGCTCAGCCTTCTCTGGGCTGCAATGAAACAGGAGCGAGGGCTTTTGCGCACCGGGCATCCAGCCATGGGCGGCAGCTCCATGCGTCAGGGAAACGGGATGGAAGCAGGGGCACTCGTTGCTCCCCCGACACCAGCCCCAGCACTGCATGTCCAGCATTCCAGCAGGTTACCTGCAATTTTAAGGGCTTTTTAAAAAGATCTGCAAGTGGCTGCGTAAATGGAGAAGCACCTTGGCTCATCTCAGCACCGTGCTCTGGCTTGATACAACGTAACTTCAATTTTTGACCTATTTCATGCAAATTGGTCCTGAAACAGGGCACAGGGATGCAGATATCCAACGTTATTCCAGCGAGCACCCAGACCAGACCTCAGCCCCTCGGCGTCCCTCACTCCTCTCCACCTGCAATCTACTTTTCATAGCAGCCTTGGCCAAAGTTCCTTGTAGCTCATGAGCTTGTCATAGCTGCAGCCTGCCCTTGAAGCTCAACACAGAAGAGACAAAAGCTCACAGAGCATTGATAGAATACTTGATTTCCTGCTAATGTGAAAACATTTCCAGTATCTCAGTTATAATGCAAAAAACCCCAAATCATACTGGAGATGGACCAGCTCCTGGGGCGGCAGCCTGCCCTGCGGAGGTGGGAGCTGCGCTGGTCACGGCAGGCTTGGAGCTGAGTCTTGGGTTCCTCTGCTCTTCTGGTCTCCATTAAAATGTTTAATCGATCTTACTCATACTGTTTCACACCTCTATGCACCTCCTAAATCCTGTGGTAAACAGAAAGGTGTGAAGGACCGTCCCGGTGAAGTCTGCCCCTGTCACCTATCCCTTCCTCCAGCTGCCCCCTGTGTCACAGCACCCTCACTCTGCCCAGGTTTTTTCAAGGACTAAGAGACCTCGTAGATCGCACAGCCTTTTTCTTCAAAATGTCAGAAAAGAGATAAGCACTGGCTGCCTCTGGGCTGCACAAATGCCTCTGCACTGACACGAAGTGGCGATGGTGGTGATGGCGTTACTGATGGTGGTGATTGTGGTGGCAGTGGCAGTGATGGTGGCAGTAGCGGTGAATGTGGAGATGGTGGCAATGACGGTGGCAGTGACGGTGGAGATGGTGGCAGCGACGGTGGCAGTGATAATGACCGTGATGGTGGGGGTGATGGCAGCGATGGTAATGGTGGAGGTGGTGGCAGTGACGATGGCAGTGATGGTGATGGTGACAGTGCAGTGATGCGCTGACCCCTGGCTCAGGCGGGGCTGCTCCTGCCCAGCCACCCTCCCTGCCCTGCTTTTTTTCCCCAGGACCCCCAGGAGGAAGGTCTGCCATCGGCAGTTCTTGTTTCAGAAGTTACTGATGCTTTATGCCAGAAACCACGCTGACAGTCCCCAACCAGAGCCACGGGCACTGGCTCGCAGCCAGGCGGACTTTTAACAGCCACCAGCCTTGGCCTATTTAGAGGGTGACCCAAAAATCAGCCCCCATCTCCACCACCACAGCCCATGACTCATCCGCTCCTCTCAACCTTAAAGCCTTCAGGAAGGGAGGCTGGCGTTGTCTAGAAGCAGATGAAGTAGCACTTGAGAAGACTTAGCGCAACCAGAAGGAAAAAAAATAGATTGGGAATTCTACAGGGGAAATTTTTAAAGCTATGTAGCACCACCATTTATTAAGTGCAAGGAACTGTGCCATTAGTAACTGCTACTTTCCCATATATTTCAGGCTCTTTAAAAATGAGATGAAAAAAATCGGGGTTATCAGTCTGAAGCACGTGCTCTGATTTGCCATGCTGGTGTAACTCCAGTAGACACCAGTGAAGCCAGATTTGCAGAATCCACGCAAGGAGCACATCCAGCTTTCCAATAAAATCTGCTGAAGGAACTTCACAATTTTAAAACTTTAATTAGCCAGATGTATGAATGAATAGAAATCAGTATGGAGTGGAGTTATTTATATGTGCGTGCCAGTGAAAATAGGTTTAACTACCCATGCTGAAGCCCAACTAATTGACTTTGCGCACAAAGCAGTGTTATAGCAGGGATATACCCTGGACCCACACCTTTTCAGAAAGCAGCTATTTTGGGCTGCTCTTCGCTTGCCTCCTTTGGCGTGTCCCTGCTGCAGTTAGTGGAAGTGAAACCACGATGAAACTCCTGTAATTCCTGAGGCTCTTTGTGTGATGTGCAACCACTTCAACGTTATCTGTAAACAGGACCAACGACACACATACACTGATAAGCAGCTAACAAAAGCAGCAGGCTTTTCTCCCGAACCTCATTCGCAGGGATGCCAAATCCTGGCCTGACCATAGGCTGTTTCATTAGTGATCGCCAGAGGCCGATTCTGGAGTTTTTCACTGTAAATGCATCCTCTGCTCTCCGCGGCACAGGGTGATGCAGCAGCTGGTTGTCACCCAATGAAGCTGTGCAAAAACCCAAAACTAGAATAAATCAGCCTGTGCTTACTTGGGAGCCGCTACCCAAGTGTCTGTGCCCAAGGCAGCAGTGCGGCCAGGAGAGCGAATCCTGCTGCCCGCCTCCAGCGGTGCCACAGCCCCGGCACGGCGCGGGGGGCTTCCCCCTGGCACAGCCGGTGCTTGCCTGCACCGAAGTCACTCTGCTTAAATGGGAGCCCGTATTCCGGCTGAGTGGCTCAGCCATGAGCATTTCCCAGCCCTCGCATTTAGCTCTGGCACTTCTGAGGCCCTCACGCACCTGTCCCACGGGTGGGAGAGAGGGCTGCTGCCTCCGCAGCCTCCCGCTGCATTCCCATCAACATAAAGTCACACATCTCGGGATGGCCACAGACAACCCTGAAGCTGGAAGAAGCAAAAACCCTCTGTAGTCATAACGCCACCAATGCAAAGGCCAAACCCATCTCCAACCTGTCCCGCAAAGGACAGGAACTTAGCGAGGGTGTCCAAAAGGGGCCAGCCAGGTGACAGCAGCCGAGACCTCACACTGTGACGCAGGAAGCGAAGCCCAGCCCAGGGCAGAGCCTCCCTCCTGTGCCATGCCCCCAGGCCCCTGCTCATGGGGCTTTCCTGTTGGGGAGGCCGTGCTGCATCCCACCTGCATCCCTGGGCACAGCCCTGGGTTCCTCCCCTCAACACTTGTCTTCTCCAGGCAGAAAGAGCTGTCTGTACTTTGTGGGTAAGGACTACAGGGCTGTCCCAGTTGCTGTTTTTTTTTGTCTTGCAAGATCTTGGAGATGTTCAGCAGGACTTCAGGGAATATGCATGAAGGGAGGAAAACTCCCCGGTATAACAAAACAAAACAAAACAAAAAGAATCTCATTCTACAGTGGCTCTCCTGGGAGGCAGATTTCCATCACCTGCCTCCCAGAAGCAGCCATCCCTGCCATACCCAGGCAGCCGTTTGCCTTCCCTGGTGGGTCGGAGCCCGTGTGCACGCAGTGTGCCACATAGCAGTGCACCACTTTATGTGCTGCTGGTTGGAGCTTCTTCTCTTTATGTGCCTTCACCGAAGAGCACTTTCTTCTGCTCCATCCCCAGCTCAGGGCAGGCAGCCCCACAGGTGCCGCAGGCATCCCCCATTCCCAAAGGAAAAGATGTTGGTGGGGAAGATCTGCTGGGGGCCAGATTTCAGTCCCTGCTCCACATACAGTGACAGCGGGAGAGGCTGGGAGCACCCCGGGTGCAGGTCGTCTCCACCAAGGAAGTAGCCACGTCCAGCAGGGGTGGAGAACTCAGCGCTGGTATAAAGCCCCCCGTGATCCTCTTCCAGCTCCTACCGACCACCTTCCCTCTCCAATGCTGGGCCGACGCCGTGGTGCCGGGAGAGCAAGGTGGAGGCCTCACGGCACACAGCGAGCCCTCGAGGCCGAGCGGGCAGGACGGGCGGCCAGCGACGGGCACCAGCGCTGCCGCTGAGAGCTTTGGGGCAGTTGGAGACGAAGAGGGAAGCAAACGGAGAGGCACCTGCCCCGCCAGCTGCGGGAGCTGCTTTAAGAGCACCCGGAGGGTTGAGGCCACACGCTGCCCTCGGCGCTCGACCCCACGCGGGGTCTGCCCCAGCGCCCCCCGCCGGGGGCTGCTGAGCTCCCCCGTGCCCCGCCGCTCCCGGGGGGCACCCAGCGCCCTCCCCGCCGGGCCCCCTGCCGCCGCCGGGGGACGCGGCCCCCAGCTCAGCCCCGGAGCAGAAAATGGCTCCGGCCTCACGGGAGGGCGGGCAGGGGGAGGCGGAGGGCGCAGCAGGGGGGACGCGGCATCAACGGCGCCTCCGCCGCTCCCCGGCGCGGGGATGCCCCGGCCTCGGCGCGTCCCGTCGGGGCGGCTGCGCCCCGCATCCCCGCGCCCCGCATCCCCGCGCCCCGCATCCCCGCGCCCCGCATCCCCGCGCCCCGCATCCCCGCACGGGGAGGGCGCGGCCGCCCGGAGCCGCTCCGCCCCTGCGCCGCCGCCGCCGCCTCGGAGCGCACCGCGGGCGCGCAGCGGGTCCCGCCCCGCCGCTGCCGCCGCCGCCGCCGCCGCCTTTGTGGCCGGGCGCCGCCCGCAGCGGGGCGGGGCGGGGCGGGGCGGGCGCTGCGCGGCGGGGCCGGCGGGCGGCGAGCCCCGGGCGCGGGCAGCCCTCGGCGGCGCCCCCGCAGGCTCCGCGCCCCCGGACCGCGGCTCGGCGGCGCGTGGATGCGCGCTCCCGCCTGCAGCGTGAGTACCGGCCGGCCGGCCGGGGGGAGGGAGCGGGGGGCAGAGCCCCCGAGGGATGCGCGGAGCCTCCGGGGGCCGGGGGCGGCCCCTCCCCGGCGCTCCCCGGGTACCGGCGGCGCAGGGCGCTCGGGGCGGGTTGGCGCCGCCGTCGCCCCCGGCCCGGCCGCGGTGCTGGGCGCAGCCCCTGGAAAATTCCGCGCCCGTTGCCGGCGCCGCGCCGCGCTCCGCGGGCACCGGCACCCGGGCGAGCCGTGGCCGGGCGCAGCCGAGCGCCGGGGGCTGCGGTCGGGGCGCTCCGCGAGCTCGGCTCCTCCCGAGCCCGGGGATGCTGCCGCCCGCCGCCGCGGCCGGGGCTTTAAACGCGGCCGGCGCCGCAGGGCCGGCGTGGCGGCTCGGGAACCCCGGCACGGCTCCGGGCTCCCCCTGCAGCCGCTGCCAGCCCCGGCCCGGGCGGCTCCGTGCCCCAGCCCGGGGCTCCCGGGAGGCCGGAGCGGGGAGGGGTCGTGCCGGGGGAAGTTCCCTGGCCGGGGGGGGATACAGGTGCTGGGCGCTTTGGGTGTGCGGGAACTCCCGTGCGGTCCCTTCATTTTGCGCATCTGGGCATTTCGGCTAAAGCCTCCGGCCACGTGCCGTCCTCGGTGTTAACCTCAGGTGCTGTGAGCAATTTTCGTCTTTGGGAAGAGATGAAATACCAAGCGCTTTCCTCCCCATTGTTCCGTGGCAGGAGAAGTGACTTAATCTTGTGGGCTTTGCTGTTACGCATCTGCTTGCTCAGATACTCGACAGGGAATGTATGCTTGCCATGGCAACCTCCACGTCGCATATTGCAGCCACTTTTTTGGAAGTAGCAAGACTCGTTAAAGAAATAGGAACAGCTTATTTCAGTACCTACGTAATCGTAGATAGATTGCGCATCCTGGAAAACATGACCTCTTTTTCAAGAATTCTAATGCTCCTTTGGGTTCATAGGTGTGTGTTTTACGGGAAGGAACGGGAGCCAGCCTCCCGGGGAGGTCATGCATTTTTCTTTTCATGCAATCCTAGTGAACAGAGGTTTCCTCGTTTTCCAGCAGTGCACGCTTATAAAACTGTATGAAATCAATGACCTTCAGGTCAAATTTCTCGGTGGGTCGTTCTAGCTTGATGTCCCTGCGAACTTTAACCTTGGTCGGTGTTTGATGCGTAAAACCGTTTTTCAGTGATGCAAACGGTGTTGTATAGACAGCTCACAGGGGAGCTTTTCTGCGCATTTTTATTATACAAACAATGTGAAAAACTTAAAACCGGCTTCACATGAAACCAATTCCTGCAGTTCCCAAAGGAGAGGCCATCACGGCTAATTGCACCCCGTGCGCCGGGTGCTTCCCAAGCCGGGCCCGGCAGCTGGGAAGCAAACGCTGCTCGCTGCGGAGCCCGGCGGGAGGCAGCTGCGGGACACGGCACGGGCACCGCTGCCACCGCTGCGGGAGCCCAGCGAAAGGAGGAGGTCAAAATTCATCACTCCTTTGTCCCACGGGAATTTATAAACGCTTCTTAACGACTGATTAAAAAATGGATCGAGTAGCAGTTGCTTACCGAACGGGATTTTGAAAGGAAGGTTGACCGTTTTCTCTGGAATATTTCAAGGCGGCAGCGTGTGCATGCTGGTAAAGCCACAAAACTTCCGATTAATGAGGAATTAATAGCCCCTGGGGCATTCGCGTCTGTACGGAGCCGTGGTGGTGTGCACGCTGATCTGAGAGCAGGCGGCAGTGATGTGAAATACAGCAGAGCACTGAACTGCATCCTGAGCCCCGAACACGGGGATCGAGGCGCCGCGGCACGCGGAGAGCAGGAGCTCGGGGGGGAGGGAGCGGGCAGCCACCCGGGGGGTGCCTCCCGGGGCTCCCCGAGTGCAGCGGATGTCTTGCCGTGCTCCAGAAATGGGGAATCTTGGTGTGCAAGACCTTTGGCTTGTGCAGGGCCGTATCCTGATGTGCTGGGCAGTCGTGGGATGGGTGGGAGACCCCTCGCTGGGGGTGTGCCAGGGAGCCCCCCATGGGCAGCCTGCACCCGGCTGCCTTGGGGTCGGACCCTCTGCAGGGGGTGCAAGGGGAAGTGTTCACCCAAAATAAGGTGTGCGACTCCTTCGGGGCCATCAAACACAGGCTGGGCCGCTGCGTCGGTGTCTGAAAGGCCGCACTGGTAGCCATGGGAGGTGCGGGGTGGGAAACTGTCCCAGAAGCGGTCTTCACAGCTACTTCACAGCATAAATGAACGGCCTCGGTGGGCGTAAGCCAAGCACAGACTGAGCACCTAAATGTTGCATTAAGCCCTGTTTAAGGATTTGCAGCAGCCACCGTGAGTCTTTGGTTTTCAGCTCAGCTCTCTCTAATTTTAGCATGGTTTCTGTAGGCTTTAATTTGCCGGCATGGCAGATTGCATCAAATCCTAGCACAAGTCCTTCAGAACTGCTAGCTTTCTGTCAGATCTCTCGCTCTTTTTTTTTTTTTTTTCCTTGGAATGCAGCAATTTGTTGATAGCAGCTAAATCCCACATGTTTTACTGTGCATCTCCATGGGGCAGATACCCGCCTGTGAGCACGAGCTGTTTGAGAGCCCTGGGAGAGGCAGAGGCGTGGTGGAAGCCCAGGAGGAAGAGCGTGGAGCTGGGCTGGGCTGGGCTGAAGGAGAGGCAGCCGCTGGCGGATCTGCAGCCGAGTGTGGGAGTGTGGAAGCAAAGGGGCAGCAGCCCCAACCAGTTCTCAGGGCGGTGTGGTGAGGTGGTGGAGCAGGGGAGGAGAGCTCTGTCGTCCCTTAGTTAATGCACTGCCTGGAGTGAAACGGATACACGGTTATGGGAGTTGAGGCCTATTGGAGGGAAGTGCTATTTTTCCAAATATTTTGCTGAGGAAAAAGAAAATGAGGGTTGGAACAAAGAGAACCTGAGGAAAGCAGGTTTATCAGCCTCCAAGCACAGGAGACGGGACAATGGGCAGAAAGAATTGGAGTCTCTCTTGGTTGGGTGAAACACAGCGACAGGGTTTATTCAGACGTGTGAAACAGTCGGGGGGGACTCCTGTGGGGCTGTGCTGGCTGTGCAATTGCCCATGATGGGAACAAACTACAGCATTTATGTCACGTCGGTTGCCAGTCGTGATTCTTTCTTGCAGCGATGTGCTTAGGGTGTAAAGGCACGCCTGTGGAATCTTTGATGCTCAGTTTATCACTGAAGCTTGATGCTTGAGAGATACGGCGTGGACTAAAAATAGAGCAATCAATACAGAGAGCTTGCAGGTATAAAATACGTTTTCAAGGAGCAGAAACAGAAATCCACGTGATCTCGGACGCTCATGCTGTGTGGTGTCTTGAACAGCATTGCATGCGTGTGTGCCCGCCGCCTGCCAGCAGTGGCGTCAGTGGGCTGCGGCCACTGCCCCCGGGTGTCGGCGCTCCCCAGGGAGAGCTGAGAGCTGGGGTTGGCTTGGAGTGGTTTTCAGCTGCTGGCTTGAAAATACTGCTTTGTTGTTGTCTTCATTTGAACTTTTAGAAATTTGACTTCAATTGAGTTAGGGAAACTTGAAAGAAGCATGGCATGCCAGACCCTGCTCTTGGAGGGACCCACTTCTGTAATGAATTCACATTTTTTTTGTGTTAGGGGCCACGTGGGAGACCATCACCACTGTCCTCCCTTGCTCTCATGGGTGCTCTTTCATCACTACCTGGCGCTGGCTCTCGACTGGGTGCGTTGGTCAGGCAGGGGCTGCTCTTTTCCCCGGGGGACGCTTGGTGAGATGTTCACAGCACCTGCGGGGCAGCTTCCCTTCATCACTGCCATAAAACCTGCTCAAGGTGTTGGCTGAGTGGTGACGAAGTCTCTTTGGTTTAATTTTGCCTTGGTATGCCGATGGAGCCACATGGTGCGTGTGTTAGGTGTTCCCATCTCTAGGTGCACCGGAGCCTGAGCTGTTGTTACAATGAGAATTCTTAAATTTTAAAGCCTGAGTACTAAATTGGTAGCTTTCAGCAGTTCTCTAATTATGTGAGACATTTTTTGTACTTAACAAATGGTTCTTATTCTTGCCAGCACTTCAGCCCGGTGTTCTAGGACTTGTGGGTGTCAGGGAACAGAACATATTTCTGTGTCTGTGAATATGATCCCACACGTTGTCTTAAGTGGGAAAATGTTCGCAGCCCTTATATGGTGAGGGATTTTTTCCTAACGCCAGCAGTGCCTTCTCCTGCAGCAATAATGCAGTTTTATCTCCCCGGTGCTTTGTAGGCTGGGTATTGATTGCGAAGCAGAAGTACGAAGTGGTCTGTCTCTTTTCCTGGCAAAAATATCTCGCAGTGTAACCTGCTCCATGGCCTTGCAAACTGCACAGGAAGTGTTTTTTAAAAATGGTTGGTGCTTTTTGGCAGCTGGTAGGTGTATAGACGCTCCATAGAGGAGCACCTGTGAGCAGCAAGGGTGCTGGTACTTACTTGCCAGGCATCGTGCATCTCTTCTTTATCTTTGCTGGGCGTTTGCATGCTCCTCCTCGTGCTCAGCCATTTCAGCAGCAGAGTTGCAGCCTCCCAGCTGCATGGACAGGCGGACACTGTAGAGGAAGGCAGGATGTCTGCTTGTCATGGCACAGTGACGTGCTGCACAACGTCATGTGGTTTTCAGGGATGTACCAGGAGGTATCTTGCCATGCTATGCAGTGAGATGATGAGATAAATGAGTTACTCGAGTACTGTGTGATGTTCTGAGTGAATGCTGGGGACAGGCTGGTTACAAATTCATGAAAATGTGAAAAAAAAAGACGAGGAGTTCTTTACGATGATAGAAGAGCAGAATGACCCTCAAAGGGATTTGGGGGGGAAATACTCATTTTTGCTTCTTGCCTTCCTGCTGAGTGACATAACACCCCAGAATGTTTGGCTTGTACCAGAAGGTTTTGTAATGCTTGTGGTTACATGCAGGAGGAGGAGGAGGAGGAGGAGGAGTGGGCTTCATCCCCGCTGGTTGCTGGGAAAGCCAGAGGCTGAGGCTGGGTGAGCGATGCTGTCTCATGGGCTGTCATGACCACTTAATTTGGAGGGGCTGTGCAACTTGGTTCCTTCCTGGGCAGGCACATGGCGAGAAGGGGAGGGGATGGCCCAGTACAGAGGAGTGGGGATCCACAGAGATCTGCCATTATAGTTATATTAATAAAGTTATATTTAAAAAGTTAATAAAGTTATATTAATAACTTTCCAACATTTAATAATATTTTGAAAGGGCTACAACCGAGCAAAACTTATTTATTTACACAAGAGAGTGTTGGAGTGTTTAAGATGGGGCTTACACATCGAAACAAATTGGGTCAGGAATGCTATCAACGCCTATGATTTCTAGTATCTTCTTGGTGTGACAGCTAAGCAGATCCATCCTTTGCTTTCTGAAAGGAAGAAGCAATGGGAATTTCAAGATGGTATTGATGCTGATATTTTCAAACAGCATTTTTTACCAATACTTAACAGAATAACAGTTTATGTGAGAGGTGCTAGGACATAGGCACCTTGTATTTGTAACCACATAGTGATACAGACTATTTAACCACCAGGTTTGTGGTGTACAAATGTCACCTAGAGCAGAGCACCTCTTCTCTTCTCTTCTCTTCTCTTCTCTTCTCTTCTCTTCTCTTCTCTTCTCTTCTCTTCTCTTCTCTTCTCTTCTCTTCTCTTCTCTTCTCTTCTCTTCTCTTCTCTTCTCATTTATTTGTAAGAATAGTGCCATAAAATGTGGTTTTCTTTATTCATAATTTCACGGATGCAGAGGCTGCTGCAGTATTTTTCTAAGTACTGGAGGATTTTCTCTAGTAAAGCCTCATTTCAGGATTCCTACAGAAGTATGTGTGAAAGGGTGCACTAAAAATGAGCACTGAAATGCTTGCCTGTGTTAGCACATCAGCTTTTAAATATGTGCACAGAAACCCCTTTAAAGTAGGTATTTCTGTGCATTTTCCAAGGCTAACTGGTGCCTGAGTTTTTATTCTGCCAGGGAAAGGCACTCTTTTTAATGGAATGTCATTAACACTCTGCTGCTGGATGATCATTTCCATTTATAATAGCAACAATATGTTAACTTCGACAAGTTAAAAATTAAGACCATGGAACTGCCAGTCAGAGCAAAAGGGCTGCTGGCATTCTTTAATCAGAGCTGCTATTTTTATGTGGACAGATTTAGCATAAATAGGTGTGATGCGAAGTGTCACACCACATTTAGCCCTTGTCCAAGACATCTTAGTTCTGGAATGGCTCTCTTTGTATTTCTCGATTAATCATTATCCGTGGGGAGGGGGGAAAAAATCTGGTTTTATCATTTGCTTCCTCCCTGCCCCCACCCCAGTTGTTCTTCCATTTAACTGAGTTTGTGTGAAACAGCAAAGAAAAGGGTTTCCAATACAGTTAAGTGATTGCCCTGCTTGCACAGTGCATGTTTCATGCGATAACTTAAAGGGCTGCTTAATTTATGGCAAATCTGAAGCACGTGGAGCTAAATGGGATTACATTGGTTGTCGCTGGGTTTGGCTCCAGTCCATAGCTGCCTTTAGAAACATTGAGGTCTACATGCCTCATTCAGAATACGGTACTTGAGCATACTCCTAGGGTTTCTTTGTTGCCTTATACAGTGATGTATAAGGTAGGTTTTGTTTTGCTTTGTTTTTCCACGTTTCAATATTACAAATTCTTTCTTAGCAGAAAGACTCTTCTGCGGTCGTCTTTCTCACCTCCGATGCCACTCCTGCCCCTTTACCTCCTCAACCTCTGCCTGACAACAGGAAACGAACTAAGGGCAAGAGCAGTGAGAAAGGAGGTTTGGGGGTTCTCAGGACTTGCACCTTCTTCTGTGCAACTCCTGCAATTGGTATAATTGGTAGATTTGGTTATTATATCATTACATTTTAATAGATTGCTATTATATATATAATGATATAATTAGTAGATTTAGTTAAAGCAGAAAAAGCTCTTCTGTGTTGGCTGTCAGATTAGTCTGAGATTAGATAAATCTTAATTACTCTTGCTAGGTTTGATCCTGACTAGTCATACTAAACTTATTGTAATAAGTTATGGGGTTACTTGCAGAGAAACTGAGTGTTGGGATCAATGTCTTGTGTTGTCAGAAATTGTTCTCTGATATCCTGTTGGTCTGAAGCCCCTGTTGCACTGGAGATGCTGAAGAGCTGAACCCACCTTGTCCTCTCTGGGCTACTCGGGTTTCGGTAGATATGTATCATGTCTGCCCCAGCTCGTCTCTCTTATGACCTACTTAGTCACTCTTCACAGAAAAGTCCATACCCTTGCCCATCCTTTTAGCCCTGTTTTGAGCATTTTCCTTTCTACTTCAATGAGGGGACCATTTTTTATAGCTTTAGAATAGCTCTCAGAAACTTGAAAGAAAACTAAATTGTGTCCTTCCAGAAATACTCTGCATTTTTCTAGTCCATTAGTCTGAATGCGCTGACTTTGGCAGCATGGGGTGAACAGCATGAAAAAACATAGCCGGTATTAATAGAAATATAAGATTAACAGAATACAATGAGTTTGTTCTTGTTAAGAAATGCTTACCTAAAATACAATACCCTTTTAAGAAGAAGTTCATAGTTGACAAGAAAGAAAAAAGAGATCATTATCTTTGTAATGAACTGATAAGTCTGAATATTAAATCATCTACAGAAGCTACCTCTCAGCTTTTACCCATCCTCTTTCTCTAACTACTTTACAGCAGAGAACTTGCCTTCTTCTTTCTGTAGGGCTAAGGAAAAGCACTTTAGCACTGAGTATTCTTGGCCTATTCTTGGCCCTTGTCTCTAGTGCACAATCTGTATATGTTTTCCTATATAAATGCATATGTCTATATAAAATACAGATTCATATAAATAAACATTTTAATTCACCCTGATCACAGGGATTGCTCCATAATCATCATCTATTCTCACAATAGCAGTGCACCTGGAAACTTTCAAGCAGCAAGCAGAATGGAAAGCATTAAGGAGTTATTTGAGTTTTCTAAAACCTTCAGCATGGTGGTGGTGTTGTCAGGGCTTAATTTTTACCTCCTGTGGGTTCCTGGTCCCCCCTGAAGGATGCATACTGGAATAATTTGTGCTGGAACAGATTAAGCTGGAAATGGAGTGAGCAGATTATGTTTTGGGTGATGCATGCGTTTCTGGTCCTCAAACATACTTGGTTGTAGGCAATGCATGAAGTCAATGACTCCATGAAGAACGGTGAAACCAAGCAGCACAATAAAGAAATTTGGGAGCCAGATAGCTTCTTCCTCCAAGTCAGAAGAGAATTAGTGTTCCTTATTACTTTACTGCAGAAAAGAAGGACAAAGTACATGTACGTGGGTCTTCCTGGCATCCAGCAGATAATGCCCATAGGCTCGCGGTGAAATGGGAACGTTGAACTGAAATCCTGCGTGTCCTGCTGTCCCTCCTGAGTGACGTTTTTGCAGGAGCTTCATAGTCTCACAGACTGGTTTGGCGTGGAAGGGACCTCAAAGCCCCACCTTGGCCCCCTTGCCATGGTCAGGGCCCCCTGTCCCCAGCCCAGGCTGCCCAAATCCCCCCAGCCTGGCCTTGGGCACTGCCAGAGATGGGGCACCCACACCTCCCCTGGGCAGCCTGGGCCAGGCCTCACCGCCCTCACGGTGAAGGATTTCTTGCTAATATCTAATCTAAATCTACCATCTTTTAGTTTAAAACTATTATTCCTCGTCCTATCCCTACACAGCCTGACAGAGTCCCTCCCCGTCTCTCCTGCAGCCCCCTTTAGGCACTGAAGGCTGCCGTGAGGCCTCCCCAGAGCCTTCTCCTCTCCAGACCGAACTCCCCAGCTCGCTCAGCTGCCTTCATGCCTCGTTGCCACCTCAGGCCGGTCAACGAGCAGCTCGATTCTTCCTGTGAGCCCCTGGCCCAGCAGCCTTGAGCCACCATCGGCCGTGCTGCTGGCAGCTCCCCAGGCCCGGAGGGAAGCGAGCACCTCTGGGTGCTTGCCCTCAGCTCGACAGGATGAGGGCTGCGCATGAGGCGTGGGGCTGGCTGCCGGCAGGAGAAGCTGTTACCTCCGCAGGAGCTGCCTGGATGGGCTTTGCAAAGCCGCAGAGTGGTGGTAACTTTTGGCTTTTTCAGGTTTGCCCAGAATTTCTGACTCATCTATATAGTGTTTTAGAGAAAGCACAGTGTGGAGGTAGAGGTGACATTTTTTCTCAGACCAGCTAGCACAAATGCAAAATAGAGCTTTTCAGGCACACCACGAGTTTTCCAGACCTGCTCTTTGGTTCTTTGCTCTGTGAAGCTTGCACATCAGCCAAGCTGTATGTCCTGAACTGAGTTCTTCCAGTTTATAACTGCTCCCCTGATAAATATTTTCTTCTCAGGACTGTTAAGACTAGGCGGGAAGAAACACAATTCTCTGCCTAGGACACTAGTTTTTTTATGCTCTCCCATTCGGAAACATGCTGGCCCTTTTAAAGCAGCAGAGCACCGTGATTTTCCGTGGGGTGGCCATACCACCAGCTGCAAGCTTTCTCCCACCTCCCTGAAAACCCAGGTGGATTTGAAGAAGAGGTCAGCCTCTGGAACAGGAGGTTGTAATGCTGTAATGTGCCTTCGGGAGCCCCATCGCCGCGAGCAGGAGACTTGCGGGGCACAGGGCAGCCATGCGGGCTCGGGCAGCAGCTGCAGGTACCTGCAGGAGCATGGGGACTCGTACAGAGAGTCAGGCTGCCCTCCAAGGCTATCAGCAGCGCTCAGTATCCAGCCGTGTCCTTTGAACAAGGATGAGAAAGCAGACGGGGGGAGCTGCTCACGGAGTATCATCCACCCTGTGCACTGAAACAGCTGCTCTGCGGGAAAATTAGTGTGAGATCGTGTGGTTAAAGGTGATGTAATAGAAGCGCACGGCAAGACTGCATCGATGCAGAAGGAGCATTCATTCTGTGATGCTGTAAAGCTTGACATTGACTGCCTCTACGATCTTGTAACAAGCACTTTCCACATGCGGAAATGGGGAACGTCAGTATTATTATTTTGTATCTAGTATCTGTTGCTGTCTTCTAAAAATACACACCTCACAATTCCGTAATGCATTTAATAACTGATATATTTCCTTCCAGTCACGTGACCCTTAGAGTTTTACAGTACCAGCTGAGCACTGAGGGGCCAACCACGTTTGCTTTTAGAACTTACAACGATTTCTTTTTTTAACCTTTATTGTAATTAAATTTCATCCAACTCTGCCCCAAGAAAACACAGAGAAATGTTTGAGACTTTTTTTTTTTTTGCTATGACTTCCAAGGTACCCTCTGCATTATTTTCTGACCAGTGAGGACTGCATATTTATAGCTGAGAGCCAAAATCAGCCCAAACCTGCAATGAGAAACAGTTTAGTGTAATGCTGGCAGCATACACAGAGCTAGCATTTTTAACTAGTAAGTGTTAACAACCTTGCTTTCTGTTGAGTGCAGGCTTTGTGTGCTGCACAGCAGGTTTGTGGAGGATACTGAAAAAGTGAAGCAAGAAGCTCTTGCCAAGCCACAGCAGAAATGATGAGCCACAAACCCCTTGACCATCCCGGTTTCAGGACAGGGATGCAGATGGCTTTTGGGGATGCACGGTGTACAACCCATAGGTGGCCTGCCCACCAGTTTCAGGAGGCAAAACAGCCTCTGGCTGGTGGTGCTGCAGGTGCTGCACTGCATCCCATGGCTGCCTCCGGGGAGGGATGGAGAGAGTACTTGGAAACTGTATGGTGGAAAAAGCTATTAGTGTTAAGGCACTTTCTCTTGTTTTCAGCTGTGAACTGTAATTTAGTATGATTATTTGTTTCCTAATAAATTGTGTGTAGCTCATCTCAACATCAAAACACATTAAGCTTTTTGCTCTGATGTCTGTTACGCAGGCTAATTTAATTCATCTTGGGAAAGGAGTCTATGACCAGATGCACGAGATTTGACTCCAAGATATCATGCAGCTTGTTCTTTCTATCTGGATATACCCAGAAGGTCAAATCCTGCTTGTTTCTATCCTCATAATTTAATCAAAGTCAAGAGAGCTCCATAGGTCTATTCATATGAAAGTATATTCGTTTTTGATATCGAAGCAGTATGGAGGGTACTGAACATCAGGTAAAGGTGGTAGCACACGAATGAACTGACAAGAAAGCCATCCACTGATGTTTGTCTTACAAAAGCTTCCAGTGTTTCAGCTGGAGTGGCTACTATTTAGCTAATAGAATTAAAATAAGGATTTTAAATTTAAATGGAATTAAAATACAATGTGGTGACTACTGACAACATTTAACTGAGGATATAACATGAATGCTTATTGCTAATTAGTGAATGAAAAAAGCTTATTAGCAATCTACATCGTGACGTTATTCTGGAGATGAGGATGTGGTTTGTTACTAAAACTACTCTGAAGGCAAAGATAGTCCACAGCTAAACATAACTTAAGGTCATTCTCCTACATTTTATCTCTCTAGTTTTCCGCTCTTTCTACTTATTTTTCCAAATTGCGATAGGACGAGTTCTGCTTTATTTCCATAGTAACTTGGTGTTGAGTTAGCGCGCGCATGTGGAACAGGCGTTGGTCCTGCATCTCCCGCGCGTCAGCGATGCGGGCGTTCGGCTCCCCATGGGAGTCGTGGCTGCCACCACACCAGCTCACCATGCCAGGCATGCTGTCCTCTCGCTGCTTTTGCCTTCCCAGCAAACCCAGCTTTTTTTGTACGATTTCTTTTCTCCTGCAGACGTTTTTTAGTGTTTCCTGAGCCATCTCTGCCTGTTTAGTCTTTATTTTACATACACCGCCTTGCGTTATGGCTTTACATGCTGGAGGAGGCAGGTGGGGAGAGCTGGCCTTTGGGGCTGCACTGCTTTAAAACACACCCAAGAGCCGTTGGGCTGGAAAACTGGCATTGCTGGGAGCAGAGCAGGGCCTTGCGGGGTTGAGCAGTGCCCGGGCAGGGACATCAGCGTTGCTTCACCACCGCCTTCCAACCGCCCTGGTCTTGCCTGCCTTGTGCCCACCCTGGCCCGACAGCGTTTGCGGATGCATTTTGCTTGGTTTAACACCCACCCTGCAAAGATATCCTGTGTCAGTATCTGTGTCGCGTTCTTCTCGGGGAAGAAAATAGAGCTGCAGGGCGCTGCGCTGCATCCTCACAGGTTCTCCTCCGCACGCCGAACACAGCCACGCAGGGACAGAACGGGCCGACAACTTCGGTGGTTGCACGGTAGAATAATTTATAAACATGAGCCCTTACAGAACAGCACGCCAAGAAAGAAACACAGGTCTTTTGTAATATCGATAGTGATTTTGTAATTGATTTCCTGGAACACAGCTTTTAATTGTGTGATATTTTAGTGTCCTATATCTTTGTGTTGTTGTATTTGTCAACAAGATGAGCAAAAGCCGTATTTATTTGTAGTCGCTTTCAGAGTCGTTTAACAATGTACGTTTAACAAAATGCAGTGGATAGAAAGCCAACTTCAGCTGCAGTTCTACAACACAAAGTTAATCAAATTCTATGGGGGGGCTCAGTTAAGTTGCTGGAATAACCTCTGCAGGCTCTGTATGGGCATATTGTTGAATATATTTAATTTTTATATTTTGTGCTGAATGTTGCTGGTTTCATTGCATCTAGGATCTGCTGCCTCGCTCATTTACACTTCCCTTTCGGGAGTGCAAATCCAGTTTTTTCTTTGGAGTTAGCACTTAAATGCAGGTGTGTAATTCACAGTGAGGGGGGGTGTATGGAATCAAAGCGAGCAGAAAGCGGGCTGCAGGCAGCCCGTGAGCTGCAGAAGGCAGGTTCTGGTTTCCTTGTCTGTACCAAATGCTGGGGGTTTCTCACTCAAGGTGACACAGGAGGCAGAACTGAATTCCCTGCTTTCATGTGCAGACCTCCAGTTCCATGAGAGCTCAGCTCTCACCAGCAGACCTCGTGGCAGGAGCCGTGGGATGGCGTGGAGGCTCGGGACTGGGGTGCCCCAGAACAGAAGTTGAATGTCCTCATGTCCTACAGCCAGTCCTTCGTTAGCCTGAGCAAACCGGGCGTCTCACGTGTGGTTGTGAGCTCCAGCACAGGTCTCACAGAAGTTCAGGCTGTTTTGTAGGCGCACACAAATGACCCAGCGCTACAGAGCAGAAAGGGCTCCTGTGTGACTTCATCTGGGCTTGTGTAGCCATGCTGGTAACACACAGGCAGTAGGATAAATGCAGAGCCCCAGACCACTGTACCACTTTGAAGGCCAACAGCCATGTAAGACATTGAGATGTCCTGTGTAAAGAATTCATAAATGACTTTCAAATGACCGATTCCTCTGTTGTGTTTTTATTAGCCCTGTGCAGTATGCTAATACAAGAGAAATAATGCCTTTTGTTTTGTTATTGCTGTTTATCTGGGGGTTTTCACTTGTTTTTGCAAGCGTGTATGATGTCCTAATTCTTGACAATTGTAAGAGAAGTCCCAAGTAACTTAATGCTTCTTCTAAAACCACTGAGGGAAAGCTAGAAAATTATGAGTCACTTCATGCTTTCGGAATCACGAACAAACTGGAACCTGATCCAAAGGTTCACAGAGTTCACTAACACCTGCATTAACTTGTATGAGATTTGAATCAGGCTGCCAATACTTACTTGTTTAGCGCAGCTTTATCAGAGGTTTCATTCTGGACAGAGCTAAATACAGCTCTTTGACAAAACCTATATTTGTACTTGAGATAGTGCATAGTGTAATGGAAGTATAAAAATACTGGTAAGAGATCATTCTGAGTTGCTTTTCGCTGTTTCAAAAAGCTATTCTGCACAGTGTCATGCCCAGTTTCTCCTAATAATATTTCAGGGTTTACCCCAAAATTTTGTTTTGAACCACTGGTTAGTACCCTGTTCTTATGAAATCCAGTATTGTTTGCCGGTTGTGTGTGGAGAAGTAAATTGTGTTTTCTTAACCAGATTATATTGATTTTCAGCAAAAATGGCAGTAAAAGAGGAAAAAATAAAGAGTGGAGAGGCAGGCGGAGAGGCCTCTCTCTGGAGAGGCAAGGAAACGAAGGGAGAGCTGTCCAGAGAGGCCCAGCAGCCCTTGGTGCCTGCCAGGCATCCCTCCGGGAAGGGAGAGTGTGCACTGGTGGTGCTTCCAAAGAGTTTCTGCACCGTCTGAGGTCCATAAAGTCCTCGCCCACTGTCTTTGTGGGAACTTTGCATAGATTAGCTTGTTTGCTAATGCTACTGCTAGGGGAGAAGTCTAAAAGCTTCGTAATTGGATTTTTTTGTTCTTTACATAACAGCAGGAATTCTTTTATGCACCAAATAAAGAGTTGTGTTATTTGCCAGCACTAACCATAACGGATTAAAATAGCAGCACAGGCCACTTATTCTGAGAGGGAGAAGCATTAGAACTGTATCTTTTGCTGAAAGGTGAGCAGCAAAATCATCTGGAACGTATTGACGAGGACCTTAGCTTTAATGAACACTTCCACTGCTCTTGCTTCAGCCATGCTCAGCCTCATAGATGGTGTCGCACTTTGTCTCTGAAACGCCAAAGTCTGTGTAATGTGGGCTGGTTTTTTGCGTGCGTGTGATTTTTTTAAAGGAAAAATCTAAAATAAACAAAAAGATTGAAAACAATTAACATTTTGTAGCCAAACAAAAATAACATTAGTTATTTTTAACGCTTTATATTCTAATTAGTTTTGTAGAGTATGACCCACAGTGAGTTATGGAATTAGTTGTGGTGGCTTTGTGAAATCCTGGAACAGCATTGCCTTACCTATGAAAAGAGCAAAAGACCTTGCCATAATCTGCCCTTATGAAGAAATGTCTTAAAACACATGTAAAAATTCAAAAATCTTAACTTTGGACAGGTAGATAGGAATAATAATCTCATAATTTTAGTGTATGGCATCCTCTAGGAGCTGAGAAGTAAAAGCACCCGTTTTGGTGTGCTTGGGTTAGGAATATTGGATTAGACACTGCCCGTGTGAATCAGGAGTCACCCGTGATACCTGTCCTTGCTTTGAGAAGTCTCTGAGTGTAAGTCTGTGCCTGGTGTCTACTTGATGGCAGAGACCGACACGCTGTGCCCTAGCAGTCACTGCTCTTTCCTGGGAGTGACAAACGGTGGTCCTCCGTGTGAGCCAAAGCGTGTTGTTGGCCTGGTGGCCATAAGCCTTTCTGCATAAGGCGGCCTGTCTCCTCCTTTTGATTTCCCTTTTAATACTAATTATGAGCCAGATTGTTCACTGATCATTTGAGCCAGTCCCCTCTTCAGGCACAGTAACAGCTCAGATGCGACCAAGGTTCATGCTGCTTTAATTTGCAGCTTCATTTCACCTGGGACAGTGCCTAGATCAACCCGAGTCTGGCTCCCAGAGCCCTGGAGACTTACAGATGAGGCAGTAAGTAACTTATGAAAATGATTAAATAAAGGTGGCATGTCTAGGCCAAGATGGGCAGGCATTATGATGGGGTAATTCATCTTTACCATTTGCCAGTCTTTGATGGATTATTTCAGAAAGGCTTTCCTCTCTGGGAACAGGAGGCAGACAGGAGCGCCCAGGAATCCCATAGTCTGCTGAAGATCAGCACTCAGTTTGCAAGCTGCAGGTGCTTAGCATCCCAGTGCAAATATTTCAGTTTTTACACTAGTGGTTTTGTGTGTGTTGCCTCCCCCTTCCTTGTGTACTAACACAGTACTCGGTGAAGAAACAGGCAGAGAGGCAGTGGCAGAGGACAAAGGGTGGTTTTCCTCCAGGTTGTATGTGCCCTTTCTCCTGTGAAGCCATCTACTTAATGATTAAATTGTTTCATTTGAAGTTCATGTATAGTAGCAAGTTTTTGCTTTTATTGCAGTCAACATTAAAGCTTGAATTCACCTACATGGGTTGTGAAGGCTTCCGTGAAATGTGTGCAGAGTGATCTGGAAAGATAATTGCTCACTTGGTTAATGCTTGTGCTGCAGGACCATGCTCCAGGTAGGCAGCGTTTGTTCTCACTCCTCTTTAGAGAAAAGAAAGATAAGGAAAATCTGGCAGGTTCTGTCAGCTCTCGTGGAATAAAGCCATGGAGTGACGGTTGTCGTCTTGCCTACGCTGTTGTGCTGTCATATCCATTTCCCTGACCTTTTATCTCAGCCTTCTTCAACAGGAAAGCATTTTGAACCATGAGAAACCTTACAGTTGTGGGAAACCCTTGAAGCTTTGCCAATAAATTATAATAGATGGTAGTTGAATCTTTTCAGTATTTTTAAATGCCGTGTTCATTTCTTGATTAGTGATTCAGAGCTGCATTCCACTCTTCTTCATCCCGACGTGTGCTCATTTGTATTACTTTTCTTAGGTTGGCATTCTTGTCCCTCTTGTCTGCGTGGATGCTGGAGCAGCGTTCAGACACCTTTCAACAGCATCGTTAAGCTCCTGGATAAGTCAGAGCTCGTTTCAAAGCTGGGAGCGCAATGAATAAATATTTTAGAAATCTGAACATGCACCTTCAGCAGTAGTTTATTTTCTTTGAATTTATATTACCATCAGAGGGCACTTATCTGTAAAGTTATTTTGGATTCTTACCATCAGTTGGATTGTTTGGGGCTTGGTCAGAACGACCTTTGTTTATTGACGGCATATTCCTTTGGGAAGTTGAATGGGAGTTTTACTGGTCCTTTTAAGTGGACGGTGTCGCAAGGGTAAGATTTAACCGAAGGCCAGCCATTTTACATAATCTGGGCCCTTTCACCCTAAAATGACAGTCCTGCCAGCCCTGGTCCCCCAGGGAGCACGGCGGGGTGCCCCTGTGCAGCGCTGGGCACCCAGCTGCAGCCCTGTGCCAGGCACCTCGTGCCGAGCTGGACCGGCCTCAAGGGAGCTGCTTTGCCCTTTCCCTGCTCTCTGCTATTAAAAATAATCATTTCTAATCTTAAAGATTTTACTCAAGTGACATTTTACCCTGACAAGATCCTCTTGAGAGATGAACTTAGCGTCTTTGGATCAGCAGATGAGGGGGAAAGTGAACCAAAATCAGCGGTGTAATATTTAACCATACTTTAAATGTCATTTGTGGACCAATATAATTTACTATTGCAATTAAGATACCTGTAGTATTCTTAATAATGGACTTCTTACAAACTTAACTATTTGTTAATGTAAAACATTTAAACAACTTGAAGAGTAATCCTCAGCTGTTATAATCATCTCTGCAAGACTTTATTGATTTTCATAATTGACAACAATACTTCTAGTTTAACGGTTTTAAAAAATGTTCTTCCAAGTTTTGATAGAAGGAAACTTTCTCATAGGGAAAGTGAAATGCCATAAAACCCATGTTATTAAGTCCTCTGAGTAAATGAATTTAATTTCACTTGTTGCGTTTGTTAAGCACAGCCATGCAAAGCAATTAATCTTCCTACTCACGCATACAGTATTTATTTTAGCTGATGAATCTCTAAGGAAGAGGTCAGAGACATGTCCGCATCTTCTGTGGCTTTGTGAAAGACAAATACATACAGTTAAAAAGAATTACAGAAGGGAGGACATCAATAACTGTGTCCTTCATCTTTCTGGGCAAAAACACACTGAAAGAGAAACTCTTCTTTAGGAGAAGGACTGTGATAATCAGCCCAAGGATGATATTTAAGCTTCTTTGAATATTCCTATTCACTTTCCTCTCAAGCTAAGTGGATGTGTCTTATCTGCTGTACAGTCGCAATTAATGAGAAACCTATAGCCCTGTTCGGCACGTCTGAGCATTTTTCACTGCTTTTAATTGACTTATCCAGCATCTAGTGTGACTTGATGGATTTGGATGGTTTCCTTTAGTCCCTGCCCTTTGAACATTTCTTTTTCTGCTAACATTTCACATTTGAGGTTTAATCTCTTGAAACTTTATTAGGAAGGAATTAGCTTCTACAAGAACTGAGCTGCGGAAAATGGACATTTGGATCTCATCCTAGTTCAGAAGAACATTGTTGTTGCGGCTGATGCTTTGGAGTGTGGGTCTCATTAATATACCCTGCACAGTCCGGATCACGAGAGCATCCTCCTCCTGTAGAAGATCCATCTATCAGCTGCAGGGAGTGCAGACAGAACAGGCTGATGATTTTACTCTAAATTGTATATTCTGTTTTTATCCCAAACATTATAATACCCCAAACATATATCGCTGTCTGCTGTCCCAGACTCAGTGCAACACAGTAGTCCGGGCAGCAGCAGGGACTCCTCTCTTTGACTTTCTCTGCTGTCTTTTACTAAGTTATGCCACTCCCTCACTTTGCTTAAACTGTACAGAGCAGTTCTCTATAGGATGCGTCCCTTCCACGTGCCATATCGCCTCCAATACGCACCCGAGCTATTGTGAACCTGGCAGAAGGAGAATGCTGATCTCTCAGTGACCCTTGTAGGTTTCGCAGATCTCCGGGATCACAACTTCCATCTAAAGTCCCAATTTCTTTAATGCACTGAATCTTACAATTTTAGTCTGTAATACAGAAGAGTCATTTATGCTCAATCATCTTTTCCCCATTTTTATTGCATTCTAACTTTGTCTAAGTCTCTGGAAAGATTCCTTGTTGATAAGATGAACAGTCTTCTCTACTAGAAACCTTATTTTCCTGTCCCTTGATTAGTCTCCTGTCACCTCTCTGAACTTAATTCATTTTTTCAATGTTTTTCTTTAATTGTCGGCACAAAACCCAGAGCTAATAGAACCTCTGTATTCCAATACAGCGTTGCCTTATTTACATTTCTAAAGATTGCAGTAGTTCATTTTACCACATTATTGCACTGTGATTTTCTGTAACTCCAGCCTTCTCCCAGAGCTGTTAAAACTCACGTTTTTCCGTGCTGGAGCCCTTTACTCTGACAGATCCAGTTGGATACTGGAATTTTTTTGCCCACCGATAGGACAATGTTTGGCTATGGTGTAGCATATGCTGTTTGCTTCTTCCCTCTTGTCCAACCAAGGACAGTCACCTGCTCTCTTAGTTATTTTCAGCTCAGCTATTTTTAATTCACTTGCACAGTAATGATTTCATGTCTTCCTAAGTCATTGGAGAAGAGGTGAAGTGTCAAAAGGCCAAAACCTGGGACCTGGACTGAACACACCCTCCTTCTGTGCTGGTTCTCCATTTACAATTAGGATTCTTTTCTAAAGTTGTCTTTTGTCACTTTCATGTCCATTCAGTGTAATATACTGATTTTGTAACGTTCTGACTTAGTCAAAAGTCATACAGTAGCAAATCTAATGCCTGCAGAACTGTGTTGCATTGCCACTAGTTAACCCCCATACCTCTAATACCATCAGAAGAAATTTGCCTTGCTAGGTTGACACTGCATTTTTTACACACCCGTGTACTGGCATTTACTTTATTAAGCTTCTGTACTTCTTTATAAATAATGTCACATATTGCTTATTCCATTACATTGTGCAGGATCGGTGTCAGGCTGACAGTCCTGTAACTATCCAGATCATCTCATTTTCTCTATTACTCATTTGGTACAGTAGCTGCCTGGTTCATTCTGATTCTTCTTGCCAAGGACTTGCAGTATGTCACAAAAAAGATTATTGTAATTATATCTTTAAAACTCAGCCATAAAGGAAGGGTTAATGTCTATTAAACTACCATTTGATTCTTAATACTTTGGTTGCTATATTTGTCAGGAAAATGTTACAGCAAAATGTATTTTTTCTGAATATGAACTGCTGTATAGTGAAATGTTTTTTTGGCTGGTTGTATACTCTGGCCTTGTACTGCAGGGAAATTTGTACCTTCTCAGTTTATGTTTATGGCTCCCTTTCTTACCTAGTAAGCCATTGCCAGATTTGCAAAATAAGAAAACCTATTTTAAGAAAGGAAGAGAAGTCCCCATGGCTCTTTAGAGACTATGAAAATACCTTCCAGCTACTGCTAGACTGCGTTGAGGTGTTCTTTATTCACAGGGCAAGATCTTCCCTGTTTTCTTCTGATGTTTGGTGAAACTGAGAAGGAAAATGATGCAAAGTTGATGCTCTGGGTTGGTCTACTGGAATAATTTAATTTTGGATTTCTCTCTCGTGCCAACTGCTTTGGTTCCAAAAAGCCTTTCAGGCAGTAGCAGACTACCATAGCAATGAACTGTGTTATTTAGGAATGAAACTGGAGTTCACCAAAGCTGTCCTCCCAGCTCTCTGAGCTCCGTGGTAGAAACCTCCCAGCCTTCTGATTGTGCCACAGGCTCAGAAAATGCAGCTGCATGGAGGTCCTTCTGCATGCCGTGCTGGAGAAGGCTTTGTGGTTGACTTACAGCTCTAGGTTACGTATCTGCAGACTCTGCCATCTCGCATAGAGACCTTGCCAGGTCTGAATGCTGATGTGAGAGCTGCAACATGGCTTGTTCCGAGCAGCTATGAGGAAGTCTGGTGGTGCGTGTAGGTTGTGCAGGCTGGCGGCTCGTGGTGCACCACGTCTCCGCTGCAGCCTCCGGCTGGAAGGACTTGTGGTGCTGTGTCTCTGCTCGCAGCTTGCACGTGGCCACGTGTGTCACCGCGGTGCAGGCTTGATAAATGGGATGCTTCCCGAAGAGCGATGTCTCTCAACAGACTTTTTGCAGCAGAATGAGCCATTAAAACTTACAAAAACTGGTGGAGTAGGGACTAGTGCGGGGAAAGTGGAGGTAGAGAAATCACTCTAAATTCTAGAGCTGTCATCTACTGATCATCACAGGTGAAGTTGTGAAGGACTAGAGATTAGAAGTTTATGAAACTGTGTTTGAGGGTTCTCATTGCTTGTTTCTGTAGTACTCTGAGAATGCTCCAATGCTGAGGGGGGCAAGAACACAATTTAAGCCACAGAAAACTTTGGTAGTTAAAGAATATGATAGAAATGTAATTTCAGAGAAGCTCTAGGGGAAGGGAAATGTGTGTGTATGTTTTTTTTTTTTTTTTTTAACCTTTGCATTTTGTAACTGTACTGCTGAGAGGAAGGGAAGGGGGAAGAAACTCAATCTCAGACATCACACAAGAGAAAAACGGTCTGTTATTGCCATCATCTTTGTGAACAAAAGCTCATTGCTGGCATTCCTGTAAGATAAAAGAGGGAAGACATTCCTAAAGGAAGCTAAGTAAGAGGAAAGAATTATTATTTTTTCCCTTACCCAAAGAGAAGTGTAACCTCAGAATGCCCTGCAAGTTACACAGCCCTGGGGCTAAGGGCTGGGTCTTTGGTTTCGAGGTCCCCAGGGGTGATTAACTGGAGTAATTAAGAATAAATATTTTGGCTACATACAATCTATATGGCCATTTTGTCTGGGTTATTTTTATCTTTTCATCCTTTGTTTCAGGTTTTGCTTTTCACCTTTGCTTAAATAAAGAGTAGTCAAGCTGAATGTGAATGAAGTTTTAAGTGGAATTCTGATTTATTGAACATATCTGGGATACTCAGACCCTGGTTTTGTGCCAGGCACTCTGAGGTGTAAGGATGAACTGGTGAGTCATTAACTCATTTCTGGATGTCCTGATTACCATAACCATGCGATAGCTTTCATCTAAAAGACCCAATACCTATTCCCAACTTTTTTGTACCTCTAAAATTTGGATTTGCTTGCTATCTTCTGTGCTGTTGTGTGGTGGAGAGGAAACAGAAAAGTTGCTCGAGGCCAGTGAGTATGGGGTATCTCTGGAGTAACTTACGCGTGTGCTAAGTACCAGTGGGCTGTGTTCACGCGTTGGCTCATCCAGGAGCCAGGTGAGCTCTGCGCAGCGGCCTCGGACACGTTCCCTGCTCCTGCCTGCAGGGAAATGTCCCCCAGGATCCACGTTCACAATGCATGTGCTCAGCAGCAGTCCCCTGTCTGCTGGGAGGAGAGGGGCAGGTTTTCTTCACACCTGTAACTGCTGCGTTTTGAGTTCTTCTCAGAGTGCAGGTTCCTCCTCAAGAACAGCTTAGACTGTGCTAGTTTTGTGTCTGGATTGCAGTCTGTTTCCCTTTCTGCCAGACGGCGTGTAAACCACAAACCTCAGGAGTCCTGTAGCGTTCCTGTCTGCACTAGTATTTACACGGGTACTAGCTAGCACAAGTTAACTCACCGTAAACAACTTGATATTTAAAAATGCAGCGCAGCAATGTCTCTGCGCAGCAGGGACAGAATCCGAGGTGGCACGGCGACCGGGGTGATTTGGAGCTGCCGTAGGCCTCTGGTGCCCAGGACGGCGGCCGTGCCAGCTGCCCGGAGTGTGGCAGCTCTGCAGTGCCAGGCTGGCAGGCCAGGCCTTCTCCGCAGGGCCTGGACAGCTCAGAGAGCTCTGCCTGCATCAGCGGCTCGCACACGCGGGCCAATGCTGTCTGCCTCGGGGCTGCGGGCAACGCGCTCTCTAGGAACCGTGTCTGAGGCAGGAAGCCTGAGACGAGCTCCTTCAAAGAAGTCGTGGTTCTTCAGAACGGCGGAGGATGGCCAGCCCCACGCTGGTCACCCCTCCCTTCCTCTGTCTTTTGCATGGGCTGTCTTCCTCGTTGTGTACCAGGAGCATCCTCTGCAGATCCAGTGAGTGCTTAATTATTGCTAGCAGCCATGAATGTTAAATAACATTAGAAAGCATATGCGTCTGAGAGAGCACAGAAATCCGAGTGGTAAAGTAATTCATTTTTTGGATCTGGCCCAAAAATTCTAGCTGGTGCCTTGTGATGTACATAAGGAGAATGTCAATAAGTTGGAGCAAAATCGGTTGTGACAGATACACATGCACATCTACAGCCTTAGTGTGTTTAAAGTTATGGAGGGCTCTGAAACAATCTTGAACTGCCGCTTTTTAGCTGTCCTGTAATGGAAACAAAATGAATCATTAATATTTAACGTAGAACCTGATTTTTTTTTTTGACTGTCAGTTGGAATTTAACACAAATGTTACATTTTTGTTTTATTGCCAGTTGGAGAATATTGGCCAACGCTTTTGTAATGAAGAAAAAGTATTTGCAGTTTTTCAGTTTTGTGAACTGTCACTGGGATGGAAGGAGAAAGGAGGAACCAAGGATGAGCACTTCCAAACTGAACGTGCCATTATTCTGTGTTGGAGGAGTGCCCGAATGAAGCTGATGAGCCGAAGCAGCGATGCAGACATGCATAGCCGTAGGCAGTTACTAATGTTCAGCTGGTATTTTACATCAGTGAATAAAAATGGACTGCCAAGTGATATAATACTCAGTAACTTCCTTTTGAAATTTGGTGTATGCCACAGAATGCATAACATCTCTCTAGTGTTTGTCTTGGGGTGACTTTTTGTTCAGCTGGTTGAGCTGACCATACTGTACAGCTCGCTTCTGTGAAAGCTCGCCTTAAGTTGCCGGGATGGAGGAGAGAAAACGAGAGCTGACAGTGCCCCTCATGAGGGGAGAGATGGGGACATACAGCAACATTTCAGATCTCTGCTTATGGCTGTCGATCATGACATATATTTGTAATATAATTTAAATAGATGACAAGCAAATGGCGTATTGAATTGGCTCTCTGGTGTCTCTCTGTGGTTTCCTGTGTGACACGAAAAAGCCACAGTAGTTGTCAGAAATACTTTTTGTGGTACATTGCAATGCTGTTAAGCCACATCATTCATTTCATTTTGCCTTGCATGTGATTGATACGCCACAAAGCGTTTTGTAGTTGGAGTGGTGCAGGTAGAATGGTGAACCTTGACACAAGTAGCCAAATCCTCAGCTGCTGTGAATTGGAGGAGCTCTGTCCAAGCCAAAGGAGTAACCTTGCTTACACCAAGTAATGTGTGACCTTTAATACAAAAGATGTTTGGCTCTGACTTTCCTTTCCCTGCGTTTTGTAAAATACAGATCTTCTTTTAACGTGAGCTATTATCCCCAGGTCTCCCCAGGGGCTAAAAACCACTGAGTAAACCCAAAGGCTTTAAAGCTGAAAGGTTCATTCTGTTGTTTAAAAAAGGCTCGTAGAATTCCCATTACTGTCACTTGGAGTTAGGTATAAAGAATGCACAGGAAAAAAAATCTAGAATGTAATAACATTTTTAATGTCAAAATGAATGTGAAGTTATTGATGTCTTTTAAATCTTAAGCAACAAATATTGAATGTAGTTACAAAAATTATTTTTGTTTTCTCCAGTGTTTCTTCAGTTTCAATGTGAAATCCTCTAAGTCTTTATGTATAAATATAAATATGTAAGTATATAAGCACATAATATATGTGTATAAATACCTAAATTTATGAATATAAATGCATAAGTATAAGCACAGAAATATATAGACATCTAAACATTCAAACATAAATATAAAAAGTATAAACGAGGATATAAAAGCCTGTAAACAGGCAAAACGTAAATATAGGTCTTTTGCTTATATTATGTAGGGAGTTTCATTCCAAGTACTTGCCTAGTGTCTGATACTGTGATGCATGCATATCTCTTGGTACACTGGAAACACCGGATGGAGGTGATGGGCGAGTGGAGCTCTGCAGTTCCAACTGACCTGAAAAATAAACTTCTGTGGTTACTATTGACTGCAGATCAGTCCAAGATGGGCAGGGGGCTGTTGCAGCAGCATGGTTTGGGTGTGACAAAGTCATGGTGCCTCCAAAGAGACCGCTTTCCAAGGGAATTAGCTGCGCAAAGCTAGAACAGAATTCCACCACCGTGGTGCGTTTTATTTTATACCATTTCCTGAAGTACTGCTTGCAGCTTGCCTAGTTCCTGTGCTAGGACACCGTGGGCTGGCTTACGGATGCGTCACATAGTCGGTGGTGAGAGGCTCTGTCCTTCCTGACAGCTCCGGCGCTGCTGCTGCTGCTGCCGCCTGCATGGGAAATACGCTTGGCGTGGGCCCACCAGGGGAGACTCGCGTGGCGTGGGCCTAACGGCGGAAACTTGCATGGCATGGCCCTGGCTCACGTCAGGCTCGACTAAAAAAGAATGCAAACCCTATTTCTTCCATCAGCATTTTTAAAGCAAGTTGTTGTGTTTTGGGGAATGTGACTCATGACTTTTTTAAGCTCACTTTTTAGAGTTTATTTAATGTAATCTATTTATTTTATATAGGGTTATTTTATATATTTTATAGTCTGACTATCCAGAACTGCTCCCAGTGGCATGAGAAAAGCTCTTCATGAAACTAAAACACATTATTTGGAAATTATTGAAATCCAAATCATTGTGAGGGTGAAATTAGGCTTCTGTTTGCCCTCTGTTACAACGGCTGATGCCGAAAAATGCCTGTGAAGTACTGCGAGTGATGCTTGGGGTGCAGGAGTCGCCCATCCCAGATTTTGTGCCCGTGGGGCCGTGTCCTGCTGGCTGCTGCAGGGCTCCCCTGGCCCAGTGGGGCAGGGGGCTCGTGGTTTGTGCAACCTCCGTGCTGATCTGCTGCTTCTGCTGCTGTTTTGATTTCATAAAATAGAAAATGGCACATCAAAATTAGATCAGTTTTTTTCTAAGAATATCCTTGTATGATAGTGTTCAGTCATATTGATAGCCCTAGCTGTTAATGAGTAGTATGCACTGAATTACAAGTCAATTTTAGTTCATTTTTTAATTAAATAAAAGCCAAATATAAATTCTGATAATCAGTTAATCTGCAGGTTGATTAATAAGTGGTAACATGCAGCATCAGAAATTAGTTTTAATTGTTTGGAATTTCAGGTGGGAAAAAATTGGTGGGAAGAGTCTGGGGAGGGTGTTTGCCTTACTTGTAAAGTGCCTTCTTTTCTGTGGAAAGGGGAGTCCCGGAGGTCAGACCCGGAGGCTCAGCGAAGAGTTGTCTGAGGGTCCTCGTGGTCTTACAAGTCCTGGCTCCCTGGGTTTCTCACTCTCAGTACCTTGGTTATTCGCCAGTAACCTTGGCGTGGAGTTGTTCCAGGCACCTGGGCAATACACGAGTATTTCAGCGAAGGACATTCACCTGGTAAAGCTGGAAAACCTGCAGCGAGGGTGGGCCCACGCTCAGTGCCCTGGGGCTGAAGCAGTGCAGCTGCAGCCAGGAGCACTTGTAAGAGAAAATGAGCAGCCCAAGGAGTACCTGGAAAGCAGCTATCCCCTACAGCTGGTGCAGAAGCTGGCAGCCTGCAGGTGGATCCTTATGCCAGCAGGAGAGGTGTCTGCACTCTAAAAATGTGTAGCTTATTGCTAAGATTTATAGCTTGTTGTTAAGATTTAACGCATTTCGTTCATGCCCAGCCTGGCCCCAGAGATGTCCTGTCTTCTTAGGCAGCATGGTGGTGCTTGCACACCACTAAGAGGTGCCAGCTGCTGACCATGGCTGTAATGGAGGGCCAAGTGTAGGGGTGATCTCTGCTGGCTTTCACTCTCTTGAAGTGTTTTTTTCTGTACCAAAAATCAGTAAGGGGCATACCAAGCCGGCATGTTTCCAAATGCCACGTACCATGCAAAAAATGAAATAAATACCTGTCAGATTACTTAGTGGTAAAATTTTAATACAAATAGTGAAATTGAATCATGGATGAGCCTGTGTGCTCATGTTAGTATTTCTGTGATGTCAGGTAAAGGCACAGGGATCAGACCCCGAATTTTTTTGTTTGGCAGTTCTCTATGGTCAGATTGCCATGCGACCTGAGCCAGCCCAGAACTAACGAGGCTGTGAGTCGTTAAGGCAACAACGTGCACCAATTTGCAGCCGCACTGATGTACAGAGAACAGCCCAAGCTCATGGAGAAACCCTTTGTGGGTGCTGGAAATGTGGGGTGCTGTGGGCTGTGCTGGGAGCACCAGCTGCCCGTCATCGTGCGTTGTGTGCAGCACCAAGACGTGATGCAGATCTCCCGGTGCTCCACCAGGTGCTTTAGCATGAGATAGTGTTTCCTTCCCTAATCTGATTTAAGCTATTCAGGTGTGTTTTGCTTCAATAAATAACCTCTTAATATAAAAGGATTGCTATTTTGTCATTGTGCCAGAGATGAAAAGGGCCAGAAGATAATTCTATACATGGAAAAAGAAAGGAAAAAAGGTAAGGGTGTCTGTGTGATTATAAAGATAGGTGGCGTGTATATTCTGCTAAAAAGCGTTTTACCTCTGAACATCTAATAAAAAGGAAAGTATGGGCAGATTGTTTTAGTTATTCCATAGCAAAAAATTATTCTGACAGCTCTGTATAACAAATTAACTGTATCGTCCTGATCTGTGATCTTCTGACGTGATCGTATCGGCCATCAGGCATCCCACCTAAGCCTTCAGGGTGGCCTTACTGGTGTTTGAGTGGCTGAAGGCGGGAGGCTGGTGGCAGAGTTTGGTGTAGAAGTCCTTCTCAGCAGTGTATGACTGCTGAAAAGACTGGGCTTTTACAATTCCTTTTGTCTTCTAGTCTGACAGGGTTTGTGAGGGAAGTGTGTGTCCAGATACGTGCATATATGCAATCCTATGAACACTGCAATCTCAGCAACCACGTTTGCATTGGGATGGAGATACTGCATCTAAGCACGAGGCTGTTCCATTGCTGGACACTACGTCTACTCCAGAGTGAAGCCAGTAGGGGCATTGGCATTTCTAGTGAAGGAAACATTGGAGTCAAAACCTAATGGGCTAAACTGGAGGAATAAATCTGTACTTGGTTGGCTTCCAGCACAGATACCCACAGGGCTTATTTGAGTGTGTGAATATGACTGCCTGAATGTGTCTGCTTGTATGTCTGTATTTTTGTTCTAAATTGCTGTTTTATTTTGAGGAGAGAAAGAGCATCTGGTGCATCAGAAGGACAGTGCTACGTGGAGCTTTAGTGCTGTAGGCTGTGAAGCAATGGATTGTGTGCTGAAAGGGTGAGTTGGGCCCTCCCTGTGGGAGCCCACAGGTTGTTCCTCCCTTGCTTGGGAACCCTGAGTTGCAGACCCACATTTTTGCATCTTGCTACCAGACAGGACTAATGGCCTGGCCCTGGAATAAGAGTGCAAACAAATTCCAGAGCCTCTTGTAGGAAAGTCACAAAAGCACTGTTTATTCGTTGTTTTTATGGGCAGTACCATATTAAATTTAGGGTTAAAACAAAGAATCCAGTGATTTCGTGTACCTAAAGAACAGTTGGTTAATCAGTCGATTCTGTTTGAGCTAGTTACCCCCATTTTTGGACACAAGAAAGGAAGATTTATTAAATATCTTTTTTTTTTTTTTTTTAAATCTATTCTCTAGGCTTTTTAAACCTAACTAAGTTTTAGCTGGATACACAAGTGGTTTCATAAGGTTTCATTATCACATAGGAGGGCTGGGTGGCAGGAACGATGAAGCACTGTTAATCTAAGAGTGATATATTGCCTGTGTCGTTATGAACATCTGTACAGTGGGGAAAAAAATGTATGTGCTTTGGAAATGGAAGCTAATGAAGTGAAATTACCAGGATGAAACATGAGCGATTGCCCTGAATTCCAGCGAGAGCCACATCCATCGGAGCAGTGATGGATGCCTCTCCGGCAGGGTGAGCGCAAACCATGGCAGAGCGGCCGCGTGGTGCTCGCTGCTGCTGTGGGTCGGACGCTCACTGGGGAGCTGCAGAGCTCGTGTCTTGGGAGCAGTGCTTGAGGAATGAAAGCAAGCAGGCTGGTCATAGCAGGGGTGCGTGTTTCTTTAGCTACAAACCCTTCATTGCTTTCTAGCAAATTAAAAAATGGAAAAAAAGAGCAAAGGAGTCACTGTCTAGTAATGACTCGTGCTCTGTATTTTCCCTTTCCTTTAAGTAGGGATATTTGCTGTTATAATTTTCTACAGACAATACGTCTTTGAAGGGTTTTTCAATTAAGTTACCTAACAAGTCCCTGAGAGTATCTTGAGGTGAAGACAGAGAAATCTGGCATAGTGATACGCCAACATAAAATAACTAAAATACAAATACTACATTGATTTGGGGTTCTTTTAATGTTATATCTACTTACTCTTTTCTTTTTATTCACTCCATATGTAACATAAAAAAACTAACTGGATATAGAATTAAAAGGCCAATTAGAGCTCCTTGTCCCATTCCTGCCCTCATTCAGTTCCAGGTAAGAGCTAACATGTGCGTGTATATATATACACACACACACTCAGGATGAAAAGTGTGCTGCCTCGCAATATGTATTCTTAACATATTCACATTTAGCTGCGCTGCAGCAGCTGCAATCGTAATTTAATTCACTTTCAAATTAAAGATTTATTTTTTTTTTAAAGTATTCTGTAACATAAAGCTGAAGACATTACAGTCCTTTGAAACTCCCACAAAACACAGCTTATTGTGGTGTTCTGGCTGGCTGAGTTTTGCAGGAAGCACTTAGGGCATTGTGGGATTCTTCTCTTGTCACATTGCTGGATTCTGAACCTCATTTCTTTAACAGAAAGTTTGAACATGCGAGGCAGGCCAAGTGCCATTTTATTATAGGAACATAAAGTTTTTCAGGTTAACTTTGATGTACTTGACAAAATGGAAGCTTTACTTAAGGGACTATTTACCTGTTAAAATAACTGGTCATTGTTTCTTTGTTTTTATGTCATTGTCCTTATACATCATCATCTGTTAGACAAAAGAAGATTTCACTTCAATCTTGTATTCTATTCAGTACATATCCCAATATAACTTCCTGTGATTTCCCCCATGTTCTAAAATTTGATGAATGTTATGACATCACGAAGGTGGCGAGATGGTTTTAAATATTTTTTTGTCAATAATCATGAAATATATTTTTCTAATTCTGTGCTCTGCCTTTAATCACTATTCAGATTTGCAGACACAATATTTTTTCCTTTCATTCACACGTATTTCCTTTATCATGCCTTTATTATCAGACTTTAGAGAAATCAATTTTCATCTGGAAAAAATTGCTAATTATTTTTTCTCAATACGTATTTCTCTAAGTTCTCTAATTTTCCACAGTAGGAGCCTTTCCTAGAGACTTAGGCTGTTTTTTTCTCATCATCTCTCCTGTCTCCTTTTAATGTGGAGTGAATCATTATTGGATATCATCTCTTCCATCTCAGCTTTTTGCAGTAATTTTCTCTCATATTAGAGTTGTGCTTAACTGTTAATTTTTGGAAGAAGCTTTTTTTCTTCATTTTTTGATTTTCCTCATTACCACTGAAGAAAAATGCAATGTTCCACCTCCCTTTTCACATTCCTTGACTCTCTTTTACTCTTTCTTTGTTTTTTTATGTCTGATTCCCAACTCTTTTTGAGTCAGGTGTTGCTGCTACTGTATTCTCCTCCTTCCTGCACGTTGATGGGAAGTGAAATAGAAGAAAACTTTTTCCAGTTTCATACAGAAGGGATCTTACTTCCTGGCAGTAAAGATGCCTAAGTGGGTACACAGAGATGGGCCTACAGTATGTTCTACAAGAAGTTTATTTCTTCCTCAAATGAGCAAAGGCTCGGGAATAGGTTCTGCAGAGTTAGCTGCAGTCTCTGTAAAGCAGTGCTGCAGGGACAACAGAAAGAGTTGCCCTCCCTTGCTCAAAGCAAATAATTTGCTTTATGATGTTGCTTATCTCTACTCTCCAGGCACTTATCTATCTCTTTTTACTCTTATTATTTTCATCTGTGTGGTGGGCAGTTCTCCCAGGGTCATTTTTAACTTTTCTTTCTATCTTTCACATGCACTACAGTTTTGTTTCATAAGGCCGTCTGTCTCTTTTATAGTCTTACACATAGGAAGTATTTGCTCCCGTTTCTGCTTGGATTTAGTGTCCCCTCGTCATTTGCTTCTGTCAGTAGACATTTGTATGTACTCATGCTTCATTTCTATGCTGACTCAGGAATGGTTTTTCTTTTTAAAGCTCAATTTACCTTCTTTTGTCCTGTCCATGCAGTGCCATGAAGGATCCTCCTAAATACACTTTTATAACCTATTAAAACATACTTCTTAAAATGTATCTTTCTACCTTTGCTTGTTGCAATTATCTCTGTATTTATTTTTGGTTTTGGTTAATATTATTATTTAGACGTTATTATGAGGACCTAAGTCTTCAGATGTTTAATATTAGACTAGGATTAGCTAAAGGCTGTTCCTCCTGTGGATGCTTTGCAGAGGAAATTTGCAGCATTGGGCTCTGGTGACCTCATCCTGTAGCGTGTTTCTTGCATTCTTTATGAGCAGGCCTCGGTAGCTGTACAAAATTGCATTGATTTCAGTAGAACTCACATCTATCACATAAACGAGGTAATGGATTGTAACTAACATCACCGTTAGGAAAATATGAGCGGTGAAATCTACCTTGCTAAAGGGCAAGGCAGGAAACCAAGTAAGGGCAAATACGTCCCTGCCTTTCCTCTGGGGCTGCCGCTGCTCGGTGCGGGGCATGTCTGTGGCAAAGCAGGAGGCCGTGGGTGGCAGCGACCAGGAGGGAACATGCATGGAGGGACGTTTGGGCCTCCTAAAACCAAGGTGTTTTATGGCAGCTCTCAGGGAAGCTTTGTCTCTGTTGTACGAACAGTGCAAGTAAGTCATTTCCTACCAGGACTTCTGATACTTCTCAAACTTCCCCTTTTTCTGCCGTCCTTGCGCAGGGCCTCAGCAGGGCCTTGGATGCTGTTCCCACAGGTTGTGTCCTGGACGTGGTGCTGAGGCTCTGCTCCCTGTGGCCCTGCTGGAGACGAGGCTGGAGCAGGTGGGCCCAAAGGTGCCTGCAGCCTCGGCCATGCCCTGACTCTGTGTCCTGCCGTTTTTCTGAAGGGGTCTGATGGCGGTGCAGTGTGTGCTCTGTAGGTTGCCGGTAATCTGCTCATGGCAGGGAGAAGTAGAGACCAGGGTGGCTGTACTGGCATTCAAGAGCCTGGTATTATACACATGATGCTTATAGAACTACCGCATGAGATCATCCTTCCCTGGCATACACTGCTATTAACGGGTAGCCCCTCAAGGACTTCCTGAATCAAACATTTTATCTGTATTATTTGTTTTTAGATTCCCCCCCCCCCCCCATGTCTGAATGCTTTTTAAAATCCATTTAAAATTTTGGCTTGTATACCATTCTGTTACAAGCTGCTAAGGAGAAATTACTCATCTTAATTTCTTTTCCGTGCTGCCCTTATGCACAGGATAAAATCAGTGTGTTATCTTTGTAGAGGTTTTGAGCACTTGACATTAGCTGTACTGAAAAATAGATCTTTGAATGAGATACTAAATTATAGAAACCACACTTGGTGACACTTTGACTAATATCTATTATTAAAGATGTAACCATCTTTAACCATTACACTTTGTTATTAGTCATAGATTTGGCTTTATTGAAGTTCTAAAAGGATAGCACGCAAGCGTTTTTTTTCTCACATATCCAACATTTTTGGATAAAATGTTCTTAAATGTATGGGAATATTTACTGTATTTGACAGTAAATACTGTGCCAATGAACTACACAACATGCAAATCCTTTCTTGTTTTTTTTTTTTGAATTCCTTTTATGAGATATGCCACAATGTAATTAGAATGATATAGAGCACAATCGCATTCACACTCACTAAAATTGTTTTCCCAAATGGAATCAAAACTATTTTAAGTGTTATCTTTACAGTGCACATAAATATGCCTCTCTTGCTAGCAGAGCTCTCCGATCGTTGTTGGGATCTGAGGCCAGCTTGCCGGGTGCAGTGCCCTCCGCTGCAGCCTGACTGCAGTGTGCAGATAGATGTTCCACACTTGCTTGCAAAGGCAGAGGTGTGATGCACCTCATTGAGCGTCCAGAGGGAGTCTCTGACACTGTATGAGTATGTGTGTGCACTTCTCCAAGTTCTTAGCAGCTTGGTAGTTACTGAATAGACACCAAGGGACATATTTTGAAACTGGGCTTTAACCTCCATCTATAAAAAGCACATTTACTTCTACTGAAAGACACGTTTATGTGCAAGTTGGGTAATTAAGAATTTAATCACCCTTTCTCAAGTGAAAATAGTGCTTTCTGCACAGAAACAGAAGCAAAGTCTAGAGGCTTCATTCCAGAGAATTATTTGTAACCTCAATATAGGGTCTGAAATGACTTGTTTGTCTTAAAAATAACCGCATGGAAAATCCTTTAAAAATACATTTTGCCAAGTGTCGGGAACAAAAGGAGCCAAGCCAGAGCAAATCACTGACCTGCAGAAATGACCTTGTTTTATCCACTAGTGCATACAGAACTGTCTAGCATTTGATGGGCATGCCTCAGCTAATCTGGCTTTTATTTCTTTGGAAATTATGTGCTGTTTTTAAGCTCTCAAAAACGTAATTGAATTATTTCAGTTGCTGGGAGCTTCAGTGGTATAAACTCCCTGTTTTCTGATCTTGGTGGAAGACCTGTATGGTTTTGGGTGAATGGGAGTGATTCCAGAACTTAGACAATGGGCTGTATCTCTCTACTGGGCACTTGGGAGCAACTTAGTTTCTTGATAGCTCATGACAATATTAATCAGCTGGATATATAGATGACACTGAGCTGTGTTGAATCATCATTCATTACTTCCAAACAATGGTATGTGGGGCCTTGAAAGATGTTGAAAGTTTTGCCTAAAAAGTGGCAGCATTGTTTAGTTTATAAGATTGCACATAAAACTTACAGTGACCTGATACACGATAAAGATCAGTCTAAATCAAGTAACTTCACCATGTCTCAGATTGCAGAAATATGTCCAGTGGATAAAGACAGACACGCTAGCCTATGAACAGAAAGGTTCCAGTTTTCAATTATCCCTCACCTCCCCTGCAGAGTTCCTGTGACCAGCTAAGACAATAGGATAAGCTTCATTTTCATCTAAAATATATTCTAGCCCTGGGATATATAATGTCTCCGTTTTTCTTTGTGCTGTTGAGAGTTTCCCCAGTCTCTAAACATGTCATTACATTCACCCAACTGGTGGTCCTATGCTTGGCTGCACTTAAAGACAGCGACTCCTGCATTTAAGGAAACCTTTATTCCTTTTGTCAGCACAAAGCTAATTTTGAAAGCCAGCTGAAAAAATGGAACGTGTACTGCTACGGAAGAAGTGTGCCCTGGAGGATTTTCCTATCGAAAAGAAAGGCTGCAAGAGTCAGTTGAGTTAGCTCTCAAGCTGATTTACAGTGTAGTGGATGACAGAATATAGCTCAGAATTATGCATATATCATTCAAGTTTCATTCATTTTTTTCAAAACTGCTGTCTGTCACTTCAGAAGGTGATTGATATTGCCATGTGCTTATATAACTCAGACTTCCGTGAAAATTAATTTAGAATAATGCTCTGACATTTTAGACCACTGTGTTATTACAAATGCTTGTTTTCTTTAATTTTGTTGATGTTTGCATATAAGTCAGTACACCAATATATATTGCTCTTATTTGCCTTAATTAAGAAGGGTCTAAAATTTTGTGGATTTTTATGTTTCTGGGTTTTGTGTTCTTTTGTTTTTTTGCTTATAAACACTTTGTTTATAAACACTTCTATTGCATGAGACAATCTACCAAGAGCATGACATGGGCAAGGTGTGGAGGAACAGGAAAATCAGTACTTTTTCCATGCTTGCTACTTCAACAAATTACACAGCTAGTGCTGCAGAAGGTGCCAGCCCAGGTTCCTTCACATGAAACTTGAGCTCCTGGTAGTAGGGAGTGAGACAGGCTAGATGAGCTGGCTTCCAGTCCTCTTTTTATGGATATACAGCACTTGTTTGAAATAAACTCATGCTGCTATGATTCATTTGAAATATATAGATAAATAGATTACTTACCATGGTTCTGATTTTTCCAGTGCCAACTGCCATGGATTTGTCTCAGGAAGATACGCTCAGGAGCATAGTGTCCGAAGGCTGTGTCAAGGGCTATCTGAGGCTTCTGAAATCCGCCCCCAGACATGGCACTAGCTCAGTTGTGGGTTTTTGCCCGGTTCCTGGTGTTGCGGCTTCTCCTCACTGAGCGAGCTCGGGGCCCGGAGCTCTCCCTGGTGCTGTTGGTGGTGCCCCGGCCCCGGTGCTCGCAGGGTCGCAGCTCTCCCCGGGGCAGCACCGCACATCGGCATCGGTGCCTCGAGATGGCAATCCCTAGTGCTCAGGTGGCCTTAGGTTCTTGGAGCTGTGCGCTGCACACGCGTGTATTTCACTCTCTCCTTCTCTGTTAACTTTTGATTGTGTTGATTGATTTCTGAAAACTGGATAGAGTTACGCAGTGTAATTAAATATTGACACATCTGGGGACAGGAGAAAAAAAATTAAGTGGCCTCACAGGTGTCCCACCTAAGGAGGAAGGTTGCTGAATAAACTCATACAGGAGGGAACCACAAAACAAAGAGACTTTGTAAACACCCCCATCGCAGAAGAAAGCTTCAATTTACCAGAAGGGAATTTAACAAAAAACATATTTCTGTAGGAAAGCCTGCTTTGCTACTGCTGAGTGTCACAGAACTTGGTTTTCCGAGTCTGAATCCAGTGAAGAATGGGACGTGCACACTGACAGGAAACTTGGTTTCACGTGCTTATTATAGTTTGTATTTTCTTTAGTTGGCAGCTCCCATTTGAAATTTTCAAAAAGAATGACCATTTTCAGTTTTTTTTATTGTGACAATGAAAGCTGTTCATCTGAAAAAATGGAGTTGGTTCTGCTGAACTGTGTTATTACTTGATTGTTTTCAGATAAATTCCATTCTGTGTGTGTGACATAATTAGTTTCCAAACTCATTGTGTAAAAACCTGTAAGTAAACCTTCTGATAATGGAAAATAGCAATTTCTGATTTTAAGGGCTAAGTTAGGTATTATCCCAGGCTAGAATCCTTTATAGATGCATATAATTTTTCATCTTTGAGATTAAATGCTGTATTAAACAAATCTATTCTCTTATAGACCAAACAATAATGTTTGGTAGTGCATCATTCTGTATTTATTGTTTGAGGGAAATTACACATTTCTCTCAAATATCCTGGAATTTTCATAGCTGAAATGAATTGTAATATGTCCATCTTGAGAATAACTTCCCAATAGCTGGTGTTTGGTTTATTAGGAAACCCAAGGCTAGCAGTACCAGACTGTTTTTTGAACTCCATTATATTACATTATATACAATTTTCTGTCTCCTGTTGGAAAGTCACAACACCTAAAATAGAGCATTCATTAACTGATGCTTATAGGAAATAATGTTCTGTTCCTCTATGAGACTGGCTGTCCTTGATACAGTTTCTTCCCTAAAACAGCAGTGAAAGAATGAAAAATGGGTTTGCAACCTTCCTTACTTTCTGAACATGTATGGAAATAACATTGTAGTTGTCGTAATGCATTGATAAGTACAAATTCCTGGTTCTAGAGGGCAATTGTCATAAAGCTGGTTTTCTAAATGGGAGATGGGATGGGGAAAAAGAGAGGGACACTGTTGATAGCAAAAATATTCAAGGGGAAAGAAGAGAAACATTAAATACTACTGTACATACAGAAGTCGGATTATCATCTGATTTAAGATAACATGAGTCTGGTGAGCTCCAGTATCTGGGGCATCCAGACCCTTCCCTAGTTTGGACAGGAATGTTTTGACAGCTTTCCTGATTAGAGATAACGAGGCTGTGCAAGTGGAGCTCCCTGCACTGCACCCAGGACAGGGCGTAGTCACTCGCAGTTCATCAGGCACAAGCTTTTCCTCTGTGCTGCCTGCCTGTTCTGCACAGGTGTGTGCCGAGAGCTGGTTTTGGCCGGAGCTTTGCTAGTGAGCCTGGTGGGTCGCGAGAGGCTGCGTCCGCCAGCGCCAAATCCATGCACTGAGTGCTTAGGGCAAAAGTCCTTACATTTCCTTACTGTACTAGCATGCTGCTTGCTGTACTGGTGCTCTGCAGGATTTACAAGCTGTGACTAAACTGTATCATGAAGTGAGAAAAAAGTATTTTACAACTTTTAGTAATCCAATTATATGTCGTAAGTACTTGACTATGAAGGGATGAGACCCTGCCACATTCACAAATCTGATACAATTTATGATGCTCTCAAGTGATACCCATCTGTATTTATCACTTAAGCTGTAAGAGGTGTTTTTGCAGCATAAAACATGTTGTAAGTGCATTGGAAATCTTTGCATTTATACCAGTGATGTGCAAACAGAGCTGCTCTTATTCTATCCTGTTGGGAAGGGCACAGCATCATAGGAATATAATTGCTCTCACGCTCACAGTCTGGATGACTTCTCATTTTAAGGGCTATAAATCAATGCTAGACACTAAAAAGCAAACAGTTTATTCTGGAGAAAAAATGGTTTTAAGTGGCTGAAGAATTTGTCCCTTTGGAACGACATGTTGAACAAATACCTGCTTTCTGTAAGACACTGACTGTTGGGTTCTGTGTTTCCAGGTTGTACGTGCCTCCAGGTATTGCATGTTCTGAAGATACGAAATAAAACACTAGAATTATTTTCTCCAGATAAACATTTGATATCCAGAGGACGGATTCTATCTGAACAAGACAGGCCTAGTTCATCTCTGCCCGAAGTTTCTAAGTGTAAATCAGTGAAGTACTCGTGTGAGCCAGGCGCAGGCTGAGCTGGTAAGAGGAATAAAAAGCTACATACTGGGAAAGCAGTAGTGCTATGTCTTTGGCCATATTCAGGCATATTTATAGCTGAAAGTAGCTAGAAAGCAGGCTTTTATGTTTAAATATTGTTGCTACCTGCAGGAACAGGTTCTCAGTCATGTATCCTACTATGTCTCTGTAGTGGACAAATTTATTAGACTTTCACTGTTTTCTTGTTTTCCTATCCTTTTGCTCATTGAAAATTAATGAAAAACTAAATACAAAAGCAAATTACTTTACTGTTATATTAGTCATATACAGTGTGCTTCCTTTCTGGAGGCTGAATTTCCAAGGCTAGATCTGTTCCTCTGATTTACAGACAGAACAGTGTCGCTGTGTATAACTAAGCAGGCCGAGTATTGACAGGTTAGTCACACAGTTTCAGCTGTGTATATATTGTCTAGATGAAGCATTTTATTGATATTTTCCAGACTTGTTTCTGTCTTTTTTTTCCTTTTTTTTAAAGTTTTAATAACTATCAGAGCAGCTTCTGAGGACCTATGAAGAGTAGCTTACTTACTGATATTAAACATTATTGTAAGAGTTCTGAACATTCTGATGCTTCAGGTATCTGATGCAGAATGTAGAAATTTGGCAGTGAGTAATTCTGAAATGAAATTGTTCCTCTTTCCATGCTTATGAAAAGCAATTCATAACTGTGACATACAGATCTTTGGCATTCTTGTTGGACTTTATTACACATTTGCTTTGATTTTCACAGTACTTCTGCCTCAAACAGAGCCCAAACCACATTGATAATACCGTACAATTGAAGACTGTAGACATAAAAAATTGGGTAAAATTAAGGTTATAAGGGCAACCTATTCTAGGCATTTCTTAACTTTGAAGTGCCTGATTTTCCAGCTTATTTTGAAATAGTTTTTTTGTGGGGGACCTGATAGAAGGTCATTATGCCATGCACAAAGGGAAAATAATGAAGGAGACTAGCCAAGTGCAATAAGGCTGGTTTTCAAAGGCTTTGAAATATTATTGTTACTGGGCCTATAAATATTGTTTAAAAGCCTTTCAGAAGACAGTTTCCCCCTAGGGGTGCTGTACAAAGCAACAGTGTTCTCTGCTAGAACATCCCTAATACGAGGCTTTTAGATATTGTTACTTTCATTAATGTCTTTATTCTAAAAATACTGAATAAAAACATTTCTGATGTGTCCTCTTCTTCCCCTCTGAGATGTTTTCTTGTCCTGGATCATGCCTAGCTGTGGATGTGGGTGACTGGAGCTGGCTGGCTGTGCCATGCACAAACGATAAGATTAAATCATGCTAGACAATAAATGAACAGGCTTCATTATTTACTGTCTGGCTTAGTTTGATAGGGAGATTTCTGTATGTTCTTTCAATTCCATCTGTATGTTCAGTGTCAGAGCTGTCCAAAATCTCCCTGTGGCTGCTCAAGACACCTTCCCATTCCCATATGCCTCTTTTTTTCTCCAAACAAGTGTGCTAAGTACGCTGCATTTCTCTGGGGAAGTTGTGCTCAAGCCACAGCCTGCTTTAAGCATCCTCCTTCGGAGAGGGATTTGGTTGCCTGGAAACTGCAGCTGGTCAAACTGGGGGATTTCAGTTCCAGAGGAATTTTTTTTTCATTTGGGTTGAAACAAAGACTACAGAATTTCTTCCAAAATCACTGTTTAAAAAATGATCAGTTGAGCCTTTCATTCTGATATAAGCCAAAAGTTCCATTTTGAGTTTGTTAGAGGATATAAAACATTTAATTTAAAAGTTGTTTTGGTATTCTGCTCCAGAAAGGTTAAATTGGATCATCTTGAGTTCATCAGAACACTTTTGCAGCTTCTGTTTGGAAAACAAAGCTCTTGTAGGAACATGTTTGCATGACAAGTTTTGTTTTTGACAAGATTATTCTCAATAGAAAAATGTTAATTTGGAAATTTTTGCAGGGGGTTGCACTTGTTACTGCACTTGTTTCTCGAAGTTCAAATTTGGGGTTTCTCTTCACGACGGTGACTTTTTAATCCCTACCCATTATTTATTCAGCTTAGGAGCATTGCCGTATTTCTTCCCTCTGTCTTTACGGCCTGGCTGCGTTTTACCCAGCTCGGCGTAGTGTCCGGGTGCGTTGCTGGTGAGTGGCTGTACATGAGCGCGTCTCCTTTCTGAATGGCTGGTCACAGGTGTGCACAGGTGCAGCACCTTTAGTCTGGGGTTATGGATGCTGTAGGTGTACACCGGTGTGTTTGACAGTCGTTGGATCAAAACAAGGAGCTGGATTTAAGAAAAAGTTGTGCTTTACTGAGCTCAAGGTGAACCTGGTGTAAGAGAGTTGTGTTTTTTTTTTTTTTTTTTTTTTCCTTGAGCTTCGTGATCTGCTTCTTTCATATCTGCTTACAAGCTTGAGTGAAGAGGAAGTAGCATGATGTTTGGCACTTCTTTGATATTCTGCTGGTACTGATATTAAATAATACTGGAGAGTATAGATGGTAGTTTCTGTAAATATATGGAGTTTCTGTAAATTAACTGCTGGAGAACTTTCCATAAGATACAGAATGAGTCCATTTCTTCCCCTACTCAGTCAGGTAGTTTCATTCTAACTTATCTCATTGGCACATTTGTTTATAGCAAGTTTTTTATTTTCATATTTCTATTACACCACTAAAAGGATATCAATAAAATTTACCTTTCAGTCTCAAATGTCCATTATAATAACTTCTATCCATTGTGATCCATGGCAAGTGCCAAGATATCAGGATAGGTCTAGTATAAATTTGATTTTATGAGGTTATCAAACTTTTATAAAATGGTACAATTGTGTTAGGTGAGTAACAGCAGGAAACTCACATTTTGGAGACATAGCTTTGCCCTTCTTTTCATTTTTTAAGTTATTTTCATTTCACTTCAAGCATTTTAAAGTTAACTGGTTAGGCTGGGCCTATGTTAAGAGTAGAATGTGTAAATTAAAAGGTAGGCAACTTGGAGCACAAGTATTACTGTAATGACTTAATTCAAAGCAGTCTTTTCAAAGGAAGTGCTGACCTACTTGCTTTTAATGGGGCCTCTTTAATCATACATAATTAAAAATTCTTCTCTTTTTTTTTTTAGGAACTCACCACGTGAAAACTGTTGTGAATCAAAATGGTCACTACCTAGAAGTTACAAGAAGTTACACAGCTACAAAAATAAACAGCAAGTAGATACTCCCTTTTTTCCTTAATAAATATTAATATTCTTGTAATCAGAGGTGTTTAATTGATGCACATGCATAGACTTCATTCTGAAAGGGTGCTAAGCAGCAGTCACTAGATTTTCATTCTAAAGTCTAAACAAAAAAGAGGAAAAGAATCATCTGAATGAATTAACTAACAATATAGTACTTGGTAGTGTACAGTGTGTGTCTAGTGTGGAGAGTGCTAAATTGCAAGTTCTTTTAACACTTACCCATTCATTTTAAAACAAATGTTGCTTTTAGAGTATTTCAGCTGAAATCTACTGAAATAAATGACAGTATTACAGATTTACACAAGTACAGCTGCGAGTAGGTTCCAGCTACACTGTGATTATCATCTAAGGGCTCAGATATTAGGGTATGCTCTCTTCATGAGAAAGAAATACGAATGTTTTTATGGCCATCAGTCTACTGGGTCAGCTTTAAAATGTAAATGAAAACTTACTTTTCAATGAATTGTTTCCATCTTGAAATTGAAGGTTTTGTCTTGTTTAATAAGCTTTAAATCTACTTGAAAAGGTTATGTTGCAATTAATTAAAATGCAAGCAAACAATGAACAGCAATCTAAATATGTCAGAAGGGTTTGCTGTATTTTTATTGTTATGGCATTTTGAAGTGAAGTAAAGGAGATTATTTGCAAAGTGGGCATTCAAATAAAAGTGAATTAGGAAGATACAAAATGAACAATAAGCAGCCCTATTGGAACAACCTCTCTAAAGTCTCTGTTGCTTACTTCTGGTAAGATTAGTGTTTTTTTTTTTAATATAACTATCTTCTTTAAAAATGTAACCTATTTACTGGTAGGGTTATATCAATAAAAAGTGGAGCCTTTCTTTGATTTTTTTTTTTAACCTCATTTAGAAAGATTTTTTTTATTTTCCCAAGTTTTACTATTTGTGAAATTCGGCCCAAATATGCTTGGATAATGTCTAGTTCATCTCCAAATTGCTTGATGAAAGGGATGATCTGAGAAAATCCAGTCTGATATTATACTTATGTAAAAACTTGTTAAAGAACCAGTAACAGATGTCAAAATATGTCAAGGCGAGTGCAGTGGGAGTAGCACTTGGAACATGGTGAACTTCTGCCTGTGCTTTGGTATGCGAGCAATGAATAAACAAAAATATCATAACCAAAAGCAGACCTGGAATCTCTGTTAACAACGTTATATTGGCCATTGGGAATACATAGTTGATTTTCTTCGAACTTTTCCTGAAGATTCAAAAACTGTTTCCTGAGATACGTACTATGTAATATTCTTCGTAAAATAAATCTAACAGCATAGATGTGTGTAAATGTGTATATATTAAAGTAGCACACTAGATTCTCCAGGAGTGGAAATTAATGTCACCTTCAGTTAGGACTGTTTGCTTATTTACAGAAAAGAACAAACTTGTGTTATATTCAAGAGATGTAATTAAGGCTGCCTTTGCAGAATGAGGCACTTTCTGTAGTATTTTAAAAGTAAAAAACGTTTAGGCTGCCATGGTTGATTTTTTTTTTTCTTTTTTTCTTGAATCATGCTGAGGAAGCAGATTTTTGCAATAAGCAGGGTGGGATATAAAAACCAATCTTCTCTGAGAGCAAGTCTGTTGTATTAATCAGGTTTTTCCTTAATCCTGCTTCCATGTTTGGAGGAATTCAGAGGCAAAACTGCTTGAATTTAGCAAAAGCAGGATTTCATCCACATCATGGAGCTCACTTAAAATGTGTCAACATGTTTTTTCATAACAGTGCTTTTTGTTCTTCTACCAGCTCTCCTGAATTCAGGAAGATGAATGAATGTTACTCCTGGTGTACTTGTCTTGAAGTGGGAAGGGAATCTGACCGTGCTGTGCACTGGCATGGGCTTTTGTGCTAATCTCAGATGGGGCTGGGCTTTTAGACCAACATCATGTCAGTAAGCACGTTGCCCTCTGTCCCGTGTCTGCTGCTTGATAGAGTAGTAAAAACCACTATACCGATATGTACTTTATCACGGTGCTGTGATATCAGAACACCTGTCAAGCTGATCTGGCCTGTAGAGGTTTTGGTACGAACTATTATATGATGCATACATTTCATTAGAAATATTTATTACATTTGAAATCAAAATCAAATTGCATCAATATTTTAAACCTTTAACTATATGTCCTTGATTACTTTTCACAGTACGGAATATATTTTTGTTTTCAATTAACACATTTGTAATTTGGAAAACAAAAATGGGAAAAATGGCATTTCAAAGCTCAAACAACTACAAAACACCTGTTCTAGAACAATAAGGATTCTCTGTACCAAAATCTTGTATTATAATTATGAGGAAAGTGAACTGAAAATCAAGAGATTTTTTTAGCAGCTACCTCTTAGCTTCAATGATGCTACTTAATTAGTATAAACTTTTACCACTGGATATATAACACTCATCTTTACTGAGAATGTTTTTATGTTTACTCCTTCCAACTCAGTGGTTGCCTTTACTGCTGTCAAATTATGGAGCCATTATCTATCTAAATAGATCTGAGTTCCCCCTGAAATCAATATAATGATGCCAATTTAGGCCAGCTAAGAGCCCTCTCATTCGTACTGCTTAGACACTGGCTGAATGCAGACATTGGCACGTGTCTGGTGGAGGGCCACTGCATGATTAAGAGCCTGGAGCGTCCTTCCTATGAGGGGAGGCTGAGCAAGCTGGGCCTGGAGAAGGGCAGGCTCAGGAGGGATGCAAATAAATGTGCAAATACCTGAAGGCAGGGAGTGAAGAAGCTGGAGACAGACCCTTCTCTGTGGTGTCCAGAGAGGGGACAACAGGCGATGGGCACAAACTGAAACGTGAAATTCCACCTGCACATAAGAAAACACATTTTTGCTGTGAGGGTAATGAAACACTGGAACAGTCTGCCCAGAGAGGTGTTGAAGTCTCATCTGCAGAGACACTCAAACCCGACTGCACCCGGTCTTGGGCAGCCTCCTCCAGCTGCTCCTGCCTGATGCCGTGCAGGGTTTGGACCAGGTCATCATGGACATCCCTTCCAACCACAGCCATTCACTGACTCTGACTTCTGACAGCCTTTCCCTTCCTTGCAATTTGGCTACAAATGCAGGAACGAGTTCTACTTTCTTGCGTTAAAAATGCATAGGGAAGTTAGCTATAGTCAGGAGGGATGAAACTGCTGAGAAAAATAAGATAATATTCTGGCATGAGCTGCCAACGGTAATTTAAATCCAAGGGCTTCTATGTGAGTCAATTTGAAAAATACTCTAACAGTATGGCAGAGCTAATGCCATTTTAAAGGCAGCCCTCACTGTTCATCTTATCTGATTTTCACAACTCTAGATATACAAAAAACGTGGCTATGTTCCTAAAAAAAAAAAAAAAAAGTTCTACATTATTTAGGAGATTAGTCACAGATTCAAATTGTATTTCTGATGTGGATTCATGTAGATTATCTGTCTCCATATAACTGATAATGCCTTCTAAGTAGTGGCATTAACTGGCTAAGTGATTTTTGAGATGTTTCTCCAAACATCTGATAAGCAGTTCTCTCTCCAAGCATTGTCTGTGTCTCATGCAACACATGCAGAGGAAAAATCACAGAACTATGTTATTTGTTTGATGTAGACCATGCTGGAAAGCTAAAAACTTGGTGTTTGTGGCCTTCCCAAAAGCTAGAGCGTTTTGAATTGAATTTCAGTGGTGGATCTTACCACTGCTAGTGGACTGAGTGATCACTGTTGGAAGATCCATAGTTAACATGCCGATGTTAATAAACCACACGTTTGCTGATTCATCCTCGTGATGAAATAATGAGTAAAGGGAGTAAAGAGTGAGGACATCATCTTTGGGTATGTTGTGCTTAATTTCATAGCTCTGTTAAGTAAGGTAGACCCTGGTTTAGGTTCCAGCTGCTTTATTCTCTCTGTTATAGAGACACAAGAAAGTCTTGCTAGGACAGGAAGGAGTTGTCATCATAGAAATTAATGTGCAGGTGCTTAGGATTATGAAGCATGTCAGTCAGGGCTGTTTAAAAATACTCATATGTCTTTTTAGAAAATGTGAAGTGATTTCAGTTCTCTGCCTTTAGATCAGCAGGCACAAACTCCATCTCCTGAAGCGTTAGTAGGAGCATTTCCACCACAGGAAAGTGAATAATCAAACCCACTTTTCCTGCCTCACAGTTAGTAGTACTTTGATCCCTTCCTGACCAGGAACTTTCAGTCTGTTTCAAAGAGAACAGAGTTACGTACACGCTTTCGAGGAAATTCTTGAAGCTGTCAAAATGTGAAGTTGGACAGCTAATTCTGAAATGGAAGTAATTTACCTAAATTATATGGAAAATGTCAGAATTTAATTTTTAAAACTTGCTTTGAAATGTAGTAATTTTTGTTTCAATTACTTGGTTATTTGTCACTAAAAGTTCAAAATAACATTTGATGTCGTTTGAGATTATTTGACACAGCATATGGATGTTATATACATGAAAGTCAAAATATTGTCTTTGTTTCATTTTATTTTATTTTTAAACCACTACAAACTGCTACATTTTGCCTTATTTTCTTGGTCAAAGTTTCTCCTGTTTGTGTTATAATGGAACATCTTGACAGTTTGAATCAGAAAATATTGGACACCTTTTGAGTAAATTGGAGGAGCAGCTATTTTCAGTAGTCTAGAAATGTTATCGCAGTCTAACACATGGGTGTTAAAAACAGCTGCTCCTCTAATTAGTTCAGAGTGTTTCATTTTTCTACATGACTTGAAATGATAAGCCATGCCATTCTGTGCACTGTTACAATTGATACAACTTGAATTAATATAAAATGTACTAAATACGTTTTTAAACAAAGGCTTGGCTCTGAAGTTGGTCTTGAAACTTTGAAAATTGATTTTGAATCAGAAATACTGAGTTTCAGAGACCTCACACAATGTCTTCACAGAATTCAAACAAGAAATTTTGAATGGGGATGAATCTCATATTCTGTGTGCTGACTTTCCTGAAACTTAATGGCATCAGAGATGCTAATTAATGCTCAGTCTGAATTTTTGGAGCACGGTGTTACATTTATTACTTTTGTCTGTGTATGGGAATACAGACACTTGCACAGCAGTATTTTCTGTAATATACGAAAAGTTAATAACACCATTGTTGGAATATTAATCAAATTTGGATTAGATAATGGGAAATTTCACTTTTTGTTCTTCTTAATAGTAAAGGATTAATTGCATTTAACCAGAAATGAAGCCTGCAGCATTGGGGAACTTTGTCTTAGATTCTTCTTTCCTTTTCCTCATGAAAGAAAGACTCATATTTTGTGTGACTTTTCACTTCTATTTCTTTAAAGATGAGGGAGCTTCTATGTGTCCTTTCCATTTCCACTGGAAATCCACAGGTAACCAGGTTTAACTAGAAAATTTCATGGAACTGTAGGATCCCAGAAGGGTGGAGGCTGCCAGCAGCCTCCTGATAGTGTCCGGTCCAACCCACTGCTGAAGCAGTCACCTAGGGCAGGCTGCAAAGCAACGTGTCCTGCGGTGTTTAAATATCCCCACAAATGGAGACTCCACAGCCTCTCTGGGAACCAATGCCAGTGCTCAGCTACCCTCACATTAAAATAGTGCTTTCATATGTTCAGGCGGAATTTCATGTCCAGTGTGTCAGGTGCTCCAGTCCATTAGTCATCGTAGTGGCCCTTCGCTGGGCTCGCTCCAGTAAGGCCAGGTCTGACCTGTGCTGGGGTGCTCAGGGCTAGGTACAGCACTCTGGGGGTGGCCTCGCAGTGCTGGGGGGGGAATCGCCTCTCCTGACACGTGAAAATGTTGTGAATTACTGACAATACAGATAAGGGTAGCAAACAAATTACACGAGGCTAAATATGAGCAAAACACAATTTTATGTAGAATGCTTGCATTTTAATGTTTATGGATACATATTAATATTAAAATGTGCATTCAAAAGTATATGTTTATGCACTTCTGAAAGGAAATGTTTACATGCAAAATTCAAACCTTGATTTCATCTGAGAGTTAGCTGAGATTTTGGTTGTGAGTCATCTTTAGTCATAGCAGAGTCTGACATTTCTATTTGGAAAGGGCAAATACTGTACACTTAGGCGGAGGAGTTTGGCCAATTTAAATTTTTTATTGGCTGACGTAATGTTTCAGAAGTGGAGGAAAGGAAGAAGTGAACATCCTCTGTTTACCTCCTCCCTTATCTTTGTTTAATATCATGAACTCATGAAGTAATACACAATGCCAGTCTGGCATGTTTTTTCTAGAATCAACTTCACTTGTAAAACATGCACATTGTGTATCAATGGGCCACTTGTATACAAATGCAATATCTTAGAAGATCATAAAAGTGTGGGTTGGAATTTAGCTGCTGCCAATGTACATGAAGTAGGAAAAATATTTGGTATGCTTTTTGTCATGAAAATGCTAGGGAGCCATCGTATATTAGTTATACCATACTTCAGAATATTTTTCAACAAGCTTTCTAATTTCAGATGTGTGTCTGTAAGCTGACGGTTCTTTTTAGGAAAACTCCCTTCAAGCGAAAAAGTAACTGAAGAAAATTTCAAGAAACAACTTGTTCTAAACCAGAATGAACTTCTTTCTCAATCAGACTGACATCTATGATAATCATCTTCTAAATCCAGAAGACAGGTTCTTTGTCTGCTAAATAATATCTTCTTTCTATCATAGAAGATGACAACATGAAATCCTTTTATTATAAAGGATTCTGTTATAAATTGTCTGTTATAAATTGACGCTCACAAATCTCAGTGCTAGTTCAGCAACTTCCATCCTGATCTCTCTGGAATTTTTCAAACTTTCCAGGTTTCTCTGTTACTTGGGTACGTGCTTACGTGTATCTATTCTTGACTCAGCTTGCAACCGTCTGAACTGGAAATAGAGAGTAAGCCACAAATAAGAAGGTAACAGCCCAGATTCACCACTGTGCAGCTCTGGTACCTGCTGAGGAGTTTCCATCCTGTCAGTAGTGCTGGCAGAGCACAGGAGGAGTGCTGGCAGCTTCCTCTGGCCCATGGGCATGTTTCCCTCGATGCAGCAAGTGAATGGGGAGCAGCAATGGTTAAAATACTGTGGGAAAGGAGCACACGGGAGATTTCACTTTACAGTGTCTGTTCCCCAACTTTTACTTATATGTTGTCACCCATTCTTATAGGCTACCTATTTACACAGAGTATTTTCTACACATTGGTTTGTAAAACTGTTTTCATGGCATTTTTCCTCAAAATACCTTTCAGGCTCTTGTATTCAAAGTAAATAACCAATTACACGTGACTTCTCTGGTTTAAATATCTAAGGCAGTTATTTGTAAACCTTCCGTACTCTTTGCCTAACGCCAGGAAGTGGACAGGTATGTAATGGGTTGTAGATTTTTGCTAATGAAAATAAATGTACCAGTATGTTACCGGAATATCTTGTTTCTACCAACCCTGTCATTTCTGTTTTGTCTGTTTGTTTGCCTGTGCTGTGAAATCAGGTTTCAAAGTTTTTGGAATGGGGACTAAGCTCCATCATTTTTGACTAGCCCCATTTGACTCTGACCTCTGTACAGGGCATTTATGATAGATATGCAAAGTTTGATACTTGTCTTGTTCCTGAATGTTTGAATATCTGGACATAAAGTTAGGGAATTGATTAGCTTGTCTCCATTTTTATCAGAAATTGATGTCACAGCTGCAAACTTTCTCCTGTTATCTTTGTTATTTTTTTAGATACCTCTATTTACATCAAACAAGTTAGTAAAAAAAAAAAAATCCTTTTAATTTTTTATGATAAAGAAATAAGGCCAGGTGCATAAGCAGAAATGTCTATTTTTTAGAATTTAGCAAAAGATTTCATAATATTAGAATGACCACTGTTACACTTGCTCTTTCATTTATAACTTCCAATTTAAGGTAACCTAAGAGACTAGTTGGAATTGGTCCTTTGATACACTGAATATTAGATCTGGATGTTGTCAATATACAAGAGATAACAAAGGGAAAGACTTGTTGAATTTTATGTTGATCTCCAGCTTCATCACAGTAGTTAGCTTCAACCTGAAAACAAGACTAATTCATGATTCATGTTCGATTTGATAGGATTAAAACAAATGAATAAATACGTTAGAGATTACTTGGAGCCAAAAGAGGCAAGACTTTAATTAAAAAAAATATATCAAATTTTCAGTTTTATTTAAATGTAAGTAATTTAATAGCTTTCTTGTATTTAGTCAGAATTTCCTGTGCTATTACTTGCATCTGTTACCACTTGGCCTTTTCTTGTGCACCTCTGAAAAGAGCCGAAGTCTGTCCCCTCTGTAATCCCCCCGCCTGTAGTATGCAGACGGCAGCAGTTAGATTACCCTGGACCTCCTCTCCTGGGGGCAGAGCATCACCACCTCTCTCAGCTTCTCTGCTTATGCCATACTCCAGATGCCTGGCCACACTGCTGTGCTAGGCTTGGGGAGCCCATGACAGCTATACATGACTTCATTTCGCTGATAGAGAAGCCATTTCGTGCATTACTTTTTATTGCTGTATTTATGTTTTTATTATGGTAAAGGAAAAAAATAAAGTCAGTTTAAATTACAGCACTTTAGAAAATTTGTTTCGTTTATGCCTTAGATCACCAGATAACGTCAAAAAAGGTTCTGCAAGGATGAATGTTTTTGATGACTTCATAAATTTCTTTTGCTTCTTCTGAGTTTCCTTCTCCAGTTAGATCTGTATCTATTCTGTAAAGTTCGTACCTATAAATGAGCCTCTCGGCAAAGGAGTAAGTAGGTATAAATAGCCTCTGAATAATTTTAGGTCAGTTATTAATAGGAGTGTGAATCTTAGAAAAAATGAAGGTCTACAAGAACATTCCAGTAGGGCTCACCAGGAGCAAGAAACCATTTGACTGGAGATGGAGTTGAAGAGTTTAGGTAACAGATTAAAAGATGAGGTTGTAAGCCATAGTAGGATGTCATAATTCACCAGGAAAGTTCCTTTTATCCTATACTTCTCTGCCTCTCTGTTTTTATTCGTTAAGAACAGTAGCATGGACTGTTAGGATGTTGTTCATATTTCTGATACCATCTGTTTTCCTTGGTGGGAGGGAGAAACGGGATTCATTCCAAGCTGTTCCAAATGTTTTTTCCTCATTCAGGCTGAAATTCAGATGTTCATGTTCAGTTTCTAATGCGGTTCAGTGGCACTTACAGTACTGTACTCTGGGCAGTCTTGATCCATATGTCACTTGACCCAGCAAAGCTGTAATCACCTCTTTATAGAGATAAAAAGGTCTGTGGCAGTTGCTATGAGATCAAAGTACAGTGGTTCATCAGTGAAGCTATCACTGCATCCCTTTGCTGGATTTGCAATTTACTCTTTCTTGTGTATTGACTAAATGCTTTCCTTCAGCCACATGTTCGGCTTTTGTTCCCATTCTCCACTACCTCTAGCTGTTCCTGCTTGCTGTCTCTCTAATCATTGTGACTGCTGGTGATTTTTCATGCATTTCCAGATTCTTTCATGTCCCACTCCAAATACTCTTATTTTCTCCCGCATTAAAATAATGGACACTGTCCCGATCTTGTTCTTGCAGCCATCATCTTGCCTGTCCTCATTTTCAGATCAATGTATTTTTTCCAACAGGCAGCTGACACTCTGAGCAAAGTGATATTCTTTTTCTGTGATTTCAGCCTGCAGTTATGTGCCTTCAAATCTCTGAACCTCTGAAGAGGCTGAGAAACTGGCTCTAAAGCTTACGCCTGAATAGTGCTCCCCAGTACTTTTTGGTGGCTTTTGCAATGTCTTCTGCAGAAGGGTTTTCTGCAAGTCCCTCTCTTGCATGACAACAGTATGTGAAACTGTCAAAACCAGTGTAGCTGACAGCTGGAAAACAGTGGATATACTGAACGACCTGAAAGGTGGCAATTAGAGTTAAATGCTGTTCTTTATGTGTGTAGCCACTCAAACCATGAGCAGTAACGATTCTGTTGGTGGTGTCTCATAGTCCCAGGTCTTCTGGTAGCGGTTAAAAGATAATCTTCCTTACCACTCATCAGGTGGAGTTAAATACGTAGATTGTAAGTCAAGTTCCGATAGGATGGGTTTGTTTTTTTTTGCCTTTTTTTAGGCTATGCAGGGAAATAATTTTTAATTTGGCATTATGGAACTCAAAGAAGAAATGTGCGTGATTGATCTTAGCAGAATCATCTCCAAGTTACGAGAGCTGGTTACCTGTAGAATATTAGTAAATGCATGATCTCTCATTTCTTTTCTTTATGTTCAGTGTTGTTCAGTGATCACCCAGAGCTAAGGACTGCAAGTTCAGTGTATGGGTTGTTTATTTTTCATGTGTACATCCATATCCATACAGCAGCCCTTTCCATTGCCTTCCCTGAGTCACATAAAAATAAGCCATATAGAGACTGTAAAGCGACTAAGCGTCTTTCAATTTGTGTGTATTACAAGCATGTTATAAATCTCTCAGTATAATTTAGCATTAAAGCCTTTTGGTGGGTCAGGCGATAGCAAAGAAAAAAATGTCAAATACAGAAGGACACTTGAGTAGGTACTGTGGACCGTGTCCTGCTGTGCTGTTCATGTGGAGAAAGTTATCAATACAGGATTTTCACAGTTACTAGTAGAAAGTTGCAGGAATAACTTAACTTGGAATAAGCTGCTGAAATCATGAACTGCCTAGATTAAATTTATAAAATTTTCAAGATAATCCTTGATTCTTTTGCTTACATTGTAAGAACGACAAATAGGGTTTATTCGGTATGATTATGGAAAAAGGCAAATCAAATACTACATTGACGCAGTTCAGGAGAACTTGCTAAATCCTCATAAAATGCAACTGCTTGAGTGTTGCATTCTGAAGTAGATTAAATGATATTATTGAGTGCTTCTGTAGGAATTAAAGAATTTATAATGTTCCTGAACATTTAAAAATGTGATTAGGAGTATATTTTAACATCTCTACAAAAAGTGGTATGAATATTATGGCATCGCTGTAATTCAGTCAGGTCTGGGCATATCTTTTCACTGCTGATTGGCGTTAACCTAGTACCTGCTTCAGTGGAGTTTTTGCCCTGGCTTCTAGTTGTCCAAATGATTTTAATAGCCGATACCTAGTACAGAAAACATACCCATTAAAATACCATGGTGTTGCTAATTCAGTCAAGGACAACAAATTCCATGTTTCACTTTTCTCTAGCTTAAAACTACGTGCCTCTAGGCCGCGTTTGTTCTCTTTTTTTTTTGTGTAGCCAGAGCAGATTGTACAATGGAAGTTGTATGGCTATTTATAAATCGCTGCCAAAAGGCCATCACTGTTTATATACAGCTAAGACTTAGTTTAGCAGGTGGGTGGATGCTAAAATTTTGCTTAGTGCTTTGTCCACTTTTTTTTAAATCTTATTTCAGGCTATGAGAAATTAATTTGGACTTTCAGTATTCATTGTGCTTCCTCAGGGGAGGTATCGCAGACTTGAAGAACGTCTGCTAAACTAAATGAGCTGAGACAAGGAAAGACCTTATGTTTTGTAAGAATGAATAGTTAACAATTTAATTATGACCACCAGACAAAAGTATGAATAAGCAAGGGGAATACTAAGGAAAACAAAACAAAACACAAGACCACAAAGCAAAGAAAATCATTGTTACTGCAGGGAGAGAATGGGCCAAAGAGCTTGAATCTTTCAGCGCTGGTATGTTCACACCTCTGATTTCTGATGAAATCTGATGAAGCCCTCCATTAAGAATCAAGCCTCTGTATTCCTTGGGTGGAACAGTTTGGCACAGTTCTGGTGGTTGGTCCCAGTTTACAGTGAAAGCAATAAAATTCTCTTCAGAAAGTTATTGCTAAGATTGCATAATTGGGCATTAAAGTTCTGATTATACTTTACAAACTCCAGGACTTTGTTGAAAACCTGACATTCCAATGTACTGAATTTCAGTGTTTGACAGCTCAGCTGTGAGAATTTTTTAGAGAACATTTGTACCATAAGAACAGCATGTTAATTGACTAAAAAAAACTGGGACAGATTAATCATGGGAGGGAGCACTATACCTAAGAGAATGTAGTTCTAGAGCCCTCTGCTGATGAAAACCTTTAGAAATACATTTATTTTTTTCAAATGCCCTGTTTTGAATAGCCTGCATTATTCTTCCCATGGGTTTCCAACCCCTAACTTGAGGTGGAATAAATTTGCACACTAAGGTGCTGACCAGGAAGGGAGCCTAAAGGACTAGCTTGCTCCAGACCCTGAAGTTTCACATGGCGAAAGATGAGGGGAGGTGACTGCTTCTCATTAGCAGGGGTGTCTCCTGGCGTAGCATTAGCATGTGGATTTGGCAAGGATGTCTGGTTCAACAGTGGGCGTGATGGTAATGGAAGCTGGGTATTCTGCAAAAAATAACCAGCAAATGGCTGGGTAAAATTGCTTTATCTGTTGGAAGAGTAGAGAGAATAGACATAAGCCAGAAAATTAGCTAACAGAATGTAAGCAGACAGTCCATATCTGCCCTGAACGGCATTTTGCAGCCTGCCTTCCTGTTCTGATGGGCTCCCCGAGCTCCCAGGCAGCAGTGGCCCAGCAGCCGGAGGCGGTGGTGTGGGGCAGGGTGGTGGCATGGGTCCTGCAGGGGGCTGGAGCAGGGACGGCCCCACGCTGCCCAAAAAGAAGACATCGGTTTGATGTGGCACAGGGTGCTTTTCTGATCTCAGTTCCGGGTGATGGGGCAGTGGACAGTGGCAAAACATGTTTAAACAACAAACAGAGAAAACTGGAAAATGCATTCACGTGTCAAAACCTGGCTGCAGAAAGTGAGAATGTGCCACCCACGGCTGTCCTTAGGAAAGGGAAACTAAATTGTAAGAAATCAATTACCAGAAATGATCAATTCCAATTACTTGTGGTGTCTTTTCCTAGTCTTAAATATTCTTGGTGTGTATTCAATGAACTGTGATACTTACTCATGAAATACCAGTAAATAAGTTTGCTCGTTTGCCATGGCATCATTAACTTTGTCCAAGAGTCATATACCATTTTTGCATCGGTCTGCATCTTCTCTTCTCTTGTGGTGTTTCTTGTTAGGCCTTCCTTTAGGGTAGCTTCCCAAGATTCCTTCCTGCCACAGAATTTGAACTTTGCAAGATTTTAATGAGAAATCAGTATGGTTGGGCAGAAAGAGAATGCTCTGCAGAGATACTTCCTATGTATGCATTCATCTGAAAGAGTCATAGTTCTGTAATTACGTAATACAATACAGTCCTTACTGAAATAAAAGGAACTTTTCTAGTATAAATATATTTTAAGCTCTGAAGATGAAATAAGCAATCCCCGAGTTCTGGAGGCTTGTAATCGAGGGTGTTTGTGCTCAGTACGTCACTGCTCAAGGGTAATGATGGAACTAATTGGTGTTGAGGGTTCAGATTTAATTACTTGATTCTACCTAAAAATATGCAAGAGGGAATTGTGGCAGCTACCATACGCATTGAAATACAAAGGAGATGTACTCAGGTATTCGTAGGTAGTGAGGTATTTGTAGAGATGAATGCCTGTTTAGATGACAAATTGCATTCTTGTATTTGAGTAACCAATTTTCATGGGTAGTTTTGAGATTGCACTTGTGCTGGCATTTTGGTATACAGGCTTTTTGCATTTTGATAATCCAATTTATGAACATACATGTAAGCATATTACAGCATTAGTGGATATGGTGAAAGAAATGGGGAGCAATGAAAAAAATTTAATCTGTAGCTGGGAATGGGGATAGAATGATGAAAGAAAGAGGAACTGATGGCAATGATGGATTTTTTCTTTTCTTTTCAAAATGTAAGGTCTGTAGAGAGAAGGGGGAGAGTAAGCGGGGGAAGAGTTTTTAGTTGCATATGAACAATGGTACAAAGGTATTTGGGAAACTGTCTCTAGGTGGAGTTTCAGTGATCGAGTACGCTGGCAAGAAACCTCTTGCTTTTTTTTGGGGGGGGGGGGGGATTGCCAATTTTCTATTTTTCAGAAAGCGAAAGGTTTTTGAAAAAAAAAAAAAAAAGTTTGTAGGCACATGTTGAACATCTACCATGGTAGCAACACCTATTTTCTGGGCAGTTTGTTACATGTTTTTCAAATGTAACCTTGTTTTGGACATGTCAAAAATCATCTTAATCTCCTTCTATTTTGGACTTTGGTAATATCTGCTGCAATGTGACTGTATCTTACACATGCTAAGCAAGGTGGCAGTGAGAGGGAAGAGAGACTGCCCTTGTTCCAGCACACCTCTGCCTGGGCTCTTTCAGGAGATCAGCTTTTGTTGTGAGTCATAGTTGTCCCTGTTAATTAAAACTTTCTTTTTCTAACTGCAGTTTGGAGTTGCACATTATTATCTCTGGAACTTTCATTCCGCAAGCTCAGCAAAACGAATACAGTTTTCCTGTAGTAAGCTCCTGCTAAGCTGATTAATATGTCACGAATAATGCAGACAGATTGTGATGTAAAGCGCTGGAAAGTAATTGGGTATTCTGTACGATCCCTTTCCTCTATGAGGAAGAAAACCAGACTTAATGAAAGTCATATTTAAATAGCAATTTGTTTAGTTAATATATTTAGCAGGTAAATTATGTTTTCTATACTATTCCTTTGGATAGCAGTTCTGGCCTTCGTATTGGCAGCAAAAAATATAAGGCAAGAAGTAAAGCGTATTTCATAATAAATTACATACCAAATCATCTTTTAAACTAAAGGATTACTTCAAGTAAAAGCTGAAATAAATCAAAGATCTAAGCTTAAATGTAAATTTCCCAGATTCTAGAAAGCACACTTTATAAATAAGGTTATTTCTCTTCTTGGCTTGTTGGCATTCTCTCCTGCTTAAGCATCTGCACAGTGGGCCATCAAACTGTTTGTAGTTTCTAGTAGTTAAAAGCATAATTATTAATTTTCAACATTTGCTACTGGTATGCAATGAATTGTTGAAATTCTGACAGTTCTTGTGCAATATCAAACTGAACAAAACTGGAATTTTCCATAAGGTTATACAAAAACCGTTTTTAGGGAGAATAGGATACAGTTTTAAAAAGAAAAAAAAAACTTTTTTGCTTTCACTAAACTGTCTTTTCTAGGTGCCATCAGTGCCTAAGGTTAAGTGCATCCATAAACATTTCCTGAGAAAATCTTGCTTATCAATTTCAAGGCAAGACCAATAGTAAACTTTCATTGATATCAATGAATATCTTTGTAGAAAAGGTACAGACTTGATCCTTTGTCACAGAGCGTTTAAAGTTCTGGTTATTCAAATTCACTGAAAATTTGCAAAATTAATTCTGCCTTAAATTTTACTTTTTTTTTTTTTTTGAAAATCTCCCAAATCTCATGATGGTCAGTCAGAAATGAGGTCCCAGACTTCGAAAGATTCCCTGCTTTGACTCTCGAATACACTGGGACCTCCAGCCTTCAGGGCCAATTCAGACACTCAGTCTTGTGCGAGCACCTTCGAGATGTGCGTGGTTCTCCTCTGCTGGGGCGTCTGGAGGGCGCTGCGCCCATCCTCACGGGAGGCTGGGAAGGAGCGGTGTGCCTACTGCGTGCCACTGGAGAACCCCAGCATGAATTTCAGATGAAACTCACACTGAGTTTCCTACAAGACAGAGCTCAGGTGTCTGAGAGGTCTTTTCCATCCCAGATGGTTCTGTGATTCTGTGATGTGAACATGATAGAAGGGTGAGCAGCAGAGTTAAACACTAAAAGCTGGATGAAGAGGGCGCACAGCTTGTACATTCAGATATAATTTTTCTGCAGTTTTTAAGAGATCTAAATTATTCATAGTGCTGTTTTTATAAATGAAAAGTTGTACTGCAAATTAAGAGGACTCTGAGTGCTTTGAAGATCCCTAATTATTTCGATGATTCAGATTGAAAGTGGACACAATGTAAATCTCCTAAAGAGCGCACACAATTAATTAAAGGAGGGAAGAGAAAAGAAAAGTGCATGTCTAGCCAGTGCTAGAGGAATATCAGTGAGGAAAGACTGAAGGAAAAGTGAGGATTTTATTTATTTTTTTTTAAATTCCAACCATATGCTCAGCTTTGTTCCATTTCATATTCCTAGTCCCTATTATCAAATCTGTTTCAGCAGAGAAAATATAATGTGAAATTCTGACCTGTATGAATGGGAAAGCTCCCAACGTCCCCCTGGGGTCAGAGGAGAACCTTCCGTACTGTCTGTGCCTTCAGCAGCTGTAGAATCAGAAATCAGGCTAAATGCTTTTGTTTAGCAGAACAACTGCTTTATGGGATTTGAAAAGAAAAGCGGTACTACCATCTGCAAGGCGTGGTTGAAAGGAGGGAATGGCACCAGGAAAAGAAATAGTGGCCGAGGAATTTAGGCTCCAGCCTCCCCTTGCGATCAGCCAGCTGTGCTGTCAGGGTTTAAGCTGGCACTGTGAAGGTGAGGGGTACGGGGGTGGTCCGTAATGGGTGGCCCCCGTGGGGTTGCAGGGGGCTTGGCTCCCTGCCTCTGGTAGCCCAGGTGGGATGGGGTGCGGGGGCCGGCTCCTTGGGTATCTCAAGGAACTGTGCTCTGCTTCCATCTCCTCTGGTGGTGGTGACTTCTTGGAGAGCTAGAAAGGGGTGATGGAGACTGGGCCTGCTACAGAGGTTGACGTATTTGTGATTTCTAAGCTTGACAGTGTAACGCACTGCAGAGAACCAACATATTAGCATATTAATGTTGTTGATTATGCTGATAATAAGGGAAAGAAAAGGAACAGAAGAATCATCACTTATCTGTGATGTATGACAAAGAACTCAGTGAAGCGAATTGTCTGCTGTTTGAATATAATTAATATTTTCTGAACCCTCTGGCAAATGTTACTGTTATTACTCATTTCAGCCTTGTAATGCTCTCATTCACACTTCTGTGTTCTTTATTCTCGGGATCTCTCAGTAACTTTCTAGCACTACCAGATTACTTAGACTCTGCAATTTCTTGCAGAGTTTTGTGAATGAAATTTCAACAGTGAGAACATTTTATGTTGATACTTTGTCAGGTAGTGTGGGATGGTCCTACAGTCCTTATTATCCGTTGTGATCTGAGTCCACATTCAGAAAGAAAAACAGACCATGGCAGCGCACCAGGAACTGAGACCTCCCTGAGATAAGAAGTATATGAAGGGAGCGTTACATCAAACACTTGTTTGGAAGTAAAATAAATTCATCTCTAATATATATTGGAAAACAGAAAAAGTGGTTTATATAACCAGTTATAGAGGCAAGTTCTGGAGTTCTTTACAGTAACACTTTACTACCTTTTTTTTCATATATCTACTTGGCACTTTTGAAAAAGGTATCAGAGAACTATTGTTTGCCTCTAAAAATTTAAGTTCCCTTCAATGCTTTAAAATTATTATTATTAATGAAGATGTTCAAGATCTTAAAGAACCTGCATGTGTGGGGCAGATGCCCTGCAGCAGTGGTGTTAACACACAGTAGTCCTGGGGAACTTGCTCTAGAAGAGCCGGCTTAAGGCTGGGTGAAGAGAATCAGTGCTGGCTGATATCAGGCAAAGATGTGAATCCCACAGCTTTTTAAAATTGTCTTACCAGTGCTTTCTACCCTGTTTTGTTTACCACTGCTTTCTACCCTGTTTTTTTTCTTTTTAGCATGCGTATCAATGTGAAGTTTTGTAGGTCCAAGATGATCAAGAGAGCTCCTTTTATAATTGCAGTCAAATCTTTCAAATACTCAATTTGTAAATTCTTGGTTTAAATGGACTATTAACAAGAAATCTAGTGGCTTCCAAAGGCAATTTGAAACTAGTTTTCATGTTACAAATCTTTCAAATTGCTTGCCCAGTAATTGCCACTTGCAAGGTTTTTTAATGCTGTTAATGGTGAAGTAAAACATATTGAAGATACCATTTTGCACCATTTAGGATAAAACTAAACCAACTAGGTAAAAATATGTTCAGAGAAATTACTTTTATTTGCTGTTGTTTTTTTTTTAAGTGAACTTTGACTTACTTTTTGAGCAAAAAAGGAAAATGGTTCCTTCTGAAGGAGTGTAGGCCCACTGTAGCAGGAAAGGTTTCTGAGAATGAGAACAAAATTCTTCTATATTACACCTTGCGAAAAAACTTCTCTCCTACTCTTTCAAGACAACTGAAGTTTGTCGAGGTAGTTTGGTCCACCTTTAAATCAAAGTTTTGTGAGCCATACAACAATTTTCTTTGTTTATTTAGGTACAGAGAACTTCTCTCATGATTACCAAGAAACAGGGATTAGTGGGTTTACTGCACAAAAGATCCATTAAATAATAAGAGATTAGATTTTATTCTAATTAATTTCCATAAAACTACTATTTTCCTTAGATTAGGAATTCGCTTTATAAGAGAATAAAATGAAGATAACGATAATGAGATGCTTGCTTAAGCTGATAAATAGCAGTTTATGTTTATGCTTCTTTCATAGTTTCTTTAATCTAATTCTAGATAGGATGTACTTTTAAAAAAAGATTTTAGAAAATAGGCCATAACACTTTAAAGCTTTTGTGGGGGAAAAATGTGTTTGCTTTTCATTTTGTTATTCTGAATTGTTGAGTAATTGTGCATTATATTTTGTTATGAATGTAGTTGTTTAGAATTATTTATTAGTTAAGAAGATAATGAATTTCCTTAAGCAGAATTCCAAATAAATAAATAAATAAAAATAAAAGATGTACATGTCATCCTAGTTCTTCTGCGTTTGAAAAAATCTACCTGCTTGCACTGCCTTTGCAGAACAAAGACTTCATAGCTTTCCAAGTTGCTGAGGGTATCTACGTGTGGTCTGTTGAATATTGTTGAAAATTTAGTTTTCTTACATGTGCAACTGAATAGACAGCCTCATCCCTGAAATTTCTTGAATTTTGACTGTGATATAAATCTTTGAGATTGTATAGGACTTAATATATAGCATGCGACTCATGCTGAACAATGACCTCAAATACTCAGCTATTACCAAATAAAATTTGGTCATGCTGAGCGATGACCAAAATACTCAGCTATTGAGAATCACATTTCTTTCACTGGTTTAAATGGGGATAAGTACTAAGCACTAGTATTTCTCTAAGGAAGTAGGAAGACTTTCTTTATCACTCACAGGCATTAAGGAATTTTATGAAGCAGCAGTGTGTATGGTGACAACCTCCCAAATCCAGGAGTTTGGCTTCCTGCTGACTCTTCTTGACTTGGGTTGGGTTCCCAAAGACCTTAAGTAGCAATCCTCTTGTAGTAACTATCAGAACAAAAGAAAAGCTTTGTGAAAATTATGAAGAACTAAAATGTAGGTAAGAAAAGTATAATTACCAAAGCTGGAATTAGTCTGGGGTAGAAATTAACAATACTGAAATTTATGAAGGGTTTAAAAGCCATTAGTCCTCAGTGCATGAAATTTTACTTCTTTCAGTTGTATCACAGGTCTTGTAATTCTATACTGATGCTTTCTGAAATGATTGCAAAGAACAGTGTGAAAGGGCCTTCCCCAGGGGGGACTTCTAGCAGGGTTTTCCAGCATTATTGTTTGTTTTAATGACAGAGGATATATAAAGGAGCAGACTATGGACACATGTAAAATCACTTCTCACCAAAATATATTAAATTTTGTGCTTTCCTCTGGTCATTCTTCCAGAATGTGTTCTGTAAGCACAGGTTTCTTTAATAAAGTTACTTCACACTATTTTTTGCTGCAAATTCTTAGCAATGCACCATAATTCTGGTTCAAGTCCCTTCCTTATTCTAGTATTGATCTTTTCTTAAATAGAGATTTCTAGAGATTGCTGGTCTATCCAAATAGCAGTCTGTTTGTTTGTTTGTTTTCTGAAGATGACAGTTCCAACAGATAACCAAATAATCCCAACAAATTACTTTGACATAAAAATCATGTCTTATCCTAGCCTTTGAGGAAGACAATGTAATTAAATCACTCTTGTTTAGCGTTTGCATTTATTTTCTAATTTTTAAAAACAATTTTCTATCGAATAAGAAATTACAGAGATTTTTATGGACTATAATAATAGAAGTACTTTTGTTTGTATAAGCAAAAAAACCATATTTTTAAAAATGTTTTTGCTGTTGTAATTGCTATTCTTAGTACAGTTCTATCACTTCATCGCTATTTGTACATTTTCTAGCTGTTCCATTACACTGTTATTGTTCTGGGTTTCTATTAAAATGGAATGTGAGGTTTGTTTTATGTGTTTGCCTACAGTAGAGGAGAATAATGCAAAGCTAAGTGCTTTGTAATGCCTATGGGAAGAATGTTTTTCTGAATAGTTTTTGAAGTACATGTCACTGTTCAATTGTTCATTATCTTCGAATGCCTTGAAAAGCTACAAATAATTTGATATTCCAAGGGCATCTATTTGTATTGTGTCATGGTCTGAAATACGCAGTCGCAAATGCTGCTTCCTATGCTTGAATACAAAGAGGCTGTGCGGCTTGATAGCTAATTTCATTTTTCTTGTGAAAGACTTATTCTGTGCCCAATACTTTTACAATTTTCATCTGTTTTGATCTTGTACACTCTAGTGAGCCATTTGGGATGATTTCTGGAACTGAAGACACGGTGCTGGTTGGTGTCAGCGGTCGTGCTGCACACCCTCTCTGGCCTGGCATGGATGCTGGCCATACTGGCAAGGTGGAGAAGGTGGATTGCCGCGAGGCCTCTGCACTGCCTTCCCTGCGGCCGTGACATCTGCTTGGTGCACAGAAACTGGCGAAACCCCTGATCTGAGAGGGAACTGGGTTAGAGGGGCAAGGGAGAGGGCAGGCACAGCGCAGGTGCCACCACTTGTGTGCAGTGTGCGTGCTGCCTCTCCCTCCTGGGAGCACTTCGGGGGTGGTGGGCTTTCTCCTCCGGGACTGGGTCTGGAGCAGGGATTTGGGACTTTTCCTTCCCTGTGTGTTTGAAATCACCCAACAGATTTGAAGCTGAAGAGGGAAATCAGGGGGAATACTAAAACAATCATTTCTTTATCACAGGAAATTATAAGTGCCAACCAAGAAACAGGATGTGCATGAAATGTGACGGGATCCAGTGTTCCTGGTGTGAGAAATTTAAATGAGGAATGTTTACAATTGAAGTTCACAGATAAAGTAAATTTGAGTGCCATGTTACATCCCAAAATTTTCACTTTTTTTTGTGTTCTTCAGTGGACTATACCACTGCTAGAACTCAAATAAAATGTTAAGATATTGTCATTTATTAGCTTATAAAGGAATTGCTTCTTTTTCTGTTTCTGTGAGTCTTCTACTTTTATATTTTCAGAAGTTTATGTATGCTTTATTATGAAAATGTTTTCATTGCATCAGCTGACTGTAATTAAGCTAAGTTTTATGTTATACAAGCAAACTTGGCATTGGGTCAAGCTAAATTACAAAATTACCTTTTTCTCTGTGTTAAGCTTTACCCTTAAGCCAAAACCAGCCAACAGAAATGTGTTGGCACTGCCCAATGAATAACCAGCTGCACTCTGATTTCACTGCTGTTCTTCCAGTGCCTTGGTCTCCTTGAAAACATGAAAAAACAGTATTTTTTCTGGCAGTATTTGTATGCCTGTCTCCTTGAGATTGCTAGAGGCAGATTAAGAGCTAATAAAATTTAAACAAGGAAATATAACATTTGAGTGTTTTACTTACCTTTGAAATAACAATGTATTACATGATATAAAATTCCTGGAGAACCACAAAAGGGGCATTATTTGACCAATGCTTTTTTTTTTTCATGTTACGTTTCAGACAAATAATGGCTTAAGCAACAACATGAATTATCTACACTTACATGCAAATTCAGCTCAGCTCAGTGAACAGGGAGTGGTCCAGGATCAGAAATGACTTGTTTCCCTTCAGTTATACTTACATGAAACTGGATTTCTTGCATTTGAGAAGGTGCTTTTTCTTGTAATTGATGAGAAGACAAAGGAGAGCACAAATTGACACTATGTGCTATAATTTGTGCTGTTTTAGCAAGAAATGTTGCGTGACTGTATTGTTTATCTCTATGGATTTTTTGCATGAATACATGGTTGCTTTTTCACTGGCATCCCATGAAAGAGGATCCCGATGAGCTTTGTTTTGCTTGGACAGATTTTGTACATTCTTTTCATAAATGTAACTGAAAACCTTGTAAGTGGTTTAAAAAATAGGAGATGAGGGTTTAGCCCTTCTTGGCTCTATGGTGATATGTTTCAGAACAGCCTGATTTATTTATAATCTGGTTAACATTACATCTCAAACAGATATTGACATTTTTAGAAGTTGAGACTCCTTGATGTGTATAAAATCTACTTATTGAGTGTTCTCTTAATTCAAAAGTAGTTATATTTTGCTAAAGAATACTAAGATGAAACTTACTCATAAGAATTAGATGTGCTTGTACAAATTGTGTGTGCAAGGAAAATCTGCAGAACTGACACCTAGATTTGAAGTAAGGGAACAGGCTGTGGTGAAATTTCCCAGCAGTGTGTTCTGCTGCAGAAAAAGTAATGGGATTTCTGCTAAGTCACTTCCCTGAGCTTCCACAGCCTAAGATAGCAGGAGAGAAGCAGGAATGCCAGGTAAACAAATTGTTGGCTTTCTGTTATTGTAGTTTCATAACCAATTAAGTTTCCATATTCTTTTCTTTATTTGTATGGTCAAAAAGACAAGGAATATACTCCACCAATAACTGTGGAAAGCCAAGGAATTCTGTTGATTTCAGAGAAATGAGGTACAATTGTGCATTTGTCACGGAGAATCAGAACCCAAACAACTATGACTGATTCACTTCACCAACTCACAGTCAAACCGAGCAAGGGATCAAAACACAGAGTGTGAAAGATGTCACTTTGTACTCTGTCTGGTGAATGTGTTCACACATGTAGCATTTACACAGCTAATTTTCATCATTAAGGAAAGGAAGAATTGTGGATGGTCTTGGCTTGTTTTCTTTTACCCCAGTGTAGGGGAACAGACAACATACTGAGATTGCTTCTTGTGGTTGCACTGGCAAATCTCACTTTCCCGTGTTTTGTTGAAAAGTAGATTAAGACATGCAAATTACAGATACCCCTCAGGAAAAAAAAAATAGACTGTGATCTTGATAATAATTCTAAAGAGGGAGTTCCAAGCATATTGATAGTTTCAAAAAACTGTTTTTCCCCTTTCTTTTCAGTGCCCTGTTTGGAGATGACAACCAAAAGAAAAATTATTGGCCGTTTGGTGCCATGCCGGTGTTTTCGCGGTGAAGAGGAGATTGTCTCAGTGTTGGATTACTCTCACTGTGGCCTACAGCAGGTGCCAAAGGAGGTTTTTAACTTTGAACGGACGTTAGAGGAGCTTTATCTAGATGCCAATCAAATTGAAGAGCTACCCAAGGTAATCCGTGTACTTCCTGTAATACAGATGTTAAAATTTGTGTTCTTAAATGTATATTCAACATGTGCTTCAACTCTGAAATAGTTCTGGTTCATGGACTGTTTACCTGCTTGCCATGGGCAGAGTCAGGGCTATTAACTCTAGAGATTCAGTCACATTTTTACATTTTTTCTGCCTTCACTGAAGAGCCCAAACCACTGAGACACCATTCTTGCAGATGATGCTGCCATGGAGAGGAGCAGAGCCGCCTGCTTCTCCTTGCTTCATGAAATAAGAACAGGTAGCAGCCAATGAAGTTTTAAACTGGGAAACTGATAGTCATTTAGAAGAGTTTCTCACACAACAAATAATGAATATGACATTTGGTACCTTGGGAGACCAAGAGTACACTAATATATGGGGCAGATGGTCTCACATTTGGATCATCAGCAGCGCTGCTTTTAAAAGCAAACTCTTTGTCAGGATAAGCTGTTTATCCTTGTGGGAGAAAGGCTAGCACTTTCTGACTAATATTTTTGTAACTGTAAATGAGGTCCTGCAATGAGGTTACTTCAGTTATCCTTTCTGTGTAGAACTTCTCTTACAGAATCTTTAAATTTGGTCTTCTGTTGATTAATATCTACTGTAAGGAATTAAAAGTTAGTGTAATTTAAGTGTTCTAGAAACAAAAGAGGGCAAGGTAGTAGAAAAACCAATTAATAGTAGGTGCAAGCTACATAATGAGGCATGAAGTAATGTAATCCATTCCTTAATTGAATTTTTCTCAACAATAATGAAAGATGCTTACAAGTCTTTTAATTAAACATTGTTCCACTGTAATCCATTCTTCATCATCTCCCAACATGTTTCTTACTTACACTGCAGAGAGATTTTATATAAATTCTATTTACAAATGTAGAAAACGTTCTTTTTCCATTACATGGAGTTCCTATATTCAGATATGATAGTTCGTTACTGAAGATTACTCTCACTCAGTCAAGAAATTATTTAAAGATGATAAGACAGGGTAGCTACAATCTTCAGCTGTCACAGAAAAATGATATGGAGAACTGCCTTATCTCTCCTCCTACTAGAAAAGACAGCAGAGAAACAGATATTTTTTCTGTCCCCATAAATATAAAATGGTTGTGGTTGAGATCATTTCACTGTTAATGAATACCTTCAGGACTATTTTTCTCTTAATAAAAACATATGGTTAATCTTGTATATTTTAATTATGCTACTGAAGAATCATACTGAAGAATATTTAAAGTCTCTAATTTAGCCAGGGATTTTTGATATATTTGTCTTGGGTTTCTTGAAAGCATGCATCACCATGGTATTTAAAGAAAATTGCAGTGCAGAATGCAAGACAAATATATCAGGACATATAAAAAGAGCAATATGCTGTAATTGTATATGAATAAACTGAGGCCTAAGGTAAAGGGTCCAAAATCATGAAATTGGATTGAAGGTGGTAGTGTCAATCAGAGCTGAAATGTGCATGCTAATGAAACCTTTACATTGCATTGTGGTATCATCTATTCTGTATGTGTTATTTGTGAAACAAAACAGCAGATAAATACATACTTTGGAGAGATTTAAATGAATAGGACTCTATTTTTATTTCATTTTTCATTGTTTTTTAAATAACTTGAAGCAAATACCAGGTATTGAAAAAAATCCTTTTGATCAGTCTGGAGCTTGGGTAAATACATCATTAACAGTCTTGGTCTTGTATAAATATTAGAAGATAAATGGGAGCATTAGTTTGCTTGCTTAATACCATTCATAATTTTTGTCTTAAGCCTTTATTAATCATTACCATAAACTAAACAGTCTAAATAATTTCTTTCTCAAATTTTGTGCTTCAAATACTTTTTGCTATGTATTTAAGCTCTTTCCACTGCTTAATTAATATTCTAGGTGACAAAATGCCATTTTTTTCTTAAAATGGCTCTATATTACCTAACATTAATTTTTGTACTATGTGTTGTGATCTACTGTAGCAGAACTTTCCTCTCCCTGTAAACATGAATTCAAAAAACTGCTTCCAGGGAAAATTTGTTTTGTCAGTTTTTTGTTATTTACCAAATGTTATATACCTCTGAAGTTACTCACAGTGTACTTTTCAAGTTTTCTGTCATCAGACCACTTAATCTTGTTTAAAAGTTTCTTGAAATAAGCACAGGTATAAACCCTATTGAATCATTATATACCTTAGTTTACTTTCACTGTTACCTGATACTCTAGAAACCAATAAAAACAATAAATTCTTTAGCATTAAACTCATATATCAAAATAATTCTGCCTATTGTTTTTTTGAAATTTTACCCTATATTTTGTGCATCATAATTATGCTTTTTTTTTTGCTGTCCACTAGAACTGGATTTCTAGCTCCTATTTTTTTGCTCCTCCCCTGCCCTTTTTCTTTTTCATGATTTATAGTATTGTTCTGTAATCTTAATCTCTATTTTCCCCTAAACCTATCCAAGACTTTTATTTTACTTGACTTTGACTTCATTATCATGAGCTGCTGCTGCAAGTGTGTCCCTATTTGCATGAGTCAAATGAATCAATGACTAATAAAAAAAGAAAACCGATTTTAATGCAGGTAGAGTTGCTGGCAATCAGTATATAGAAAAGCACGAATGAGATGAAAATTCTTCCCTGCAGCTTTTCCCTATAGATATAAAGCAAAATCTTTACTAGCATTTAATGGACAAAATTAATGTAATTAAAATAAATATGTTGGTAAAATAGGTATTAGTAACGCTGAATATGCTACTGAAGTTAGAGGCTACAACTTAATGCTTAATTGTCTCACTGAGGACTTAAGATATGCAGGGAAATATCCCATTGTTATAACTCAAATCATAGCAGTGTTAACACCGCTCGGTTTCCAGTCTAAAAGGAATAAAAGTAGAACATGGGCATACAGTCTGATGATTACATCAAGCTATCCTGATGGCATGGCAAGGCCATAAAGCACTAGAAATTGACAAGGACATATTTTGAAAATCCACTGCCTAAAAAAAAGTGAGGAATTGTGGGTCTGCATACCTGTATTCACACCCTTGTATTATTGCTGATACAATAGCACACCACAGTATTTCTCCAGAGGGAATATTCTTTCCTAATGGAAACTAGTTTTATTGGATGTCTTTATTCTCCAGTTCAAAAGCCTTGTGTCTCTTCAGTTATTGTCAAGTTCCAAGCCTTCCTTGTCTTTTAAGATAAGACCCCAGCACAATGGCTGGGATGGGCACCGGGCATTTCATTCTGCAGGCCTAACAGCGTGTGTGTGTGTTCCCGAATTCGGCAGGTCCTCTGTGCTGCACATTGCTGGGGTCTACAGCTGTCCTAGTGCAGCAATCTGGCTAGAAACATCAAGAGCAAACACTAGAGCCTACTGCTCACCTTACTTTTCAGTCCAAAATGCTTGAAGAAAGCTTAAAGAAAAAGTAGGTACTCTCAGATGCGCTGCAGAGGAACTCCTCATCCTCTAGCGGGAGGTTTCTCTTATCAAGGCTGTCTGCAGGCAGCGACGTGTCACCTCGTTTTGCTTCCCAGATGTGCAGTAATTGCTCAGGCTGCTCTGGCACATCAGACTGGGAAGCATGGAAGTGTTCCCCAGCATGGAAGTAGCTCTCGTGTCGTCCCTCAGGGCCGTCACCGTGCGCCGCACGGCCTGCTGCTGGCGCCAGCTGCTGGGCTGCGGGGGCTGCGGCGCGGTCTCAGGAATGAACAAGTGCATTTTGTGTGAGAAATCGTGGTTCTTACGTGGATTTCGTGGGATCAGAAAAGCAGAACTGTCAATACAAAGGCACGTCGAAAGGTGTTATTCAATCGAAAGGCCCTTTCATGCCCGGTGCCAGGTTGTGGTGTAGGACTTCTTGTTTTGAGCCTTGTTTGTTCTCATGGTTCCCCTTCGTGTGATCGTCCCTTGGATTTCTGCAAATAGATTGTCTTGAAGAAAAGCAGGGGCTTTTCTTTTTTAAAGGATTGTAATAGAAAGTTACTGCAGAAAAAAATGAAGTTTCAAAATGATTTAGAATTTACTTAGAGTGAAGTACCAGGCTGGCATTTGCACACCATTTGTGTGTTAATTTTCTCCCCTCCAGATACTTGGCTGAGCCATATCTAGGCAATCAAATTGTTATGCGTTCTCAGATAGCCTGTAGATGAGTACTTATTCTGATACAGAAGTCTGAAGGAAAGACTAAATCTCTTACAAACGTAGCACTGCCATTTGAAGAACACTTCCGAGATGCCTGCAAAGGGAATTGAACTGCCTGGTGCCTGTTGGTGAACTCGTATCTGCAGCGTGTCCTGGAGGAGCGCTGAGGAACTCAGCAGAGGTCACTTCTGCAGCCGGCGGGCGTGGAGCGGGCTCATTCAGCAGCTCCTTGTGCAGCCCAGCCCGGCATTTATTTCTGCTTTATCTAAAAAATACACCTTGCCCACTCTTTGTCTAAGGCAGCAATAACCTTGCGATGCGAAGCACCTAAATGTGAAATAGTTTTTCATGGCTATTTTCACTTCAGATGAGTTTTATTAATTTGTACAAGTGTGTTGTGCTGTATGATAATTTTTGAGGAAAGTAGATATGTTAAATAGGTGCTTTCAGTAGGATTTATTGATTATTTTAGGTTGAAAGGAAAATTTTTTTGTCACAGTGGAAATTCTGACACTATAAAAATTGGATTAGCAATTAGAATTAAAAATTAGAACCATATCCTCAATTTGGGGTGGGGGCATGGGGATTTACAGATTTACAGAACATCATTTTGATAATGACAAAATATTTTGTTTCTTGAAGATAGCAAATTTTGTCTGCATGCACTCAAAATATTTTAAAATTTATCATGCAATTGTTTTAAAAACAAAAAAAATTAGCACAAGCCACAAAAAAAATCATTTTTTATCACACCTATGAAATATCATTTTCCTTCAAAATGTTGATTGCAATGACTGTACAGTTTTTAACAGAAAGCTTCACAGGTTTTGAATATTTTTGCTACCAAATACTATTCTGGTAGTTCTTTTCAACCACGTGTAAGCTGTGTTTGTGATACTGAACAGCCTTTGGAATGTCTTCTCAAATAATGGCTTTTCAAAATATTATTGTATTTTTGAATTCTTATGTAATAAAAGCAGTTTTGTGGTATTTGTTACTTTAGTATTTAAATAATAATCCCAAACTGTTTTTTCGTGAAACTCTGTAAAGTATCTTTTTATGTTACAGCAACTGTTCAACTGTCAAGCTTTACGCAAACTGAGTATACCTGACAATGACCTTTCCAGTCTGCCAACCACTATTGCTAGCTTAGTTAATCTCAGAGAACTTGATATCAGTAAAAATGGTAAGAGATCAAAAGGATAAGTATTTTAAAGATTTGTAATGAATAAATGAACAACAATAAGGAAATTTTGATTCCTATCAGATTCCTATCTAGAAAACTTGCTCTTTTTCTGGATCATATTCTGTGTTCTTATCTGGCACTTGACAAGTCTGGGCAGATATCTACCTTGTTTATTTTCCTTTAAAAAAATAGAGGTCTTTCTAGTATAGTAAACCATGACAAATTGTGACTGATAAGTATTAAAAATAGGAGTAGGGGACCATTTTCATTGCACTTATGAACCATTCCACTTTCCAAAGTGGCTTGGTACTTAGTGAGCTCTTGTGGACCAGGTTTGCTAGTGTATGTAAGCATATAAGGCTGCAGATAAACAGCTACCTGTATTTATTTAGCCAGTGACCGATTTGCTGACATGCATTTCCAAAATAGATATTTACATATTTACACGGTTAAAAACATTTGCATGTCTGAACTTAAGTGTTTTTGTTTTGAAAATTAGACTTAGGCACTCTTGGAAATTTTGAAGCATTTATTATCAATATAATCCTAGAGACTCTCAGAATTATATATGTGGACTCCAGAGAAGGGTGGGGGGGGGGGGGGGCAAAAAAAGAAAAAGATGAGCAGCTGGGAAAGAAATGAAAGGCACAAATATCAGTACAAATGATGTCACTCTAACTCTAGAAGATTACATAAACCAAGTATTAAACACAGTATTTTTAGTACAGGGTATATTGGCTGTTGCGGTACACTTATTTACTGCTTAAATATCTTTTAGAGTGTAATACTAGAATATTTATTTTCCTGTTATAGCTTAAGTCTGATTTGAAAATGTCAAAAGAACTCATTTATGAAACAAGTTGAACAGTTTTCATGTGTGTATAATAATACTTTCAATATTTTTTAGGAATTCAAGACTTTCCAGAAAATATTAAATGTTGTAAGTGTTTAACAATTATTGAAGCCAGTGTCAATCCAGTATCTAAGTGAGTATCAGTAGCTTGTGTTTGTATACTGCAAGTGCAGAAAATGTATGCAAAGTGAACTGAAATTTAAAGATCCAGTGTCAAGTTAATTTGCAGCATTAATCTACATTTTTTTTTTAATTGTTTGAAATCCAAGATGATGTACCTATGAAAAGATCTCTGTGCTCTGTAACAAACGTGTTCCTCCACACAGTGAAGAAAGCATTGGCAAAGCAGTCTGTGTGGTGCAGCCTTTAAACACGGGGTTGGCAATTGATGTGTTTGGGAAGTAAGCCGTGCTGCATCCTCACTTCCCATAATTTCTTGCTTGGGACTTTAGCAATCCTTTTTCTTGCCAAAAACTTGTGATAGTAACCACAATCAATCTCTTTCATAATCTCATGATTTACAAAATGGAGTGAAGGAAATGAAAGGATGAAACTTTAAATATTTAAATAAACAAGCAAGAAAGAAAACACCTTTGGCTTAAAAGCCTCAGCTAGGAATGTAGAAAAGGCTGATATAACTTGAATGTGCAAAGTATTTGAATTTGATGTGGTTATAGCAATGTGGAAAAGATGAGAACAGTCAAAAATGTCTGTAAAAAGTTGCTCAGTAAGTTTTTGATAATTTGGGTAGAAAAAGAAGGTGAGAGAGAAAGTCATCTTTCTCTTTCTAAATATACATTGTTATTGTTTCCATAGCAACTTCAGTGTGAGCACTAAGCTTCTAACTGTTTTTTAGGCTGCCAGATGGCTTTACACAACTTCTAAATTTGACCCAGCTCTATCTAAATGATGCCTTTTTGGAGTTTCTTCCTGCTAACTTTGGAAGGTAAGAATTAGTCATCAAAGCACATTGCTCTTTCATATGAACTCACTTGAGGCTTTAAGGGACCATTTAAAAACTGTATTTATTTTATTTTTATTTTTTTTTTAAACAGCAGAAGGTATAGATTTTTGCTCTTCAGCCCTATTTTGATGAATGATTGTTGTTGGAGAAAATTTTATGTCAGCAAGAATTTTATGATGAAGTGAAGCACTTCGCTGGTTTAGGGAAAAAGTAGAGAGAAATAGAAATTGGAGAAGAGGCCTGTCCTTGATCAAATGTGTTATTAAATTGTGGGAAGGGCAGAAAATAACAATATGGTCTGTACCTACTGAAAAATGAACAGAAAGAATGTCGTGAGTCAGAAAGGTAGATAAGGAATGACCGAGCACGGTGGCGCAACCAGAGCAAAAATATAAAAGGAAGAACAAGGGAGAAGGTTCAAAAGACAGCAGAGCAGAAGGAATATGGAATGAGAGTAAAAATAAATACAGTAGAAACTGAGCCAAAAAGTGTTAGGTAAGGATGAAGCAAAGGGGGCAGAAAAAGCAAAGTTAAGACAATTTGACGTGTCCATTTAAGAGTGGATCCTTCCACTGCTTGAGTCTGGATGAAGCACGAAGTTTGTCCCTCCTCCGTTACACTGCTAAGGGAACGGGAAATGGGCAGCCTTTCTGCCCTCTGGCTGTCCAGTTGCGTAACGAAACTTCCAGTTTGGTAGACTATATTGTCCAGAAGACAGGGTTAAGGGACAAAATGTATGCTTTAACAGAATTCATGTAGTAGTAGTTTTTTACTGGTCCACCTAGCTACCCACATGTGTATTTCACTGTTCCCCTGGGAATATCATCACAGCACTCCAAAATTAACACTGAAGTGACATAATTTGTGTTGGAAATGACATTGGTATGCTCAGGCACTGAGCAATGGAATGTGCTACTTTATTGGCATTTGTTTGATGACCTGGGCTGACCCAGGGCTCAGGCTAGGTGTTATACTGGAGTAGAAAATGCCTAGTTGAAGATGAGTGTTTAGAGTGTCAGAGTAAATCTGAAGACTGCTTTTGCAGTTCACAATCAGACAACACGTACAAATGTCAAGGAAAAATAAATGCATGAAACACCCCTGCAATTTATCAGATGTGTAGTGTTTCTGTTCATGGTAAATTTATATTCATTATTCTCTTCTGTAGCTTTGCTGGTACTTTGTCTAGTAATCATTGATGCTTAAGGACATTTCTAGTATTCTAAATCTCTTAGCAGAAAGCACTTTTTTTTACAAATGCAGATTTTATCTAAATGAAATGACACTAGTTCCAGGTGTGGTTGTTATTCCATTATGACTATGCTGCTCCTGTATCATCTATTCGGTATCCTGCCTTTACAAATCCTTGTCATGTTGCTGAAGCTTCCAACATTAGTGTACAGAAATTGCACTGTTTTTTTTTTTTAATAACCACATGTGGCTCTTTAACTGTATCTCTTTTATTGCTCTTCTCCAAATTTTAGTGCTTTCTTTATCTCCTCTGCTACAGAAAAAGTCAGTTAATCTCTTATAGTCTCATTTAGCTATGTGAATAAAGTCAGGAATGGAGCCTTCCTGAGCATCACATAAACATCTCTCCACATTTCTCATTTAAAGGCGTTCCCTTAAGCCCTGGTTAAGTGCAAATGTAGGATTTAAAATGTTTTCTGCTTTGTTTGGAAAGAAAAAGGGAAAAACATAGCTTTCTAGAAAAGCATGTTATTGGGAAGACTGGGGTTTAAGAAAGAGAAAACTGGTATTGTGCTCAACAGAGAACTATTTAAAGCTTTGTTGTATTTTTTTTTTTTAACTTTCCTCACATACAAATATATACTTATGGCGCTAAAGGACCTGCACTGTAGAGTAAAATAAAAGGCAATATTAATGGAGTTGTTGAAATTCCCCATAAAGTTCCTCAATAAACTTTCCTGACATTTAGATATGATGTTATGAGCCTAAAATCGTACATGGTGTGACTCTGATGTGACATCTCTGTTTAGAAATGACACAGTTACAAACTAGTTTTGCAGAAGCAGTTGATTTCACATGGCTTAAATAATGCCAATTAGAGTTTGCAAAATGACATGGAATTGTGAAGTACTGTTGTATGTAGGTTCTAATTCACGCCAACTCTTAGGCATATGTCCTACTTCTGCATAAAGTACAGTAAGTTAAATGGAGATCTGTTCTGTAGTGTTAGTCTGCCTGTGTGGAGGTATAGAAGTCAAAGCTAAAAGATGCAAAAGACAGTTGTGAACTGAATAGCAGGTTTTTATCCTTTCATAGATTTGGAAATGTTTGAAAGTAATTAACTTTTCCTCTGTTTGCCTTGTTTGAATTATCAGTGAAAAATAGTTTGAGTTGTTATGAAAAACTGAGGTATGACAGTTCTTCAGAACAGTCCAGATAAGAACATAAAAGCAAAATTACGTACATATGAAGCTATTTGTTTCTGAATGCATTTTATTTTATATTCAATCCATCAATAGCTAGACGTCTTATTGTTATGCATTAAGCAGATCCATTTTTTGTTATTGTTGAAATAAGTAGTTTCAAATCATTCTTATGGATTTCTGAACTAATTCATAGAATGAACTAATTATTTTCTATTATGTTCCTAGACTTGTCAAATTGAGAATTTTGGAGTTAAGGGAGAATCACTTGAAAACTCTACCAAAGTAAGTGATTGAATATTTATGTAACTTTCAGTTGAAATTTCCAAAAGTGCAAAATAATTTCATTTGTAGCAATACAACGGTGCTGTTTGTGTTCAGTTATTTTTTCTACTGTTAAAAGAAATTCTACTGAAGGTTTTTAGCAAAAAGTAAGCATATAATGGAAGATGGAGACTGGCACAGTAGCTGACTGTAACTCCATACCCCAACTCTACAGTGTAACGTTTTAAAGTATTAAATGTAAACAGAATTGAGAAACAAAATATGGGATAACCCTGGCCAGTGATTATGTGACAGTATTTTCCTCATCAACAAGTAATCTGATTTGTTGGAAACATTTTCGGTATAACCTCAGTAGAACAATCTCCCCATATGATCCGTACAGATGTTGTGTATTTGGTCATTTACAATACTATTTAGAAACTTGTAACATCAGAATATTGAAGAAATGTTGAATTTGGTACCATTTCTTGAATTATTTACAAAAAAAGAAAAAAAGTATGTCTCCAGGCTTTACTATCATTTGACCAACATTTAAATGGTATTTTGAAAAGGAAATAGTAAAAAAAAAATGAAAAATAAAATTGAGGGTTCCCATTCTGAATATAGGAAGTACCACTGCATAAAGCAGGGAGTACATTTTTACAGTCAGACCAACATTATATAAATGTTTTATGTGACAGGGATCCTTACCAATGAAAAAATATCCATGGATATGGGAATTGTTCTAAATGGAGGTCATATGTCCCCATTATAAGTGAGAGTTATAATGATGGTGAATCGACTGTATTTATGCAACTTTGCTGATACAAAATTGATTGTTATTTAATTCATTTAAAAAGGGCACTTTGTTCAGCAACCACGCGTTTACTAAAACCTGATGTACAGGCATTTTACACCTATATGGGATATAATGATGTTTTCACTACTTCCCGTGGGCATTTAACTAAAGGCAAAACACTTTTCTTTTTTAAAGGAAAGCTATTTTTTATGTTAAAGGATATATTCCCAATATCATTGGAAAACACTTTTTTTTTTTTTTTTTTTTTTTTCCTGTGAAGCCCCTTCAGTCTGCTCCCAAAGGGTGTATCTGCATTTAAAAATAAGACCTGGTGGGAGGGCACATCCGTAGCCTTTGAGGCCTTTAACATCGGAAATGCCATACATACGCTACAGTGTATGCATGTTATGTAGGCCAGCTCCGAAATACCGGTCTCATTTAGAAGGGAAGTCTCTGCGCACAGAAGGTACTTGTGAGAATAAATGGATTGTGTGTGTGCTAGGATTGAAGAACTGGAATTCCACAATAGAATAATTTTAATCAAATGGAATAGTTTGATACTTCTGGTCTAATGATAATCCTAATGACGGTGATACATTTTCACTGAGGTCAATGGCAGCAAGGTTAGACTTGTGTGTACTTACTACTGATAAAAATGATCAGTGCTCTGTTACTTCGGTGATACATGGTGCTTACCAGGCAATTGTCAAGTTCGGCATGTGTTTGGAAGACCTCCTACCTAAGGGTAGTAGCCTCTGGTTTCAGCAGCACTAGGTTTGCTAAGGTGGCTAAGCGTGACTTTTCCCCCTGCGTGATTCTGACAGTAAGGAAATTCCGTGACTCCTGTAACCAAGGGAAACATTATTTGCAGGTGTGTTTGTTCTCTGCTCCGCGCTGTGGCAGAAGGCTTTGCTGTATACTACTGAGAGTGGAAATAAAAGCTTTTGCTTGTGCAAATGCTGTCCTTAAAACTGTTGGTGAAATAGTTGTATTAAAAAATAAAGTAAGAGGGAAGAAAGATGGCAAGGTCATTTTTGCATGAGCTGAGGCAAAAATGAGAGATCTATGTATTTCTGGACTTTTTTGTCCTCCGGAGCAATTTTCTCTGCAAGCAAAAAAACAAAACAAAACAAACAAACAAAAAGATGTAGTGTAATAGATGGGCAAAAGTTGACGCCTGTGACGGAGTACTAATGTAGAGGATACACACCCCGCTTCCTAGAGCGGTGAATTTGCCCTCTTTCACACAAAGACATACCTGCCGGGCTATAGCTGCTGCTCCCGGCACTGGAGTGGGCCTGGGAAGGCCGTGGCTGGGCTGGAGGCTGCGGAGGAGCGGCGAGGCCGAGGCCGAGCGCAAGTCCCTGCACCCGGCAGGCAGAGCTGGTGCACCAATGCTGATGTTTGGGCTGTACAGGGAAACCAGTAAGGCTTCCAAATTCGGCACCGGGCTTGCATGACAGTAATTGTGACAAGAACACTGTGCCTGTGAGAGAACAACCTGCAATTAGGAACACAAATGCAGTAATGTAAAGCGGAATGCATTTTACGCTCTAGTGATAAACTAGGTGAATGGAGGTCTTTCGGCTAGGTGCTTGAAGGCTTTCTTTCTTATCCTACAGTTTATTTGATGTACTGTGGATAAGGTAACCTAATTATGCTGGTAGTTTGTTCAGTAATTCTGATGTAAGAGTAGACCTGAAAAGGAAGGTAAATAAAAATTTTAATAGTGTACTTTGGCTTTTAAATAGTTTTGAAGTGTACTGTAAGACCATTTCAAGTAACTTCTGCTCAGAACTGTTACCATGCTCAGTGCAACTTAGAAAATGTGGAACAAAAAGTTATCAAAAAGCAGATCATGTTCTTTCACCTGTTCTGTGCTGTCAGATATATGCATATAAAGAATTTTTAAAGGAATGTTTAGCATTTTGGCATAAATAGCAATTAAATGTGCTTTGTGTTTACCATAGCTCTATTTTTGCTACTCAGTCAACGGGTCAAGACTGTTGTAAAATGTATCCATAGTAACTGAATGCAGAATGTTCAAAAATTATTTACAAAATCCTCAGATTAAGTAAATACTAATGATCACTGGCTGAAAGGTAGCTCTCTAACCAGAGCTTAGATCTCAAAAATGTCAATCTTTAATACATCTTGCATTAAAAAATGAGAGCTCTCATTTGACTGTTGAATTTGTCAACATAATTTTACAGCACATAAAACAGATCTAAACATATCGCTGTATTCCCCAGCATTTCCCTGATAGGAAATTAGTGAAGCATTATTCATAAAACGTTTTGAAAAGTTTTCTGATTTCTTCTGACAAGCATACCAAACATTTAAAACAACCTTGTCTTGCTGTATCATAGTGGTCTGGAGATGTACCTTAGTTTTCAAATGAACGTGCTGCAGGATGTTGCTGTATTCTGTCAGCAGTACTTTCTCTTCAGAAAATCCTCTTAGGTTTACTGCTACTTTTATATACTGAAAATAGTTTGATTAAAGATTGTTATGGATATCTGTTTCCAAGAGCTTTGGGGAAATTAGAAGTGTTTGGAAATCTCTAGCCAATATTGCAAATATTTTATTAAGCATTAATTTGTGCAACAAAACCAGAAAAATGTGTTTTCTTCTCTTTTAATTTCTGTTAATTTTCTGGAGCATTTGTGATATTCTGACTAAGTTTCCTAAGCCTGAACTATGTTACCACCTTGATCACAAGGCCCTCTTTGGCTTGAAGAATCGAGCAACATAATTTATATTATTCTGTTTGGATAAAAGTCTACTTGATCTTTAGTCGCTGTAGCGACATGTAATATCACAGTGTAATAGCTCAGGGCGATGTTTAATAGACCGCAGCTCCCGATAGCTGTGTAGCATTCTGTTCTGTAATGCTACCCTACTGAATATGTATTTGGAGCTAGAGGCAAGGCTTTCAATTGCCAGTGATGTTTTCAGGCATTTTGCACCCAAACGGAAGCAATTAAATTCAGTGGAGAGATTCCTGTTAGCTTCAATGGGTTTTGAATGAGGCAATTTGTGCCTCAGTGTTTAATTATTCTGTGTTTGAGTTATTTCTCAGAGTGGAGGGATGTAATTCCCAGTTTTCTATCCTGCTGAACAATGCTCTGGTTCAACCTGGATGGGAAGATATGGGAGAACAGGAGGCTGCCAAGGGAGAGCCACTTGGAGAACTGCGGTAGGAGACCTCCAGAGTCCCACAGGTGCCTACAAGGACCTATCTCGCCCTCAGTCCTGTCTGTGGCAGTGGTTGACACTCACCTTGCAAGGCCTGAAAAACTTGGTTACTGAAAACCTCTTTTCATTAACATCCTTTTCTGAGTCATTTACTAACAACTTCAGCAGCATGTGCCCCAGCCCAGAGCCTGACTTCTGTTGGCAGCTCCTCCTCCTACACCCACTCATTTAATTTTATTTTTTTCCAATCTGCAGCCATTTATTTACTTGCACGAAGACCTTCTCTCATCACATAGATGCTTAGGTTAAGAATTTCCAGTTTGGTAGACTATATTGTCCAAATCTCTTGTACTCTTGACTCTTTCAAATGGCTCCAGGAGGTTTCTGAGTCACCCCCTCTCATCAGAAAAACTGTTGATTTTTTCCCAGTGTGTCATATTTCTCTTTACTTTGTTATTTCCTTACATTATTGTTTAGAACATTTTCTGTTAATTTGTCTGGTACAGATGCCAGCCAGTGATATGTGGTTTCCTAGACTTATCCTGGAGTAATTCAAAAGCTGTTGTGCCAGTAGTTATACACTTCCCAGTCATCTAGCGCTGAAGCACTGTATGAGAGGTTTTGTGTGTCATACGTGCATATTGTTAGAGCTTTTTACCTGAGTACCATTTCATCTCAGCAATTTTGCGCTGTTCATTTGGTTTGCTTTATTGAGACTTCTGCTTAAGACAAATCCCCCAGTTGATTCTCTGTGGGTAAGCACTGCAGCATGGGAGCCTGCCCAAGCTCTGAATACAAATGCAGAAAATTAATTTAGTTTTTCTGCTGTGACCTTCTTTTCTTTTTTCCTGAGCATTCCTTTTATATCCTTTCCATAGGCTCTGGCAGGCTTCCTGCTCCTGAGGTGCTTGAAGAAAGATTTATTATTACTTTTTATGCCTTTTTTCAAATATTTCTGAAGATAGTTTCTGGCCTTTTATAGCTAACCATTCTGTTCTATTTTCCTTATTTGGACTTGTTTTCATCTCTTTGAAGGATGTCTTCTAAGTCTCCCATTTTATTTTTTTTTAGCCATGTTCGCTTTGGATTTTCTCAGGTCCTTTGCACAGGTAGCTTTGTATTGCTTTAAGTCTTGCACATGTCTTGATCTTCTCACAGCAGCAATTTAGCTTGCTTAGCTGACAGGAAGGACTTGATTATTTTCCTCTTACCTGTCCAGAGCCATCCTGAAAAAAGCTGGCACCGCTGACCCCAGAGGCCAGACATTGCTCGTGAAGGGCTGCTCACGTGGGGCCTGACCCTGCCAATGCAGGGAGGGATGGGTACCAGCATCTCTGGGCCTCAGAGGTGCAGGTATATCTTGCTGTTTTAAAATTATGATGGTGAACCAGGAGTCTTTCTGACAAATATGAAGTGTATGAGTGTGTGAGCACACATAACTTGGTGACCGTGAAATAGGTGCTCAGGTTGTTGTTGCAATATTCCCATTTCAGTCTGGATAAACAGCTTTCACACCTCTGTTACCCTCTTCATTTCCCACTCTTAATTGCAGCTTCAGCTTAGCTGGCTTTGTCTCACCTCTGATACAAGCAAATTGGAGTGCTGTTTTTCTGTATGAGTGCACAATGAGGCCCTTTCTAACCTAGTGGCTAAAAAATTGTTAGGTTAGCAGTGTTTGTGTTGATGTTTTTGAAGCCATTTGCCAAATAAATTTTGTGTTGGGACTGTGAACTCTTAAGGCCTGTACTTCAATCTAAGGCTATCGGACTGGCTCTGAGTATTGGACACTTCCATAAGAACCACAAAATGGGTTGACACTGACTAAGATGTGTGATTAATCCAACCACTCTGGTGCTCAGTGTATTTAATAATTTTATTTGAGGATTTAAGTAAATGATAAAAAGTACCGCTATGTTTTCTCGCTGTTCGGTAAGTGGATTTTACTGATGTCTGTGAGTTTCAGCTGCAGAGCACTTCTGTTTGTGTTAGCACACATTGTTAGAAAGTACACCTCTTCCAACCAATTAGTTGTTTCTGAGAAGTTCCCTCAAACTAGCTGAATGAAAATTCCCAGTGGATACAAATACTGAAGTCGTGTTTGTGCTGCCCACGCTGTAGGAAACAATTTCTGTGTTACGTGAGTCAACCTTAAATCACGCAGCAGGAGCTGGGTTCTGCAGGCAGCCTGTGGGTATGATTGCTTCATTTCTGACCACAGTTTGAGTCCTGGTGCCTATTTTCTGGATGTTTAGTTTCAATAAATGTACTATTGGGCAGTAGACCTTCCAAATACAGACTGATATTCTCCCTAAAAGAATAAAAATCAAAAGCTTCTGTGTTCAAACTAGATGTAAATCTAGATTATTGAAAAGGATATATTGCTATTGCCCTACTACCAATGGGCATCTGGTTAAATTTTGGCATTATTTTCCTAGTTTTTTCTTTGGTTGTTTGGTTGTTTTGTTGTTGGTGGTGGTGGTGGTGGTTTTTGTTTTGTTTATTTCTTATAAGTGGTAAGGTAGATCTGTTAGGCAGACTTTACATGTCTAGCACAGGCAATATTTTTATATCCATCTTGACTTTTTTCCAGGAGTTTGAGTACAGCTTGGTTTGTGCATTAATAATACAGGTTGTCTTTTATAACTTAAACCAAAGACCCATTCAAATGCATTGGAGCTCAAAGGAACCAGCGTACTCAGGCTGATGAAAGTACCCACTTAAGATGGAAGAGGAAATCGTAAAGCCTAAAATCTCATATAACATAGCTACACCACCATGTTTAAAAAGCAGAAACATGTGGGAGTCATATATAAATATGCTTTTGGTGTGTTTGTGTGCACATTTATGTAGTTAGATAAAATATGTGTATGTGTTTATATATACATATCCACATATATAAGCTATATAAACATATATGCATGTGCTGTCTCTCTTTCTCTCGTCAAATGGTTAACAGCAACTAACCTGGCATAACAATCCAAACTAGCTAATCCAGAAATTAACCCTACCCCAAGTCTAAATTGCCAGTTTTCCTAATATTTTTAGCCAGGTGTTTTAGGAACAGTGGCACATACACAAAACTCAGATGGTTCCCCTCCCTAATGTTCATCACTTTGCTTGTTTGCACACTGAGGATGCCTGGTTGTTTCAGGATAGTGCTGAGTTATTACATTGATTGAAGTAAATCTCCCTCGGTTCTTCAAAGCTGGTATGTGAATTTACAGCTTAGTTGGAAAGAAATGTTCTGAGCACATTTCTGTAACAACAAAAATTGTTTAGTTGTCTAACAGTCCCATTGAAACCTGGTCTGGTTACTACTCTTACAGAAGCTCTTTAATTTGCATTTAAATTTATATTTTCTGAAATTAGGCTCTGTCATAAATATTCATTGCTCTTCATAGCAGACTTGACACTCCTACACTGAAAGTTTGGGGACATTAATATCCTGTTGAATTCCTGAGAGGAGTCTGGGGTACTTCATATCTCAGGAAGGAACCTGGAAACAGTACCTGCACCGAGCAGCCAGGCAGCCTGCCTGGGGTTTTTCAAACATCTTTGAGTAAATTGAAGTAGTTAGTATGGTCTTTGCTTTTAGAGCTGTTTGAGCTGAGGAAAACACCTTCTCAGGGTTTTGTAGGATATCTTTCAGTAGAAACTGGTGAAATTGAAAAACTGTAGAAACCGCAATTGTAAATGGTGAGTCACTAGGGTCTGAGAAACTGTAGGCGCTGGTAATTGATGAGAAAATACTTGTATTTGCTGCACTCATCTTAATGACTCACCATTTCCCACCTCAAGCTGTGGCTTCTCATCTCTTCTTTGATTTTCTTGACAATAGATATTAGAGCTATTAGGGTTGTGTTGTTGTTTACAATACCATGCTTTTAGGAAATAACATACAATGAAGACATTACCAAAGAGATGGGTCCTTGGCAGCTAATGTTTGGAAAAAAACAGGCCTTGTCTTGGCCTTCAGCTAGTGCTCAGAATTAATTTGCTGTGTGAAGAGTAAAAGTTTTAGATCAAGTTCTCAAGAACAGCCTCTAAAATTGGAAGAACTGTGGAATTCTAAAGATGAGCAATTAAAACTGGGTGAAATTTAATAATACGGTGTGCAAGGTCATGTACTGAGGGACTAATATGAAATTATGCTATAAATTAGGGGTTCTTCAGTCAGAAAACACACTGGAGAAAAAAGACATTGGTGTATTACTGGGATGTAAAATGTCTATGAGTCATCAACCCAACAGAGTCCTCACAAAGCCCAATGTTCTTTGACAAAGTTTTTCTACTGGAGATGAAGAAGCATTTGTGGCACTGTACAAAAAATAAGGGAGACCCCATTAGGAAAAGTTTCAAATGCAACAAGGACCAGGAAGAGCTAAAGAAGGTCCAAATCCTGTGGGAAAAATAATGATTGCAAAATGTGTAGTGTCACAAGGCTCTAAAAATAGCATATTGCCGTGAAAACAGAAGTTGAGGGGAAATATGTTAGTGTTTGTCTCTACACACAGTCAGGAGAGGCAACTTGGAAGAGGAGATTCTTTGGCCTGGACAGGCTCATCTGTTTGGCAGAGGAAAGATGAGAATAAGCTGGCCATGAGACATCGGAAGGAGAATTCTCTGAGTTCAGAGCCATCCTCACCTCCCAAGGTCTCTCTTCTTTTAAGATTGACATGCACCCCTTTGCGTTTTGCTGGAAGACAAAAGCAATGCTTGTGCCTTGGGAACCTCTCCCTTGCAGACTAGTAGGGGGCGAAGGTGGGAAGAGGCTGGGCGGTCCCTGCCCCACCGCTGGAACTGGTCCCGGGCGTCCTGACGGGCTCAAGGGCCAGGATGCGGCCTGCCCGGGTGGCCACTCCGGCCTCCTGCTGTCAGAATCTTCGTTCTCACAAGGAAATTGTGGAAAGATTAAACTCTGGTGGCACCTGTTGCAGTCCTGCCGGTTTGAACTTGGTGCATTGCTGCGTGAAATCTGCTCCCCGTGCAAAGCAAATTTTGTTGATTATTAAGCACACTGTCTGAAATCAACCAGAAATGGTAAGTTTTTATCACAAGTGATACAAGTATGTTGTCAGATTCTTTGTGTAGATCAGCAATTTTATATTCCTTCGAAGAAGTTGACATGCATTATCCTATTACTCTTTATAGTTGTTGTTTTAAATTACATTAAAGTACATTTAAGAACATTACATTAAAGTACATTTCTGAAAGATACTTATTTTTTAAATACCTGTGCCATCAGTTTGCAGTTGTTTTAGTGCAACCTTCGTATCTTTTATACCTGTCATCTTGAGTCAGGAATATCATGACCTTAGGGAAGTGATGATGGTGAAAGGTATTTTTTTTCCTGTTGTTATAATTAACCTTTTTGTATTCATGTGTTTTCAGTTTTAAAATGTAAACTGATGGTTTCTAGTCTTGATTGCACAGCTTTAGGTTTTCATTGTAATAAAATGTAACTATGCAAAAATACTGGCAGTATGTTTTAGCCACACAGTCATATTTCTGAGGATTGAGGCTAATAAGTATATTTTCTGTCAAAATTCACATTTCACTTGTAAAATTATTGTTTAGACATACCTATTGTAGGCAATCTGATATAAAGCTGGTAATCTTCTGTTTTGCTTTTTTCTGCAAATGTCCCAAGTTCTAAAGGGAATCTCTGGGTTTTTACTGCCACTTCTTGCATTACAACAGTACTTCTGTGCATTCTAGTTCCACGATTGAGCAGTTCTCAAAAATTCTGTGGAAAATACAAGTTTCTATTTTTGCATAATATATTATTATGGATGCTTGAAATTCTTACACGATAAAGGGCAAAGGGTCTGTTTTCTTCCAGTGATTTGAAAGCACAGAAAGTCACTGTCATCTGAAATTTTCCATGAAAGATATTTCAAACAGAAACAAGAAGGATACCATCTATTAACTTTTTCCTTCTGGGTAATGAATGGAATTGTGAAACCAATCAACAAATCTTTTTGTGCATACGTAGTGTATCTGTTGTGTCTTCAAAGATGAAAATACATTATCACAAAATGTATAGGGGGGGAGAATCCCATTTTTCACCCAGAAGAGTTCAGTCTAACTATGAAATTAAATTTAATGGATTTTTCTATCTTTTGAATTTCTAGTGTAGTTTTTTTGCCATAAATATAATGTGAAAGTTTGATATTTATCTTCCTTCCTTCCTTCCTTCCTTCCTTCCTGTTGCTCATTTCTTAGAAGTACTGAGACTGTGTATAAGGAGACTCAAAGGATCAAGGTTACTAAGCAGCATCTTAAGAAATGTATAAAAAATACACAGTAACTTGGTAAGGAAACAATATAAAGTGGTATAGACTAGATTCTGCCTTGGCAGAACATATCTAAAATAATGGCAGGTATTTTTCAGAGGTTGTTTGCAAATTGGAAGTATCTACCTGTAGAGAGTTAAAGGTCTTATGACTTTCTGTAGCTAAGACTTTGTTTTGAATTGAAAAAATAAAGAGAATAATGTAGTCAGGTCTTATATAAATACATTGTATGTGTTGAATGCTGGCATTCCTCTATAAGTAATCATTTTAGTATAGAAACTGTCACATATCTTTCATGAGTATCTTTGGTGATTTATAGAAACACAGTTTTGAAACACTGTCAGATAAAGTTATTTTGTTCTTGTTCCTTATTTCAATACTACTTTGCTTTGACTTTAAGATAAGCACAAACATTTCTAGGTTTTGCCATGTTGAAAGACTACAGATATGGTCTTGCTTGGAGTGAGCCAATGAAAGATTCTGAAAGATATTCAGCCATCTAAAACACCACAATCCATTTTGTTTTTTTCAAGTATTAAATTTGATGAATAAAACTGATAATTATTATTTCCATTGATCCTGACGATGGAATTGTTGGAAGCATTCTTGTGACTTAAGAACATGAGTTCCATTCACTTAAATAACATTTATAAACCTAAGATCCTTACCACCTCCAAAATTCTGTTTTAGGAAGTAGATTTGCAAAAACCGCAGTTTGTGTGAAGTGTGTTGAAGTCAATGGAACCAATTATTTATATCAGTTGAGAATATGTCCAGGAACATTTAAATATAGATTTAGAAGCATAACTTTAGACTGCTATTTTTTGAAATGCTGTTCCACTTTCTTCCTAGTTTATTATAAAGATGTAAACTGTTTCTTGCACTTTGAGATTACAAATGTTTTCATCTTTCATGATGACCTGTTTTCTTTAATGGTAACTCTGGCTGAGTTTAATAAATCATATTCTAAATGACTTAGTACTTTGGCACTACTTTATTAAAATATTGCTGGTATTTTAATAAGTAGTTAAGAAACTACTACTACATGTCTTCCAATAAGGCTGTTTTAAATTAAATATATTTGCTACTCAAAGATGCAGAAAAATGCATTTTATTGCTTTCCTGTTACAAGAGTGCTTTTCCAACATATATAGTGGGTCAAGCTTATCTGAAAAATTGCCATAATTATTCTTGCCTAAAGGTAATAGTGGCAATTTTTTGCCATATCTCCAGTAAGGGACAGTCTGAGAGATGATACAGCCAGAACATGTAGCTCATTGAACATATTCCGGTACTTTTCCTGTCATCCAGGATAATCCTGACATTACTTTAGCTTATGAACTAATGGTTCTAATGAATTAGCTTATGGATTAGTGGTTCTTATCTGACAGTGTTTGTGTTGTGTGCAATTTTAATGTTTCAAATGGGCAAAGGAAGGACACAGAAGAACTTAGAGTTTTATAAGCAGGCTTGTTTCATATACCGAATATTTTTGTATGTATTTATCACTTATTTGTGTAAAAACTTCCATTTAACAGATCCAAAATTGACTTATATTTTCTATCTGACTAGGGTTAAATTTCAGATAGAGTCTTCACAATACAAAATGGTAGGAGGGGAGAACATTTTTAACCATGAAGAATCACCCTGGTACACCTTACACTCATTTTGTTCTCAATTATACCAGAACCCTGAGCTCCTCCCAGAACATTGAAGCTACAGACACAAAGGGTTCACGCTGACTGTTATTAATGAGATCTAATTTGTGTGCTCAGCTTTCTCGGGTATGGTTGTTTTATGGTATGCAAGGAAATTGCTCAGTATACTCAGGACACCTTAAGTCAGTGTTAATTCTACTTGATTGAAAAACATCTGCAGAATAAAGACACCTGTGTACAGTTGATATGACAACAGCAATTTAAATTTAGAGAAGATGACTACGGAATGCATTGAGAACAGGATGGGGTTTTTACCTGCCATGGCCATCGCAGACCTTGTCTTTCTCCCAGCTGGAACAGGAGACCACTAGAGGCACGTGTTACCACCTCGGAGCGTCTGCGTGCCCTGCGCTGTGTTAGCTCTCTGGTGTCAGCTTTGAGAAACACCTCGGCCTGATGCCCTGGGACAGCGTGTCTCTGCCATTCAGTAGATCGCCAGATTAAGGATCGATGGTTCTGGGATAAACACATGTAAAAAGACATCGTCAGTTGTTGCCATCCGTTGCTTTATCAAATTGTAGAAACTGCACCTGTGGACGCTGAGGGCTGTGAACTTCAGCAGCGTCCATTTGTCCCATGTCCCATGAGTGGGGTGGGACAGCCTCGGAAGGCGCTCCGGCAGCGCGTCGCAAGGGCACCATGCAGACAGCGATTAACCCGTGATCGACTCGAGGTACTCGACACATTACCTGGTGTGATCATTCCCCTCAAGCCCTGAAAAATTCACTGTACCATGAGGCATTTTATTTATATAATCAGAAAAATAAAAAATAATCATGGAAAGCATGATGGCTCTCAGCTCTTTATATTTCTAAACGTATAAAAAGTGGTTGACTTCCTTTTGAAGAACTGTAGAGTACGTATGTGTGAATAGATTGCAGTGGTCGTTATTCTTATATCACAGTTATTTTCTGTAGCTGGTCAGTGAGTTATTAACTATTTATATTTATATTTCCTACTGAAATATATTTGTACAAATGTCCAGAAGATACCAGTTATGCCCAGCATTTATGCCTTGTAGCTGACTTCTTAGCACACGTGGCTGTTCCGCACCTCTCCTATTTCGGTGTCTCCAATGGACCTGTTCGGTTCAAGCTCACAAGCTCTGTGTTGCAGCTTGCTTCCTGTCATTGAACTATGAAACAAGTCTTGCACGTTTGCCATACTTCCAAATGGAATATTATCTTTTTGTCTACCTCCAACAGCCCTCTAATAACCAAATAGGAAGATCGCATCATGGCCCTGCACTTGCTTGTTTTTTTCTTTTTAAGCATGTCTTTTGGATAGAAGTCGTTGCCAAGTGTCTGGCACCCACTCCCAAGTGCTGTGTATATCAGACGGCATTAATTTTCTTGTGATGTTTGCCATAGCCCTGCTGGCAATCAGCCACTGCAGCCAAAAGCATTGCTTAGTGAGTGGCAACGTACCTAATGTGGAGAGCTCGTCAGTAATGATCTTCCAGATCTTAAAAATGATACACCCAGTTAAAACTCTACTGGGGATTACAGAAGACATCAGCCATTTTACTGAGAATGCTTAACTATAATGCACATATTTTATATACAGATATTTCATGTGCTACAGCAGCGGTTGTCCTTCTGCTTTCACATTTTCTCATGTGCTCCTTTACGTCTCTGACTGCTTCATCCTTCTTCCTTGATTAACATGTAGATTGTTATTGCGTCCCATCAGTTTTCATCTCCAATTCATCCTTGTCTTTTTCTAGCACATTACCCTTTCATTGCTCTCGCTTTAGCTGTAGAAATATTCCTGGTTTTTATGTGTGTTGATGCTGTCTTCAGGCTATATTTAAGTAGAAATAGGAATCAAAAGGACTACTAAATAAGAAATGTGTTGAGGATAAAATTCTTTGGCTCTTGTTTTTTGGGTTAGCTGATTCAGTTAATTTTTACTCCTCAGGTATTCATTAATGCCCTTTGAACTTGTTTCCTCCTGGTTGGTTATTCAGCACCTTAAGTTAGGCCTTCTTCCTGCTCTCTGGCAAAGTAAATGGGAAAGCAGGGCCAAAACTGCATCTTCAGTCTTGCATGTCAGAAGTAGGTCTCTCTGTAACTTATATTCATTCATTCCATGCAAAACTAGCACATAAGGGTATAAATCAAGTGGTGAATGCTTTAGAGATTTGAATAATAAGTTGTATATCCTGATGAAATATAGGAAATTTTTATTCAGCATTTAGTAATAGGAAACCTAGAGCCTGCTTCTCCTCTGTCTTCAAAATGTTGGAGACCCAGATCCCAAATACCCCTGTGATTTTGTATATAGAAAGTTGACTAAAATTATTAAAATGTTCAAGTTGATCGGTACTATAGTGTCTACAAATCTGCTGTTTACTTTTCAATGTATTATTACACTGTCAACAAAATAGAAGTTGCCAAATATATCATTTACCAAATATCTAATGTTTTAGGCTGAAATGGGGAGGTGACCTTTCTGGCAGTGATTGATGCAGTCAGTCTTGCTCTGTTTCAATGGTTTTGAATTTAGATGTCCACAATGGATCCTGAGTTCATAACTGTTAAAGACAGGTGTATTTGTTGTTGAGCATTTTTTATTGTCATTATGTCACCTATGTTATGTATATATTATGTGAAAATTATGATTGGTTCTTTGTCCAAATGCAGACATCATAGACTGATGAATTAAATCATTGGTGTCATCAGCGCCACAGAGTTTAGTGGATGTAAATTTGCACGGAAGTTTAGTGACAATTAGGTTGTATTTACCCTGTAACTCAAATGTGCCAAACCTCATACTTATCTCCAGGAATATTAATTATGAAATTCACAGACAGAATAACTGTATGTTTGTTGCTACTTGTATTTTGAATGTTTTTAAATATATATACATAGAAATTTTGCAAATGTATTTCGTATGTTCACGTTTTTCATTGCAATCAGCATTTTAAGGTTAAGAAACATGGATTACTTTCTGGAAGAGGAGCAATAGTTTAGATGAGGCCATTTAATCCCACAAGCGGGGGTATATTTTCTTTTACTTTCTGAATTGTTCCTCCAGATTTCTCTGAGATAAACAGCATGGTATAGAAAATACCAAATGTGAAGGAAAAATATTCAATTTTCTATACCAAAGGAAAGTAGTGATTCAAGTAGTGATTCATAAGCAAAATGGGGTATTTCAGGGTCATGCTGTGAATTGATGTATCAAGGATTATTTGGCTCCAACAAAGAGGAAAATAGGCCTGTAAGATACTTTTCAGATACCTTCAAAAATATGATAAGAACAATGTAAACTCTGTTAATAACTGTGTAACATGGTTGGTTTGTTAAGGTTCCCATTAATGCAGTTGAATAATGAATTTGGATGACTACTGGTCATGGGATAAATTTAATTTTTAATGGTGATGCAAGAGACATCCAACGTCATTGGCTTCACCAGGCAAGTTTGGCATTACTAAAATTCTGCTCAGGCTGCAAATGGGCTTTGCTGCACGCAAGGGCTCCCCTGCACCCGCACATGCAGAGGAACACCTTGTGCACCAGATGAGGCTGACTCGACTAATTCAGTCCAGGAAGTGGAAACTTTCATTAACCCTGGTTTTAACCATGCAAAGCCTGTTTTATGAAGAAAGTAGAAGAATCCAGGAAGCAGATGCAAAATGAAAAGAGGAAAAAAAGGATGGTAAAGAAAAAAAAAGTATAAAAATTTATTTGCAAAGCCTTGATATTGCTAGGAGCATTGCAATGGGTAATAAGGTTACTGTGTGTTCTGTTTATTTATGTAATCAGGTAAGCAGAAGCAGATCTGAATTGAAATTTAGAATACTCTTTCCCAATAGTTTTATAAGCTGTATTGGGAAAGAATTTTGTGTGTGAGCAAGGGTCAACATTATGAAGAGTTCACCTTTCTCTGCAATTAATCAAGCAAATCTTTCCAGTTATAACGCAGTTCAAAACTGAACTGAGAGATTGATTTTAGAGATCTGATCCATTTATACCATAAACAAAATTGTTCGGAACTTTGTTTCCTATACATTATTTTAAGTGTCTTTCTAAAATCCTTGCATATTGTACACAAATGTTTTTTCCTGAAATGTTTTCCTATGTGTTTTTATTCTGACTGAATCATGAAAGAGCTTGATTTCCAGTTTCTGTATGTAGGAATTTTGTTTTTGTGGTGCTTTTTATTTTAATCCCTTGATAGAATTAGATAAAGTCTCACAAGTCTCCAGTGCCATAGATGAATGGGTTGTGTTTAGACACCTTCTGCACCAGCAGTTCCATCTTTTGGGCATTGAAACTGATTTTTCTCATCTTAGCATCTGAAGATGGAGAGCGTGCCCTTGCCCATCGCCTGTGTGTGTACAGTGGCACGAACAGCAGAGGATGTGGAGTCAGCAGATTTTCGGGCACCAGAAATGGCAGCATCAGGAGCATCAGCACGAGTAGACTGTGTTGAGGTAGTTCTCCCAAACTATACTATGCAACCAAACTTCTGGTATATAAAGGCTGATGAAGGCTGCCTCTTAGTCCAGAATGTTTAATGCAGATTAATATGCTGTCTGCTTTTCCCGTATATTTAACTCGCGTTAATTTTGAGCACGGTGCTGCATGTTGCAGTAGTATTTCTGAGAGCCATGCAGCCAAGGTGACAGCATGCTTTGTGGACTAGCTGCTCCTAACTGTTTGTGTTAACGATGAGACCATATGAAAGCAACAAAGCAACACAGTGCCACTTATGATCAGGGGTTTCTGGAGTTATTTGTTCTTCATGGTCTCTGCTACATTCTCTGATTTGTGGATTGGTATTAAAGATTGCAGAAATGTAAGTTCTTACATATGATTTACAACTTTAGTTGAAATAAATGCTATTTTTGATAGTTACTTCATAAATATATACATATTTCAGTCTATGTATAACAATATTTGGTAACCTCCAAATAAGCTTTTAATTGAACGTATCCTGTTATTATAAAGTCTGGATAAAATGTAGATTAAATTGTTTATGACACATTAATTTATACTTGTAGTTCTTCGCTTTTCATGCCACATATGTTATATTCTAGCAATGATATACATTGTCTTGAGATTCACTGAAAACTAATAGTGAGATTTCTCTATAATCCGTTAAGTGCTGTAGAAGTAAATAGTTCTCTGTGGTTGCATCATGTAATGTTGTAGTTCTGGTTAAAAATTAACTGTTCTGCAACAGGTAGACTATTAACATTAGGTACTAATTTTACAATGCAACTTCTAAACTGAATAATTAATAAATTTAAAGTTATATTGTAAATTTTAAAATAGCAGAAATGGAAGAGACTCCTGAATGTGACATTTTTAACAACTTTGAAATAAAGGTTATTGTGTACAACAAAAGTGTGAGAAAATATTATTTGAAATTAATACAGCAGTTATTCCAGTAATGACAACATATTTCCTTTTATGTGCTTTTTATTTCTTCAGAAAATAAGGGTATCCATTTGTCATAAAATTGTATAAACATAATCCTTTATGTTGCTCCACAAGGAAATAGATCATGTAACTGTTGTAAATTTATCAGTCCTGTCTTAGTAGAATTACAACATAAAAGAACTATGCATTCATTGTATAGCAGTATTGTACTGCATCTTTGATTGTATTTATCGTTATGTAAATCTAACCATGTCTCTGACACAATCACTTTTCACTCATGACTTTTTACCTATTTGAGTTATTTTTATTAATGAGTACAATTCTTTGTATGTAGAAAAAAATCAAAAATGTGTGGAAGTTTGTGATTGAAGGTTTGAATAAACCTTCACTTAATCACCATTTCATATCTGTCAGAAAACCAACCAGGATTTTGGTGGTAAAGCCATGGTTTCTTTAAAATAAGTTGTCGTAGTTGAGTCTTTTCTTTCTTCATTTATTATGAAACTGTTAATGCAAGGTATTTTCCTGGTTATTTGAAGTGTTAACAGTGTGTAGAAATGTAACTTCTAAATAAGGCAACTAAAGCAAACGTGCAAAAACATAAGAAAGATATGTTAGGTAGTGTACGTAATTACCATGAATTATAATTGATACCACTGAATTTTGTAATATGAGTTACAGTTTATGGATTGCAAATGTTATTAAAACTATTATAAGCAATGTTGATTTTTCACCAAGTATTCAGTAATCTGTCTGAGCTACTCTTTACACTGGCTGACACACATTTGTTGTTTTCTGAGAACTACAGTCCATTATTGTGTGTAGAACTAAAAAAATGCACCTGATTCTGAACCTACTGTGAGGTCCACTTCAACAGCTGAGAATTAGATCTTCTGCATATAACTCCTGCAGTTAGTTATGAGTGGAAGAATGGATCCAAATGTGATATGGATAAAGATTTATGTGAAAATTTTGGCTGCAAGTTTTATTATCACATTAATTAAATTACATTACATCATTTAAGCAATGAATATTTAACTGAGCATTACTCATAATTGCACCTTTCCTTTTCCATCTTTATAAAATGACCCCACATAAAAAAATATATAATGGATCTTGCAGAAGAAAAATATAAGTAGTTACATGAAAGAGACAAAAATATCACAAGATAATGGAAAATCTCATATGATGTTCCCTTGGGTACATTTGGCAGTGTGCTTTATCTTTTAATACAGCATCAGCTAAATGAAATTAATCTGTCTCCATACAAATGTTGCAGTTTCTGAAACTATTTATTTGACTGTCTTGAGATATTATGCAATCATGATTCAAAGCTGTATTTAGAAGTTGTTTTTTTATAACGAACTTACAGTATTGCAAACAAACCCTTTAAAGTAGAAGTTTTTTTTCAAAGGTAGAAGACAGTATGAAATGCACAAGTTTTCCCAAACTTGTTTGTAATTTAAAATTACCGTTCGTTTCATCATTGACGAATTTCGGAGTTTTACATTTCAAGATGCATAATTCCATGTGTGTATAAACAGTAATTATATATGTAAATACCAGAGAAAAGCTGCTGTTCAGCTTCCAGTTCCAGTTAGCAGGTAATTGCAGCCTTGTGGCTGATTATTCTTGGAGCATATTGTTAACATGGGCATGGGGAAACATAATCACTAGAAGCTTTTATTAACTTTAATGCAGAACGGTAAAGCCACAAGTAATACTGCCTTTGAGAGAAAAGTTTTCACTAGAACTGTCTGTTGTAAACATATGTAACATTTCCTCATTTTAGTTGTAAAGCCAATGTACTAAGTGATACTTGTGAATGTGCATGCAGCCAGTGCTGTAACTGGAAAACTTTTAACGTCTGCAAGTGTAAATAAAGATAAACTTGCAATGCTCACTTAACATGCCGAGATGTTTCCTAGGGTATAAAACCTTTGTATGGTACTTAGGAGTGAAACCTGTAGTCAAGATTTGTAATATTTAGTTGTTTTTCACAACCTAATCATTCAGGCTAAAAGTGTGGGTACTGCCTGACTGCTGAACAAATGGCTGGTCTTCAGAAGGGTCAGATTGATTTGTTTTAAGCAGAAATACTTCGATTTCCAAAACGGCAACTGGTAAATTGTGGTTGAGTAATTGTAATCATTTTTCGTAAGCTGAGTCCAGTCTTGTGAGCACATACTGCCAGGGGTTGCACACATTAGTGTAAAGAATCCTCATAAAGTTAATGAGATTCTTTATGGTAATAAGACTGTCCTTAGTCATCAAGTGTTTGCAATTACCAGTGTAATTACTTTCTCCATTAACTTGACTTAATCTAAAAATTTGTATAGAAATTTACAACTTGTATCTAAGCGCCAGAAGTCTAAACTAGGTTAATATTAAATCAATTAAGACACAATGGTGAAAGTTTTAGAAGGAGCAAGTTAGACCAAATGTAAACATTTTCAGGGATTTATGTGTTATTTAAGGAGAAAGGGGGTGTAAATGAGCTGACTTGAGTATGTTGCAGCTTTGTTTTAAAAAATTAGCTTTTGTCTGGCTTTGTAAAATTTCTCTGTCTTGCAAGATATTTTGAAAGAGAATTACAGTGCAGTTGGAGGACCAGAGGAGTTAAAAACATATTTTTGCTAGAATTTTAATGGAGAGCATAATATAAAACAGAATCCTCTGGGGAAAGGAGTGGAAAATATTCACATTGTCCAGGTGACATCATTATCTTTCTTTAGTGTCCTCTTCTGTTGTGCCAGTGCAGTGCTTATTGCTTTGTGAACGGCTTCTTGTCTTCCAGATACTTTTGCACGTTGAAGAGTTACTGTTGAAAGATAAAATATTTTCGTTATTCCTTCTGGCTTTATAGCAATAATAATTCAAAGTAATAAATACTTTAAGTGCAAAAAGGCGGTAAGAAGCAGATTGGGAACTGGGGAGCATGAATCAAGAGTTGTATTACTAGCTTAAAAGGGGAGTCAGTGTAGAGTATATAAAAAGTCGTTTCTGTTTAATAATCTGTGTGCTCAGTCTTGATTAATCATAGTCAACAGTGTTGGATTTAACCACTCCATGCTTTAGGTTTAAACTAGAACATCTTGTTTTGCACCTTGTAGTCAAAAACTTGCTGTGATTTTCCATTCAGTTTAGGTGCTAACCCCTTCGGAGCTGTGCAGGCAACTACCACTCATTCTAGCAAACAAACAAAAGGTCTCTTTTACTTTTCTGTCTCAAAGATATCTGTGATTATTGATCAGATAGATGGAAGATGTGGGACAGGAAGAAGAAAAATATAGAGAAACTATGGAGAACAGTGAGCTCAAGTGAGTACTAAATAGATGAACTATCAGAAGGCATTAAAAAGAAGATGTTATCATGAATTAATCTGCATTAGGGTGACTTCAGCATTGAAAGATTAAAAGATTTTGAAAGTAATCTGTGAATGTTTTGAGGTATTTCCGAAACACCATGTGATCAGCAGAAATAACCTAGTTGCTGAGTCTCAAAGACTTGACAGGAGACAGAGATTGTGCAGAACCGGACAAAAAAATAAAAAAATAAAAGAGGCCAGTAATAAACACATGTAAGAACATTTTAGAAAGCTGCAAAGGTCAAAACAGAGATACAGGAACAAAGAAGGCACTGAAGAAATCAGTAATATAGGAGTATGACCTGCAGCAATATTACCAGTAGTTTCACAGTACTGATGGCATCAGCTGCAAAGGACTTGGCATTGCATTTCCCAAAACCATTGTGTAAATGCACTGGCTTTTATACATTACCTTGCTTAAATTTTCTGTGTTTGAAAATAGTGGAAATAATGTTACATGAACAATAACGAGCTAGATACAGGATGTCCTATCAAAGAAATTACTTGATTGGTGCAGCAGTGAACTATTTGCCTAAGAGTCCTAGATGTCTTTTAACAACTTTTCTCTGCAGATCATTAATTTCTATAAAGTACAGAAGCACATGTGGCACTTGATCTTAAGTTATGACCCTAACATTCATTCCTTGAAGTTAAGATGAAAGGTGGAGAAATGCAGTAGGTCAGTCAAAGAGTCTGTTTAATTAAAGAAATCTAATAAGATACATAACTTCTTAAACGAGGGCTAAATATTCGTTTATCTACCTGCTTTTTCATTTTAATAATATATGCCTAGTAGAAAGTACTCCACTCTACTACTGAAAAATGGCATTTATATTTCTTGTGAAATAATTTATTTCTCCTATTTTAGAAAACTAAACATGAGGAGGTAAAGTTTTATCATAATAAATATGCATCAATGTTTTCTATATAACCTCATCACAATCTCATTTTCCATAATGCAAATGTCAAAACAGGTCTCCATTTTTTAGCCATAGCGTCTTTAATAATCATTTTTACTTTTGATAGAAATTGCAGAGAAAAATTGTTGATATTGTAGATCCCATCAAGGAAGAGTGTGCTTTTTTTTTTGGATTAGGATGAACGCTGAGTACCTCAGATGGCCTCTAAATAGAATTTCAAGGTTAATACTAAATAATTACTTTTATCCTTTTTTTTCTTTTTTCTTTTTTTTTTTTTCTTTTTTCTTTTTAACACCACCAAAATGTAGTACTGTGTGCACATTGGACTACCAGGGCTTAAAGAGAAGTCCTACAGCAGCGATACTATCCTGTTCCAGTTTTGTTCACGGAAATAAAGGCAGTAATTAATTTATTAAATTTGGACTTTATCCAGAACAGGGCAACCACGTTGCCTGCCTTTTGGAAGGGGTCCTGGCCAGGCTGTCTCCCAGATATGTCCAGGAATTAGTTGGGTAGAGCTAACCAGTAGGAGCCAAAGCTGGGCGAGGAAGCACTCGTGCTGAGGCAGCAGAAGGGAAGCCGCGAGCCAGCACCCGAGGGCACTCCCTGGCGTGTTGCACCGCTTGCGCAGCAGTAGCTCCTGTGGCCCTGGAAGCCTTAATGTCTGAAATGCCTTGTTTAGTGCAGAACTTTCATTATCAGGCCTGGAGGAATATAATCTCATTATTCCATTTTATTTTCAAAATGATTAAAATCTGTATGTAATATTTATAAAGCTATTTGGTTTAAATGTAATAACCTCTTTAAATATAAAGCATTGAGTGCACTATTTGAAATCATTTACTTACTTTAAAAGTCAACCATCGTAAACCATGAAGATCGATATATTCAAGTGAGGACACTGCTCTTACTCTCTAATCTCATAGTAATTTTGAATGCAACTTCATGATCTTAATTTCATACAACTATGGGATTCTAACATTTTGGGAAGGTGTGAAGTAGCAATAGTTCATATCTATCAGGGTGTAAATCATCCTTAGAAAAATGTTTGTTGGTTTTTTTTTTGTTTTTTTGTTTTTTTTGGTCCAGTATAAGCAAAGTTGTACATTACTCTACAGCAGAACATTCGTTCCAATAAAAGAAATCACTGCACTGCCACCCTTCAGGCACATTCAGTCCTTCAGCTCATGTTAAAAAGTTGCCTAGCAATTTTCCTTCCATTTTGAAAATATCTTTGCTGCTTTGGGATTACTTCTTTGAATCAGTGACCATGATATAGTCTCAGTATAGTTTTTAAAACTTCCGTGTATTTTTAAAAGCTTACCTATATTGACAACTGATACATTAAATAGTTTTCAGAGTCAGTCCACATATGGTGTGACATAGGTCTAAGCTATACTAGAAATAACCATTTCTTCCTCACAGCACAAATCCAGAGATAAACTTGGGAGATTTATTCCATTCACTTCAATAAATCAGGAATTTCGTCAAGTCATTTTTAGTCATTTTTCATTTTTCGTCTTATTTCACTGTTTGAGTCGTCTGAGCCCAGGCAATGAAAGTGCCTTTGTGGCCGTTATGTGGTGATCAGTTGCAGACATAAATCCCGATTATTTGTCATTTAAAGCCCTTTACTACATCATGCATATTTGATACTTTTGGTTCAGTTTCACGTGATAAGTTCTTACTTGTCTCTCCTTCATAATGCTGTGAAGAGGATAAGCTGCTTTGGTTATTTTGCTGTCATCTGCACCCTGCCTTTTGCAGCTGCGGCTGCGTGGAGCCTTTCTCGCCCCAGCAGGGTCCTAGGCGGGAGCTGCCAGCTGAGTGCAGCACAGCGCTGCACGGCCACGGACTGCACAGAGAGGAATACTTGCCTAGGTGTGCCTTGCAGCATGTTAAAGGCGTGAATCTCAAATGTTTCGTTTAATTAGAAAGCTGTTTTCTGTTTTTCATCCATTTACGATGCTAGATTTTTCCTAAGCTACTGGAAGACAGTGAGTGTCACTAAAAACCACTGAATACCATTGCTTCTTGGTGTGAGTTAGTTTCCTCACCACCGAAACAGAAGCCCTGTTTCAGGTCACCCATACAGCAGCCCCAAGAGGAGAGGACCCCGTGGGCTCAGTGCAGTCTGTTAAGCCAACACAAGGACCCCAAACAAGCCTCAGCTCAGCTCCAGCTGTGCAGTGTGCAGGCTTTGTGCTTATCCTTGTCACAAAAATACTCTTGTACCATGGCTGAAGTTAGATGCAGTTTCAAGGAGGTAACAGGCATCCATTGTACTTTTGCCGTAAAGAGACTAAACACTTTTAGTAGTTTATAAAGAAATTGATCATAAAATTACAAATATAGATGTCATGATTTATATATGATTTTCAATTGCTTATAAATGAGTCGTTTTCCTTTAGCAACTCTGCAAAATTATACCAAGATTGTATGTTCATTTTTATATTAAAATAATTATTGCTATCCTAGCAGTTCTAGAACTTCAGCTAATGTCGGGAAGCTGAAGTGTGTTGTTCTCATCTGCAACAATGTCCGTCTGATGTAACTCTTCTTACAACAACAATGTCATCTGAGCTTTATTATTCTGTAAGCAAATTTTGACTGACTGCTCCCAAGGAAAAATTTCATCTTAGAAATTTCCTAATCTGTTACAGGTCAATGCATAAACTGACTCAACTGGAGAGACTTGATCTGGGCAATAATGAATTCTCTGAGCTGGTAAGAAATGTGTTTTGGATGTTCTGTGCTTGGGAGATTAAACTTTTACTTGGAAGGCGTTACGGTATTGTGGCCACATGTTATGGTCACATTTACCTGTAAAATAGATTTGTTGTCTTCCATGAGGTCAGCATCGATAACGTAGTACACTTCATCTGCATCAAGCTTCTGCAGCTCAGATCAAAGTGATTCTCATTCTCAGCCGGTTGCTACTGTTGGACTACTTCAGTGTGAGATGAATTGGTGATCTTATTGTAAATACCTGGGTTAATTACGTGTTAAAATCTAGCATTAAATCCCAAATATATTAGAAATTACTGTTAGCAGAAGTAATTTTTTTACACCAAAAGCAGGTTCCCTGGGATAGAATGGCTTTCAGGAATTTTCCCAAGTCTTAATATAGAAAATAATCAAGTTGCTGTTCCCTTCAGGGAAGTTTTTACAATGTCTGTAGGAATTGACACTTCTCAGAAACAGTATGAGGTTGTTGAGTATGAGGTCAGTATGAGGTCCTAAGATGTTAGACAGATACATTTTTTCTAGCAATGTTTAAGTAATTCTGGTGAACTAGTACTACAGGCTTTTCACATGCTAGAATCTGGTTCATTCTGAAGCAAATGAAGTATTTTATCAGTTTCTGGCAGACTTTGAAAAAAATCTCTACAACTTTACAGAGTTAAGGCAAATTGAAAGTCTTGTTTTACCTGTGAAAATTGTGTTTCATCAAAAAGAAAAATACTGCTTAGGCTGAAACATGGAAATGTTGGTGACCTGATAATTCTCGATTTTCACAGCTGTAATGAATGAGAAATGATTTAGGGGAATTGCCCTTTTCTGTTTCTCTCACTGACATCTATAATGTTGAAAATAATAGAACATCCGATTACAGCTTAATATTATTGTAATTTTAAGGTTTGATCATTGCATGCTGCTGTTTTAACTATTGAATATGACAATTACAGACATTAAGTAGTTCATAAATGTGGTATATTCAGGAAAGCATTCAGGAATCAGCCTCTGTTAAGCTATTTTTGAGACCATAAATTATGTAAAAGGCAGAGTTTAACATGTGCTGCAAGATGAGATTTGGTCTTTCTTTTCAGCAGATTGTTTCTAAAACTCCACATTTCTCACTTCACTTATTTGCCTTGTTCATAAATTGCATACTGCCAATAAGCTGCTAAGAACAAGAGCTTCTAAGGAGTTCTTCTTTGTATTCATTTCATTTCCAAAGGTTTCTTACATTTCTTACAAGTTTTTAAGAAGAGCAATAACATGTAAATTCAGTTCATTTAATATACTGTTTGTTTCATTAGCTATCTGAGAGTGTGATGTGTGCTTAAAAAAAAAAAAAAAAAGATAGAGGGAATCTTTTTGTAAGAAAATACTTATTTATTTAGCTAAAAAAAAACAACAGGTTTCTGTAACTGTCCATAATACTATCTATTCTTTTCCTCAGCCTGAGGTTCTCGAACAAATACAAAATCTAAAGGAATTGTGGATGGACAATAATTCTTTGCAAATACTACCTGGGGTATGAAATTTTATTTTATGTAATCAAATCTGTTAAGCTAATAATTAACTATTTACCCTGCAGTAAACGAATGTATGTGCATTTCTTGAATGGGTGCATATTCCTAGTTAAAGTTAATTAAAGTGAATTAGTTGTTATCAAAAAATAATATAGTAGCCATACCCTAAAAGCAGACATAAATATGAAGACCTTTTAAATGTTGTGTTATTACATGATAGTGTCTAAATGGGAATGTGCCTGTTTTATTTAAACCTCTTGTGGTTTTTATTGTGAAGGGAAATTGTTTACTGTTGTCTTCTCGGACACCATACATTAACTAGCAGTTTTATAAAACCCTACTTGACTTTTAAGAAGGAAGAGGAATTATTAAGTAATCTAAATAAAATTAAAGAAAACAGGTGGTACATACATGTTCAACTATTCTAGAAGTGACTGAGACAGTGGAATGAAGATAGCATTCCATTCTAAAAGCATTCCATTTAGGAAAAAAAAAAAAAACTATTTAAAAATCTAACCATTAGGCTCATGGATCTATATTAGTGCTGTTTCTGAGTTCTTGCTACCCCATGGTAGAACTTGGATATTTTTTTTCAGTATTTATTGACGTAAATAATTTGATATTAACCAACAATGACTGGGGAAAGAGATCCCAGTCATTAACCTTTTTCCACACAGGTAGCAGATCTTATGTTTCACATAATGATGCTCCACTGGTGCAGGGAACTTTTAGAAATAGATCTAGCATAAAAACATTTAGGCGTTGTAAGGAGAAGTGGTATGTCCTCTTTCAACTTTGAACATTTATTAATCAAAATTCAATTTTCTGCATTGAGCAAGGACTCTTTTTAATCTAAAATAATTTATGATCATTTTTCATTTTGTGTTAGGCAGGATGACCAAATGGTCATCTTCAGTCACTGTACAAATGTCCACTTTTTGAGAACTTTGTTACTGGGAAAAAAAAGGCTGATTTTGAAACCATTTGTTGATTCTGATATCAACTGGAGATCAAGAACAGAAATATTACAGTATTATTGCTGCAGTGTAACTGAGTAGAAGAAATCAGCTATACAAAGGGTGTGGGCATAAATATTTTAACCATTATTCTATTTCTTTTCTGATGACAATGAAATTGGTTAATATATCCAGTGCTAAAATGTGTTCCAGACAGAGTCCTGCTGAGCTATCATAATCCCTAGAGAGGGTGTTCAGAGTTGAAGGTGTTCTGTAGATCTTGGAACTGAGTCCCAAGAAAGTTAATTTTTTTCAGGGAATAATTTATGTCTACTAAATCTGATTCTAGTAAGATCATATGTTTTATGAAAACATTCTCCAAGACAGGCTGTTTAAAACAGTTAATACTAGCCTTAAATTTTGACTCCTAGAATTAGAAAGGAATTACCAAATAGGAATTGATTTTAAGATTTAGAGATTTGTCAGGTTTCCAGTGTTGATAATTTGGTTTTAAAAAACAGTAGTCTGTGCTAGAAACAAAGATTATATTCAACTGTTAGAATGGCAAAGGTTGGGATGAAAGGGAGATTCTTCCCTTTTTACAACAACTCAGATCTGAATAATGATAATAAGAAACTGCCTACTTAGAAGCAGAGAGCAGGTGTCAGCAAGGTAGGAGATGAAAAGCAAGCTATATTCATATTGTTTAACAAATAAAGCTGTCTAAAATTATTAGCCTTTTTCATACGTACAGTAAATAACCACTAATAACCACTAGTATATGTAAATAACTTAAAAAAAAAACAAAAGCAAAAACAAAAAAACCACGAAAACTTTTGTAGAATCCATACAATTTCACAGGCTATTGCCGTGGTCTACCCAAATCTATAAAGCTCTCTTATAGACCATAAATGTTCATTTATCTGTTTTGAAATGTAATTTTGATATTGCTCATTTAACTTCTTTGTAGCAAGTCTGTACTTTTTGTGTATCACAAAGTGTTAATGTGAATGCAAGGCACTGCAAGCAGATGGCAACTTCTAGTAATGGTACTGTGCTGCCTTATCTCACTCCTCCTTTGCAATCATATCTGTGCCATTTGGTTGTAGATCCAGCTCACTCACTGTAAACCCAGCAGTGCTATCTCTGTGCTGTTCCACTTGTAGGTTTTAGTATAGGAAAAACAACAGCACCTTCTTTTGTTGATTTTTATTTTTGGTGAAATTTCATGTCTATAATGAAGTGATCATCTTGTGGTAATGAATCAAGAAGCAAATTACTTCTATAGCCTTAAACTCTTGCACGCTAAACAGATTTTCAAAGAAATTAGGGAAGAATTTCTGTCATGTTGATCATTGATGTTATAGCGGCAATTAAACACTGTATTCACAAAGTATACTGTTGGGATTAACCTCTTATAATTGAACTATGAATATCTGAAGTCTAATTTTAGATTTTATCAAATGTAGACAATCAGTACGACACAGAAAAGCATTGCCTGCATATCTAGCTCCAGTGGCCTGCTGGTACAAGTAGACGTGAATTGCAAGTAAATGTCTCTTGGATCTGTGGCCAAGTGACGAATTAATACAGCTGGATGACTTGGAGAGCTCAAACTTTCAGCAGATTTAATGCATCTGGAACACATGAATTAGTGTGGCGTGTCACTTAGTTTGGTACAGCTGACTTGCAGAATTAAAGGCTAGTTTAACCACAATGGATAGCATCTTAATAGGCCTTAGAATTTTCACCTGATCTCTTTAAAAGTCACAGAGAAACTAATTTTCAGCTCTGTTCCATAGTTAAGCCTTTCTTTTTGTGGCTTACTGAACAGGGAGGCTATTAGACCACTACTGATACTGCTTTGGTGAAATAAATAAAAAAGCATGCTGAGAGAACTAAATATAAATCCATATTACAGTTGTTTGTCTTTTAATTTAGAGATTGGCAAGCAGTTTCTATCTGTTCAAGTAACACTTTGTAACATGCTATTAAGTCTATAGGGAAGTTAAAACAGCTCGTGTACCTGGATATGTCAAAAAACAGGATAGAAACTGTTGATTTGGACATATCAGGATGTGAAGGACTTGAAGATCTCCTGTTGTCATCAAATATGTTGCAGCAACTGCCAGACTCCATAGGTGAGAACTCCATAGCTCATGTTTTTATAGTTGAGGAATTCTGTTTTTTTGTTTTGTTTTTGGTAGTGATGAGACTTCATGATAATTCATAGACAAGTAGAAATACTGCACTTCCTAAAAATAGGATACTATTGCTATTTTTTTGTCTTTTCATTTTTTTCAAGACTTCAGAAATATACCTAATATTTTACTTGTTGCCATCCAGCTGAACGTTTGATCTGTGCTTCATTTTGATGAAACATATATTCAATGGGACAAGAATGTGTTTGTATACTGTATATTTTCTAAAATATAGAACTTAATTTTTTTTAAGTTAGACATCATTGCTTATTTAAGAATATTGGAGAAAGCGAAAAAGGGTGAAATATTTTTCTATTACTCCCTTCTTTTCTGTTTTGTAGGACTGTTGAAAAGGCTGACAACTTTAAAAGTAGATGACAATCAGCTTACGATTCTGCCAAATGCAATCGGAAAGTGAGTATAAGTCTCAAGTTTTTCAACATTAAGAAAAATCTGTTTTCCCTTCTGCTTGTGGAATGTATTTTTTTTTCTGAATTCAAAGTAAGACAGAGAAGATGTACTGAATTACAAAGTAATTTCAAAATGTGTGCCTAACATGCAGCTTGTAACATTTACACTTGGAGCAACACCATTACTTTTGTGGACTTACACTGGCATAAGTGACGGGAAGGTGAAGTGTATCATATTTTTCAAGACAAAAAACATAAGAGGTATCTTCTGTATGAATCACTTGTAATTTGGATGATTAGAGCAACAAAAGTATAAGAAGTATAAGTATTTGGGGCAATATGTCTGTTTCCATAGCAACAGCTAGGACTTAATGCTGGAAAGAAAATGGCTATAAACCTCATGTGTATGAAGATGTCTGAAAATATTGAAGTAACATAAATGGAAGAGTCATGACAGTTTCATCGGTGTATACATCAAAATGTGAAAGTATTCTATAAGTAAACTTATTATGAAAAGCACTAATGATGCCCTTTAGATATCATTTTGTCAGATATTATATGATCGTTGGTACAAAATTCTGTTGTGTTGCTGTGTGCAGAGCTTTCCTCTATGGTCCTGAGTTTACTGCCTAGTGAAACCCACAATTTATTGTAAACGTCAAGGCAGGCTCAAGCCTGTCTCCAAAACAATGCAAAGAACCACCTACTTCCACGTATGACTATTCTTCCGTACACAGAAATAGGTGATTCTTTATATTGTTTCACACAACACATATCCCTTTCTATCATAAGATATCTTTAACATTGGCATTTTTGTAGGATACCCCTTTCCTCTACATATTTTACTACTGTAATTCAATCTAAACTGGCATTAGGAAAAAAAATCAGAATGCAGGGTCCCTGGCCACCTTTTACAGCCATAGCTCTTGCATTTTCATCTTCCTCCTCACACTAGTATTCATGCAGAAGAACTGGAGTTCAGCCTAAGAAATGATTGTTTGTCTGGTGTGACTGAACACATGGCTGTACCAACCCCGTGCTGTCAGCACAGAACGTGGAGAAAGGGGCAGGCGATGTCTCTGGCATCTGTGCGCAGAGTTGCTCTGAGACTCTGTGCCTGTGCTTACAGTCCAAAAACTATGCTCTCTTCAGCGAGTTCTAGCTCAACAAACCACTTCATCAGGAGTATTTTTCTTAAGCCAGTGCTGTTGTGAGCCTTCCAAAATTAAAGCCTGGAAAGCTTTTGGAACTTGTTCAAAAATATGATAGGACAGTGAGGTCTCTAGAATAGAAATAATCTCTAACCTCTATAGCTAGTGCTACACTTGCAGCCATTTTATAGTAATATTTTCAATAATAATTTAGTTATTTATATGACATTCAGGAAAAGAAAATCCAAATTTGTGAACTATGAAGACTGTAACATCTGAAAGCTCGGGTTTGGCTTGCTATGTTCTACTTCTTGCAGTGCCTTTAGATTTATGTGATATTAACAATGTGTAGTAAAAATTGGTTAAATGAATGACAAAAAGAAAATCTTATTGTGTAGCAATAACTTCTGACTGTGAAAGCTCATAAGGCTCAAAGTTATATGCAAAAAGGTTGATATAACGTCAAACATTATCTTTAATAGTTTTGAGGATCATTTTTATAACCTGTCATGACAATGCTTTCTTATTGATTGAATTGTTCAGATTGGTTTAGATTGAAGAGGATTCCCTCTTTTTTTCTTTTTTTCTTTTTTAATATCTGTCCAGTATTGTTTGTTGTGGATCCGTAATTGTATTTGAAGAGTTGCTTACTGCTGCTCTAAAAGGTGTATTTGCAGAACACTAGGTTAATCATCTAATATTATCACATTATTTTTGAATGATTGGTTGTTTCTTTCAAATGAAGTACTTTCCCTCATTTAATGAGGACAGTGTCTCCCACATCAAAATGAACTTCCTTTCTCTGACTCATCCATTTGGATAGTTTCCTACTGGGTCTCTTTCTCCTGAATGATAGTCATAGTACCCACTGCAGAGTATATTATTGTCACACAAAGAGTAGCGATGTGGAGGAGGGAATTCTCCCTCCAGGGACCAATTTCATGATGAGACACAGAGCACTTCAGCACTGCCTGAGTCAATGAGCAGCAGTGAGCCACCACCCTCATTTTTGGCAGTCTTGTTCAAAGGGCAAGCCTGTAAGTGGCATTTAGAGTTGGACCCTGCAGTATACTACGCACAGTAGACACAGCTTAATAAAATGTTTAAGCATGTGTTTATCAGAGGATTTATACTGATTAAGTACTTTACAAATCAGACCCAGGGACTGGAGATCGTATGTACAGGACCTGAGCAAGTGCCCATGCTCCCACTTTCTGGGTAGGAAGGTCATGAGGAAGGTTGTGCCCCATACATAGGTAATGGTGCAGTAACTCAGGAGCCAGCATATTGTGTCAGATGAGTGTTTCATGTATGTTTCTAGTCAACACCATATCTGACAGTATCAGATGCTGCAAATGAAAGTGCAAATTTCTGTTCCTGGGTCTACAGAATTCCTTTTGCTTGTTGTTGGACAGATAGTGGTGGGTGTGTCTAATACCTGGGATTTATGCTGCTGTGGCTGTCGGGAGAGAAAGTCTGTGACTGTACAAAATGGGGCTGAGACAGGCTGGAACTACTCTTCTATTCATGGCAGTCTTCATTCTCCGTGAATGTCTCTTTACTAATCTGCCTAAAAATATTCCTCATCTACCTTAGGACACATACTGAGAACTACCCATTTTAATGGGTGCCAAACTGAGTGGCAGGTTCATATCTGATTATTGCCTGTTCTTCTTTAAATCTATAGAGAACAATCTGAATTTAGCCCAAGAAGACGTTAAAGTTAATGACATTTTAGCTAAATTAGCATGATTGTAATTATAGCTGTTATTCTCAACATACTGTTCATCAAGTCATGGTGAATGAAAAATCACTTTCTGAGTTACGTATTATTTAACAATAGTAGTTACAGAGATAAATTATAGTTTCATGGGGACTTTGTTGTTTTTATTGTGGCCATCTTCTGTTGTCTACTGATGATGTCACCAGGGAGAAAAGAGGCTGGGAATGTCTGTGCCAGACAATATCTTTCAAATAAAAGTCTATTGTCTGATAAAGTCATTCTTCGCTGTCACAGAAACTTGCACAGTTACAGTTCAGAGAATCAGAGCTTCCGATTTCCATTGGAAACATAGTTGTTCAAAATTAGTTTATCTATTTTCAAGCTTTTCTGATAGTGTTATCATCAGTAAAAGGAAGAATGTGCACATCTTTCAATTTAACAAGTCTTCAAGTTGGACTTCCATTTGTCAAAGCATGTATTCCGTATGAAGTAGGTAAACATGTCTGGATTATGCCTTTACTGAAATTGGTTTGTAACTAGTTTGAAATAAATTATGGTAGATGCAAAGCTTATATTAAAGAAAAGCTAAAACCTAGCAGAGCTTTTGGATATATTCCATGCATCTCTTGCGCTAATCGCTGTATGACTCACTTTGGCTTTTCAGTCTACTGAAACACAGCAATTATAGGAAAGTTCTGAGAATTCCTTGTAAGGAATATCTATTTCTGGTTTCACATTTCATAAAATCTGAAGGTTAAAAGACCTTTTTTTTTTTTTTTAATTAAGAAACTGGGGTAAAGGTAAGTTAGACATACAATGAAGGTCTAGTCCAGCAGCTGTGACTTGTATATGTATATGTGTACATTTATGTATACATATATGTATAGGTGTATGTATATACAGGACTTGTAGCAGAGGTAAACTTTTTATTGGATCTACCAACACATTTGGAAAATGCTTCTGGGCATCTAGTCCCTTCGTAAGTGGACAGGGAGATGTTGCTAATCATAGAACTTGAGAGAAAAACATAGTACATGTGGAGCAAAAAAGGGACAGCAGAAGTGGGGAGTGATGGTAATAAAATGCAGAAGTATGCCGTATGCCAGTTCTATGCACTAGAAAGCTGAGTTTCTCTGTGTATACCAATCTTGGTGGTACAATGGGCTATGGATAACCTGGGCTATTTAGCTCAGCAGAGGAGTCTGTCTCTATTTCATCCTTTTCTGAAAATATGATTGCATGGAGGAAAGTTCAAGTCTCTTTCTTCTCACAATTTGACAGAATACAACAATTTAAGGAAAGGACTAAAAGAAAGTAATGGAGATTATTCCGTTTTTTATAAAGGGAAAACTTGAATCTTAGGAGATGACTTGTTTTGGTCTACTTTGTTTCAGCCCTTGCCATACAGATAAACTTTTAAGATCGCTGTTTAGCCAGAATTCTCAACATGTGAAAGATAAGCAGTTTTACAGAAGCTGTGTGTGACTAAAGCAAGCTGAGATTACTTTGCTGAGTTTGGATCCAAGTTCATTGTTTTCACTACTGATCTGTTTTAGAAATGATGTCAAGTGCATGAGTTGGAATGTACATGAAGGCAATTTCTGCATTATTTTTTTTTTCCATTTTGCTCACCGCTGATATTTCTCTACCTGTTCTATGTCTTTGTGTGTTAAGACTATAATTTTTTTGTTTGGCTCTTCAGTTTAGTATGAATTGCCCTGATCATTGTGAATTTGGAATACTTGGAAAACTTGCTCACTGCAAAAAGTAAGAATGATAATATGGGAAGCTCAGAGGTCTTTCTTAAACTGTCCTACCACTTATGACTGATAAACAGTGTTCCTAATAGTTCTTAAAGTTGTATTATTATAGACTTCTAGGGAAATTTGCAATAAAGTTTCCATCTTCAGGGTATGGCATCTGAAGAAGCGTGATGGTTTTAAACTTTCAAAGGTTTTAGATTGTTAATTTTTATTACCTAACCCTTGTACAGCATCTAACGACTACATTTACAATTTCAGTTTATCTTTATTAGAAGAATTTGACTGCAGCTGTAATGAGTTGGAGTCCTTACCTTCAACCATCGGTTACCTTCACAACCTGAGGACGTTGGCTGTGGATGAGAATTTCCTTCCTGAACTGCCCAGAGAAGTGAGAAGCTGATTCTGTTTCTAAATTAGATTGAAATGGTTTGTGGTAGGCCTAAGACTTCATCCATACTATGACAAATTATCTCTTAAAGCAGTTATTTCTGCACAGTGCTGAATACCAAATCTTTCTTACATACTCAATAGTAAAATAGTAAAAACTAAACTAATAAACTCATGTAAAGATGAGAATATCACTCAAAACCAGTAGTTCAGGTAATGTAATGTAGTGCATTTCCCTGAGATTTCTGACAGAGAAGGACAATATTTTCTGACTTTGGATTCTGTATTTTCTGTTCTTTGTTATTTATAGGAAAAAAAAAATGGCCACCTTCTGACATAAAATTGGTGATAATAAATTTTATCAAAATCCTAACATCTTTGTTTTTTTTTTCATTCCCATAGATTGGAAGCTGTAAAAACGTAACAGTGATGTCTCTGCGCTCTAACAAGCTGGAATTTCTTCCTGATGAAATAGGTCAGATGCAGAAGCTGAGAGTGTTAAATCTGAGTGATAACAGGTATAGTTCACATAATTTTCCTTACTCACTTCACAAGAATTTGTTTTAAAAGAATAGATAATTCTCTCTAGATATTGTTAAAATACATTTATATAAAATACATGAAAGCATATGAAATACAGAGAAATTATATTTATGAATACTTAAGTATTTAAACTATATGGAAAAATTCTTGATTTTTTTTTTTAATTTTTATGGTTCAGTTTTAATTCCATGACCTCCAAAGAAAAACTTGAATGTGGGGAGCATCTGGGTCTCAGTGTGCTTTCAGAGATGAAAGACTGTTTACTTATTTTATCACCTGCTGTTTCCACATGAAAGTGTGATATTTGGCTTTAAAATTGTATATAACTTTATAATATTTAGTGTTGTGCCCTGCTTGAAAAATTGTGACAAGCTGTTATATAGGAGATCAGTAAGTGCAAACATATTACACGTTACCCTGACTCCACTGAAATCAAAAGAAAATGTTCTGTTTCCTTCAGCAGGGCAAAAGTGTTGTCAAACAAAAACACAAACCAAACACCAGATTCTCTGTTCTCACACACTTCACTGTTCCTCTGAGAAATGGAATGCTTAAAACGATATTTTCTTGGTACTTATGCTGTGCTCCCATAGGCATCAGAAACGACAGACTTTTCCATGGAATTTAAAGAAACATATGTTCCAAGAATATGTTAATTTCAGTACAACCACAGAAATACAAATTTGTCTAATAATGCAAGAAAAAAAAGGTGTGTGAATACCATTCTGTTCCAAGTAGCTATCATCTGTACTCAGTAAATATCAGGGGAAGAACTTTGCGTATCTGTGTCTGATTTACTGTCATCAGTTTCATTGTTGAAATTAAGGTTGATCATAAACTATAAAATCAAGATATCCCTGTAATATATTTATTCAAAATTATTTACTTAATTCTATTAGATCATTTTCCTCACTGTAGTTGTGTATCATAAAGTGCATTATGTATGGACCAGAATGTAAAGATAAACTGATCTCCAATCTGTGCAGAAACTGTCCAAGTCCCACAATCAAATCTTTTTGGGTTTCATGTTCCAGTGCTTTCACAGGGACATGGGAGGACTCTCCCATCAGTATGTCACCACAGTAGTAGAGGTTTGTGGTCTTATCTGTGGAGCTACAGACTGGAGCTGTGTTTTAACTTTAAATTCCCTCAGGCTGGCACATCCAGGTGTATGGTGATCCTGAATACATAAGTGATACAGATGAAAGCAGCAAATATCAGAAACATGGTGAATTTTCAGATGGACACTTCTGGTGGCTGCTCTACTGTGTTGCTGCCCAGCCAGCTCTAGCAGCATGCAGGAGGGCAGGGGGTGGGCACGGGGCTGGGGAGGCAACAGGACGGCGCTGGCTGGGGGCATCTTAGGGACTCCAAGGAGCTGCAGCTGAGAGTGCCCTCACTGGCACATTAAACCAATCTGAGCTGGGTCACTCTGACCCCTTTTCAAACCTGTAATCATGCCATGAGTGTGTGTTGAGAAAGCAGAAAATTAGTCTTTTTTCTTCTTTTCTTTCCTTTTGCCAAGTAACTTTTCAGTCAGATCAGCTGCATATTTCAGGCTTGTGACTACATGTGTAATTACTGCTTATGAGTGCTGTTGCTGGGGTGAGAGGGAGGAGGTGGCTCACTGCTGGCAGAAGGCAGCGGAGGTGGTCAGAGTATGCAAGGCTTCTTGACCAAGCCGACCTGACAGCTGGCTGCGACTGAAGCAGCAGTCCTGCCCACTTGCCTTTTTCCCCAGCTGCCCAGAGATAAGGGAGCATTTGGGATTTCCATTGTGGGGTAAATGGTGGGACCAGCATCCCAGCAGTGTGATGTTTCTTAGACTGGAACATGCCAGTCACTGTCCTGCCCACTCCCTTTTTGTGCTGGATGGCAGCCCTGCATCTTTCTGCCTTGGGCTTACTCAGGGCTCATTGGACAAATGACTGCAATGACTTAATTCACTGAAATTTCAGGAAGTGATCTTTCTTCTTGTTGTGTTTGCTTTCTGACACTCCCCACATGTTCAATTTACTTGCAGTGGAGTCTGGCAAACACCAACGCCAGCTGAAGGTAAACAGTGGCTGTGCACCAAATGGGAAAGTATAAGGAGTGCAGGAGAACTGGGCCTTTGCCTGTTGGGATGGGAAGCTGTTCTCTCAACTTGATGTGAAAAACTGTACAGTGAGTTACAGACATTCTAGAACTAGCTGAAGAGCAGAGTCTAGACTAGGAGACAGAGGAACTGGTTGAATTATCTCGTACTTTTCTTGAGCGGTCCTTGGGGATCATTTTTTCCTACTTTGTTGACATCAATTCCGTCTGAGGTTAAATGTTGCCCTGCTGAGACATTGTGATGATGGTTTTTTTGTGGAACTTCCTACTTTAACAAAACTGAAAGTTTTGGCACCAGCATGTTTGCACGAAGTTCAGATACCATCTTAAAATTGGATTGGGGGGTGCAGAATTTTCCATTTTCCCATTTTCGTATGCATATTAACATTAAGGTATCCACTCTTTCTTTGAATGAGTCCACATGTTCATGTTAATAAGGAGAGTACTTGGGCTCTGCTTGTTGCTAGGAAGCTTTCCATGTTATCATAATAGTTTTGCCCCTCTGCTCTTCCTGCTTCAGATATGACAGAGATGGCAGAGCACACCGGCTCTTTTCCTGGATAGCGCTCTGAGCCATTGGAAGAAGAGACACAGACATGCAAGCAGAGCAGAAAGGCGATTCTAGAGCCAAGGGGTCAGTGCACATGCTTCACCCTATAGCTCTGGGCTCCTGAGTCCCGGAGCATGGCTCAGCCTTCTCTCTGTCAGCCTGTTCTGAGACATGCCGAGACCAGAGCCTGTGGGCTCCAGCGCTGAGGAGATCACCAGAGATCGCTCTCACAGAATTTTTTGCATGAGAACTCCAACCTTTGCACAAATCTTCTAGAGTCACTCCCTGTACTACTAATAAATGGGGCTGGGCTATTCATATTATCATATGTTCTTTTAGAATTTATCTGTCAGTTCTTTCTGATTAGCTCCCTCCTGATACCAGAGAGGATTTTGTGTCCATTCTGTCAGGTTGCTCATGCATCTTCGTGTGTTATTTTCAGAGGGAACAGACTCTGTCACCATGACAGTCAACCCATGCTGCATGCTGGATGATTGTCACGGATGTACAGTTTTACAAAGGGAACACAGTCGTCCATTGGGTATCTGCCCACTGGAGATTCATCCCAGTGAATGACATGTCAGGGTCATCTTCTTCCAGTTTGTCACATGCCAGATTTTATCTCCAGTGTCTACAGCTGTGGCTGTAAATGCTGAACTGATGTGTCCAATAACCTCTTACCTCATTGCCTTTATCCCAGTGACTTTCTCTGTTAGTAGCTGGGCTACTCAAGTGTTTATTGTGAGATGCCCTTTTGCCACCAACAACGTTAATTCTGAATATGTTCCTCATGGCATGGGAAGTGCAGCCCAGCTCCAGGCATGCAGAGCACAGAGACACTGGTGGCTTTGAACTTGCCTTGCTCAAGTGCATGGAAAATTTACTGTCTGCTCTCCAAATGGTCATGCATACAAGGAGTGATGGACAACCTAACTGTGAAGTAGCATGTAACGAGTTAAAAAGAAGCCCTCTCTTCCTTGTGTTATCTGGAGCCTATCTGGGTATAAATGTCAAAAATCTACATTTTTCATGTCCTCCTGTATCATAAGTGGCAGATTTGGTTTAAAGTCCTCGTTGGATATCTTTCAGGAAGGAGACAAACCTGGCATAGACTTCTTTGCCACTTAGGCTAACAAGAATCTCAAATCTTTGTGAGTTGACACATTTTGCTCAAAGGTGGGTCAGTGTTTGGAGTCCCTCCCTAGTGCATTTTTAATACTATGGTTTCAGGTACTGCAGGCTTTCGCTCTTGTTCTGTCTTCCGAAGGCCCTCATCATTTTAAGATGAACCTTGCTTATTTCAATTGACCAGAAGCTATTTTGATTCCAGGATTTTCTACAGACATTTATGTTAGAACTCCATTTTAACCAGGGAATTAGATTCCAACTTTTCTTTCCCAAGCCTTACACTCTAAGACTGTATCTGTACTTCTCATCTCCGTGGTTGGGAGTCCTCTTTCCTTTTATCTTTACAGGTCCAAACCTTTTCAACCCTGTTACAGACCGTACACCACTGGGAAACACAGTATTTGGTTGTCGCTACACAATAAAAGGCAATGGTGGGCTGAATCCTGACTTGCTATCACATTGCTAAAGTGGAGTCTAGTGAGGGTTAGTGTGCACCTGACCAGAGCTTGGGTGGCTTCACCCTGTGCATTCTGGAAAGTTTTGAATCCAGATACCTGCAATGCAGCTACCTGGAGATTCATCCTTGCCTTTGCCAGGAATAACAGTATCTGTCTCCAGTGCTTCAAGAACCAATGCAGCATTTGATAAAGTGGTTGTGCAGTTACTACTTGCGTGAAAAATACTGAAATCTCCATCACGTAATGACACACTGGGGTAGCTGCTCGGATTCACTCACTGCTAAGACTGCACATGGGATTCATTTAAAGAAAAAAAAAAAAAGATGTCTTACCAGTAACCGGTGTTCTTCACAATGTGTAGTCCACATATACATTTGTCTTCCATCTGCTTCTCCTCTCTCCTCAGAGTCCTTCCAGGTATGAGTCCTGTGATTGAGAGGTAGAATTGTTAGAATGTACATTTGGGCTACACTTCTCAAAGAGCATCGGTTACTGGTAAGTAACCTTTCTTCTAGTTTTAGATTGTTCTTGCAGAAGAGCTGAAAGAATCATTACCTTTCTGTATTTGCACTGCTTCTGCTTCTGTCCTGGGGTCTGAACTCAATTACTACTCTGAATCTCATGAACAGAAGTTAGATGAAAAAAGATCCTAAGAAAAGATCCATTCCAAAACAAAGGACTGTTCCTTGGTGTATCTTTTCCTTTTCTGTTCAATTATTTAATTGTACAATATTGCTTATTGCCAAAGAGGTAATTGTTTCTGTCCATTAGTATCCACAGGCATTCTTGTGAACAGTATATTGAAGCGTTAATATGAATTATGTTCTTTTAAACTTTCACACTCCCAAAACCCTGTTGTTGTCAGTTTGCTGAGTGTTACTGTAGAGAACTGTCACAAGTAGCAACTGTCTCTGGGCTTGACGAACTGACTGGTCTACTCTAAATTACTCTAAAGTCCTCATTCCAGCGTGGTGTAACACAATGACATATAGTTTCTTTGAGGTTGTGGGGTATTGGGTGCTAATGGTCTTAATGTTCAGGGATGTCATTTCAAAAAGTGTGCTGTTGTTGCTGTTGTTGCTTTAGTTTGGTTTTATTCACCTAAGGGAATTCACAGGACGTTTCTTTTTTTTCCCCCCCCTTTTTTTTTTCTCATATGAAAACATTTTATGTGTGAAAATTAAATACAATAAAGAACATATGCATTTCTTGCTTTTCTGAACTATTACTGTGGAGAGTTAGTTTGCTGAAAAATCAGTTGGTGCTTTAGCATTTTCCTTTTAAAAAATATTTCTATTAATAACCTTTAAACTTTTACATTTGCCAAAGCCATACATGATTTTATACATATTTTAACATAACTAATATGAATACAGAAAATGTCTGTAGCACTAAAAGATTTCTTTATTTTGTTATTACATGTTTAGCTCCTTTTACAAATCAGTTTAAGAGACTGCAAAACAAAGTTAGTGATTTAAAACTTGTACAGGAATGCAACTGTTGTTTATGCAAGAAAGCATGTGCAACAGATGGCTGCCAAGTGTTAGAAGCAATGTAGTTGTTCTGAAGATTCAGAGATACTGCCTTCCCACAGAACTCAAGCCTCTGGATGCCCTTCAGCTGGTGCCTGAGGGAACGGGCGCAGGAGCTATGGCTCTGTTTCTATTAGCAAGTTCCCAATCCTGACTTCTGGATTATGGCTGCTCTGAAACAGTCCTACAGCAGCTTCCAGTGGGCAAATGGCCTCATGCAAAGGTTATTTACTCAGGCTGAGCAGAGTTTCAGCCATAGTAAGAATAAGTTATTTTGGTACAGCAGAATTTGCCTTTTCATTGTAAATTGATTAATTTGGCCATCTTCTTAATATAATTAATAATTAATAATTGGTTATTCTTAATAATTAAGAAGATGCACCTATTAAAGTTTCATCTAGCATTGTGAATATATTTTCCTTAGATTTATAAAAACAGTTATACATGTAATTTTCCATGCTGTCTAGTGAGATGCTTCAGCATCTAAGCATAAAAGTTATTTGTTGAATAGCATATTCATGGACATTTAATTTCTTTGTGTTAATATCTGATTGCAGCCTTATATTAGATAAATGGAAGCAGTTCAAACTAATCACTTTTTTATATTACTGAAGGACAGTTTTCTCCTTGGGGGAGGCCAAATCTTTAACTGAGAATGCTGTGAGTTAGTTCTTTGAAATCAGTAAAGTTATGATGATTTATACCAAATAGGATCCAACTCCCAATCTGTAGAAAATAATCAAACTACATCTATGCATAAGTAATATTTGAGGTGCTTTGTAGCTGTAGCATAACCTTATGTTGACTGATGAAGCTATAAAAACATTTATGTATTTACCTTTCATGGTTAAACTAATGTAGTGTAAATGGCAAGTATAACAGGCCTTGTTTTGAAAACGGGTAGAATACAAAATCACTTGGTAATTCAGTTGTTCATGAAAGTCAGAGTGCTTGCATTTGCATTTTTAGTGCACATAAGGAGAAATGTTCATAAACTTTATAAAGTTTAAAAAGCAGTCTTAAAATTGACAAAAGAAATTGCAGTTAGAAAAAGAGGATGAGTCTTATCTTGATGGAAAATTTTCAAAAAATGGTACTGATTTTGGGTGCCTCCATTCTTTGATCTCTAATTTCAGATTTTTTCTTATTAAAGACTCCTTAAAATCAGTCCTCTTCAGATGTTTAAAGCTAGGTGTCCAGGCTTATGTGCAAAGACGAATGAAAAATGAACAGTTCTGTGTTTTATTTGAATATGGAAATGGAAAACCAGCTTGGAGATCCACTTGCCACACGTCATTTCTGAAGAGTGCTTACCAATTTTGCTTCTCCCTTTGATACACACTTCTCAGCTTGAGTTGGAAACTTCACCAGTAATGCTCTGCAGGCAAAGCTTTCTATGTAGTTCTGAAACACATCCTACGGATACTGAATCCTAAAGTGTAAAGAAATAAGGGTATCACTTGAAAAGCCAAACCTTTTATCTTTTTATATAGAAAGCAACAACAACAACAAAAAAAGCCCTGAATAAAACATCTAGATAAACACTATTTAAGAATCTTTATGTTAACTGTTAAAGCTTAATCTTGTCACCTTAATTTATAAAGAATATCTCACTCTGCCCTATTCCAGAGAAAAGCGTTGATTTAAATTTAAACACACTGCAGTATGCATTTTACAGGAATGAAATAGGAATGCAAGTTAAATATCAGGAAGTTTAGGAATTCTATCCTGTCTTGTGGCATCAATTATAGACTTAAACATGCACACATATGTAAAGATACTCTAATCTATACAAGCATTCAGTTGGAGATTATCTCACAACACCGTGTGTGTGTATATATTCACGTCAATTTATTTCTCTTCTGTAGATAAGTCATCTTTAGTATAAGGTATTCTTATTAAAGTCACAGTCTTTAAAATGTGTTACTTGCAGTAAGTAGACACCGCTTTCAAAAATAACACAATATTTAACAGTAGTATCTTTGTAGCAAAAAATGCACCCAAAGTAATTCCACAGTGGATGCGCTTTCAAAACGCTGCATAGAGGCAATGGTACAAAAGCTTGTGAGTTACATATCTTCCAGATAGATTTTTAGTACGAAGAAGACTGTAGGAATATTATCAGTTGTTTAATGGTAGAGGGACAAAGGATTCTCCTGATGATGCTGTGCAGGTGCAGTCCCTTAGAGCAGAATGCCTGTCTTTATTTGAGGTGCAAATGAACATATTTGTCAGTCCTCCCCACAATATCAGTTTGTCTGACTCTCTCAGAGAAGGGCTTTTCCTCTCTTCTTTTTGTTAAATCACATTTAGATTTTGTCTTTGTAGTCAGTCCTTTGGCTGGTCCATTTCTTTCGACAGTCCTCCAGCTCTTTAACCTTCTGTAACACAAAGATGGAGGATATCAGGATGTGACTAGGACATCCCTCTCTGGCTTAGTACAGGCTGCAAAGTAAAAATAATGTGTTCAGAATGAGTTACTTACTGGGAAAAACGTGAATGAAGTTTCCACAAGTATCTAGTCATGTTTTCCCTGTTCCCACATGCAGATTATTTTAGGAGATGTGTTCAAGCATGTAATTATTTTTTTTTTAATTTATTTGATTTTTAATTTCATTCCTAACATTTCTGCAAAAATGAATTTTAAGTTATCTTTGAGTAATTTGTGTTCAGAAATTTAACTGATAAATAAAAGGGTTTATGTTAACTACACTGAAAACTGTAAGGACTTTGCTATAAGTCTCACTGGGATTTCTTCTGTGTTATAAGCTGTAACTTGTGTTGGTTATAAGTTATAAGCTGGTTATGTTACAGCCGTGGCAAAACATTGGTATCTCCTTAGTACCTCTAGGGAATGAAGTCAGTAGTTTTAGAATCCAAAAGTCTCTGTTAATGTGGAAGCAATTTAAGGGGAATCCCCTTAGTAAATTACTATGTTTTAAAAAAATGTGAGAGAAAATAAAGATATGATAGCAATTTCTGTATGATCGAGACAAAAAGTTTGGCATACAGATTAAAAAGGAACTATTGTGGAAATGAAGTATTCATGTTGTTCCATTATCATTTACAGACTGAAGAACTTACCATTCACTTTTACTAAACTTAAAGAACTTGCAGCTTTGTGGCTTTCTGACAACCAGGTAATGGCTTTCAATATTCATAATTTCTTTAGTAAAGTACTAGGTAAAGTACTTAGTAAAGCAAGGGCCATAAATGAAGCCTATAATTTAATACATGACTGTAGTAGAATTTAATACATGACTGTAGTAGAATTTTAGAAGCGTTTAGTCCCAGTCCAGCTTGCTACTTTCATACCAAGGTGTAGATTCTCCTGGCTGTCATTTATTACCTCTTGCTTCTAACTAACCTTCTATATCCTGACAAAAGTAGTAATATATAGTAGTAAATAAAGTCCAGAATTATCAAGAGAATGTTTTTTAAATAGAAAATCAAGAGGTAAGACTTTTTTATTAGACTTGTTCTTAGTTTGTCCCACTCCATATTCCATCTATGTCTACATTTTTGTCTTCTGCCTTTTCCTGTCCATGCTTCCATTCCTGCGTATTTTAAACTCCATTAAAGTCAGCGGGAGTTTAAAAATGTAGAAGACGAACAAGTACTCCTAATCTCGTTTTAGAGAAAATTCTCATTTATGTTCCTTTTAAATTTAAGCATGCCTTTCTTAGTTCCAAGGGGCTTGGTTTACATGTCACTACTATACATTCTTTAGGATTCTATTTTTAAAGAAATTTTGTAACACGAACACAGAGAAATGCAACAGTTAGCCAGCATCTGAGCACTAAAATAAGTCCCCCATCAATCTTTGCCAGTATTGGTGGATAGAATAATTTTGCAGTTCCAGAATGTGACTTTAAGTGGAGAAAATCTCAATTAATAACATGCTAGAAATGTTCAACATACCTAACAGCTTTTAATAATTGCAATAAATTCTCATAATCTCTTCTTTCTCACCTTACAATAATGCCCAACATCAGATATTATACCTCCTTAACTGAAGTTGATCAGGGTAATTATCATGCTACTGGAAATTAATCCATCCTTTTATCTGGATGAAGAAGCCACAGGGACTCTGGCTCTGCTGCTGCCTGTTTGCAGACCAGGCGCATCCGCCCGTGCTGAGCTTGGCTGAGGGCAGAACCGTGCAGAGCGGCACAAACAGGGCTGTATCTTTGTAGTGGTACCAGACAAACCTCTGGGCTCCTGCCCAGCACATAGCACTCAGCTGGGCCCCCAGACAAAGCCAAGTGTACTGCAGCCAATAGATTTACATCAGCGCTTGCTTATTGCATTTCTCCTTAAATTTACTTTTTACTTGTATAGCTAATCAAAGAATTGTAAAGCTGAAGGGAGGGGAGACTAATTGGGAGAGATAATAGAAACTTATGAGTAAATTTTAAAGTGCTAAATTAGGATTCTCCTCCTGTTCACTCTTATTTCCATCAAAAAACTAACATTGCATGACACCTCCACTCAGCCACAGAACATATATTTCTTTTTAAATCTACAATATTTTTTCAGCATTTTGACTTTTCAGTGATGCATTTTAGATCAACTTCTATTCTGTGAATTGTGACAGTCACTCCTACATTAGAGCAAGGCAATAAAAATAATCAATTGAAGTAAAACCTAATGGTAAAATCTGAATATTCAAGGTGCTTCCATGTAGCTTGCACCAGGGTTACGCTCAGCTGAACCAACAGCGATCATGAACTTATCTGTCGTTAACCTTGGCTTAAAACAACTCGCAGCCATAATGTGGGTGTTCTATTGTACAGTTGCAGCTCAGTTGTTCTGATCCTGTAGCTTCCTCACTGGTGCGATTCTGAACACACATTCAATATTTCTGACATTTAGTGTTCTTCAAGTGGCCCTGGTGGGAATCACAGGCAGACTAGAGGTGAGGAATGGGAGAGTAAGAATTTCCATCGAACTAACGCTGGTTTTAGTCCACGGAGAGGATTATTTTTGCACAGAATTTTAGTTTTTCCTGTATTATCTATTTATCACATACTAAAATCTTGTTTCAGTTAACACACATGCTCTGAGTGACCAGTCCTTTGTTTTGCCTTTCCTGTACAGTCCAAGGCTCTCATTCCACTGCAAACGGAGGCTCACCCAGAAACAAAGCAGAGAGTGCTGACTAACTACATGTTTCCCCAGCAACCCCGCAGTGATGAAGGTAAAACATCGTCAGCAGTTCCTACACAGGCAGGAACAGTGCTTGTTCAGGTAGTGGAGATAAAAGAGAGGGAGGGGTTTCAGACGTGGTTCTGTGTATGAGTGTCTCTCTTCTGACACGTAAAGCCAGCAGCGCACACGTAACAGCCCATATCTTGTCACACACAAAGGGCTCCTGTCCATTAATCTCAGGATTTACATTTTCTTTTACGTTTTCGGAAGAATGGCCTTGTATAAATGATTTCAACCTGGGCATGAAGTGTGTGTGGGGCAGAAGCCAAGGGTCTAGCTGGAGCTGAGCTGGGCCCGCTCGGCCTGCAGTGACACTGGGCCTGCCTGAGGGAGCTGGGGTGGGGGCACCTCCAAGACGTGCGGGTGCGGAGCTCTGGGCCAGGCCCGGCTGGGGGCTTGGCTCCTGACATACCCCTGTTAAGTTGGAGTCCCTGTACCCCACTCCCCTCTGCCCTGAAACCCTCTTGCTTTCCACTGTTCTCCTTCTGATTTTAGCATTAAAACTTGTTTGTAGTGGTTTGTCAGTTAATACTTTCATTACCCCCCACAACAGTTTTAAGACAGTCACCCAAGATTATAGGATTCACTAAGAATTTGTCTTTTTAGGTCATTTCCAATCGTTTGCTGAGTGCACTAATCCCTTGTTCTGTTCCATTGCTGTTTGCAATTTAACTGTAGATTTCCAGTCAGACAGTGATAGTTTTAATCCTACTTTATGGGAGGAGCAGAGACAGCAACGTATGACTGTTGCCTTTGAATTTGAAGACAAAAAGGAAGAGGAGGAAAATGCAGGGAAAGTTAAGGTAAGCTCTGTTTGATTTTTTTCTGGTACTCATGTGTTATGGACAGGGTCCAATATACTGATCTTGAACTATTTCTGTTTTATAAATAAGCAGAAAATACTTGAAACCATGTTTCAAGTATAGCAGTTAAGAAAGAAGAACATACCTGCTCTCCCTGAAGTACACAGTACCAGGTAGTCTGCTGTTGTCTAGACAGCAAAACTTCAAATTAGGAACCCTGGTGTTGGATTCCTAATGTGACAGGTGTCTTATCACTAAGCCAAAATTAACACAAAATGTTTAGGGATTTAGGATTACCCTCCAGCCACCTAATTCTTTAGAAATATTTAGACACTATATTCCATATTCCTCTCAATGTGGAAGTTGATGAGCACTTTGCGACTTCTTGGAGTTATGCAGGAATGTGCACCACAGGGGGTATCCTTCATCAGTTATGTAACCTATCAAAAACTTGAAAATGTCGATGTCTATGTTTTGAATAACATAAAGGAATTACCCCAGATCAAACACTTTACAATGCACATTTTGAACTGCAGTAGGATACCCAACCTAACAAGTGTTGCCAGAGACAAAAATCATATGAGGATATTAAAATCATATTTTACTTTTAAAAAGGACAATACTATTAGCACTAAATAGTTAACATCTGGTTTAGATATTTTTGGAAATTTTGGATTTTTTGTTTAATGTTTTTCCTAATTAGGAATTTTCATCCAAGTCTTGCAACTAGAGATAATTGACTCTACTGCAAAACAGAACTTAGCAAAGTAAAAAACTACTTAGCAAACCAGAAAAATGAAATCAAAAAGCAATCTTTGACTATGATAAATAGATTAAACTGAAATTTTACCCCAGGTGAACTGCAGATTTATGGCTCATGTATGGAAAGCAGAGCATCAGGGAGAGTTTTATGTTGTTCCACTACTTCTTATCATAATTTTAACTGTTAACAGTATGGCTGTCCAGATGTGCAAAATATGCAAAATAACTGAAATATTAACAGGGAAATAGATATAAGTTTCTAAGATCATAGAAGAATTTAACTGTATTATATGCTAGTTGCAAGCATTATTCTCAATATTGAAATGCAATAGAATGTCACTTAGCCATTTTGGTTTTAATATATTTCTGAACTCTATGAATGACTGAAACAAATGTTTCCTTCGAGTAAGTTGTTTTTGTAGAAAAATTATATCCTTCATCCACTAAATGGTGTTCTTGTACTTGAGTTCCAATGCTGCCATCTGCTGTACGGAAAATGGGGAGGCAAACACAGCCAAGACTTATTACCATATTTTCAGGTTTCCTAGAAACAGCATTTAGTGAAGATAGGAGCTGGCCTGTGCCGTGCTGTGAGCAGCTGCCGTGGCGTGGTGTGACGCCAGGCCTGGGCACACAGCACCAGAGCTGCTCAGGATGCTGTGGATGCTCCGATTGCAGTGCTTCCTTCCTGGGCTGCCTGCTCACGCCTGGCATGAGGAGGGCAGCTGTGGCACAGCCGGTCATGGAGGAGCGGTTTGTACCATGTGGGTGACCCGTGGCCCCCGGGGCTGCAGGTCTCCTAATGCTTTGTCTTGGCCTGATGAAGGTTGTGACAGTCTTCATCCTTTGTATCAATGTGGGGGGAAGAGTCCAACACTAAAATATATTTTCTGGAGTTTTTACTTATCTCTTCTCCCTCTCATCCATAGAGAGTGGATATACCAATGCTGTAATATACAAGTCTGTTTCTGCATGAGATTTCTCTATTCCCATATACAATCATAGAATCATAGAATTCTAGAATTAGAGAATAATTTGGGTTGGAAGGGGCCTTAAAGACCATCTGGTTCCAACCCCCTACCATGGGCACAAACCCCTCCCACCAGCCCAGGATGCCCAAATCCCATCCAGCCTGGCCTTGGGCACTGCCAGGGATGGGGCAGCCACAGCTCCTCTGGGCAGCCAGGGCCAGGGCCTCACTGCCTGCATGGTGAAGAATTTCTTGCTAATGTCTAATCTAAACCTACCCTCTTTTAGTTTAAAACCATTACTCCTTGTCCTGTCACTATACCCCCTGACAAACAGTCCCTCCCCTGCTTTCCTGTAGCCCCCTTTAGGTACTGGAATGCCTCTATGAGGTCTCCCCTGAACCTTCTTTTCTCCAGGCTGAACAACCCCAGCTCCCTCAGCCTGTCTTCGAAGGAGAGGTGCTCCAATCCAATATTCCTCTTCTCTATAATGATCCTAGTATCTCTTCATCAAACCAAACCATTATGTTTTGCAGCTGATGCCATAGTCGTTGCTTATACAGAGAAGAATTATTAAATGAAAAGTTAAGCAAGGAGCTAGGAGCTGATCGGATACTTCCTCCCATCTGTGTTTCGTAAAGAGAGCATCTTTCCTTTCTTATATCTCACTGTGTGTACACCAGATACCCATAAATACCTGTAAGTTTGTAAAAATGGAAAGTGAGGAAATAACACTGCTCAAAACAAGGAAATCTTACCAGACTTTGAAAGGAAAACTGTAGGTATGTGGGTGACGGAAAACACCCTTTTTTCCCAAGCTATTAAAAAAAAAAAGATCTCATATTTAATTAATAGGGTAGAACCACTTACTTGCATCCTTCTGGTATGTCTGTGCTCTTTTCCAGCGAGGCTAATTCATCTGCATATATGAATGAACCTAAAAGTGCCATAAAGAGTTGTTTGATTCAACTGTTCACAAGCATTCATTTAGATGCATGCACATGAGCTAAAAGCTAATTTCTGGAACCTTTTGTGAACTTAATGTGTGTCAGTCCATCCATGTGTTGCAATTGGTTGTAGGGAGTATTTTGCATTTGCAGTTTCAGCAGTTTCATCAGACCTTTATGGGATGAATTTGAAGATTAACCAATTAGCAATAGGTGGTAATCAGAAACAGTGTTAGCATTTTATAAAAGTGTAAATAGTTTTTCCTTTCTATATTTCACAGTTAAAACTGAATTCTCAGCCAAACTACATAACATTGATTTGATTATTTTAATTATTCAATAAATTCTTCCATAAAGAATTTTGAACTTTGAAAATTCTCTTTTCAGGGTCATGGTACTTTTGGTGTAGCATTAAAACATTAAAGAATTGCATCGACAGGGAGTGCAGATTTCCACTGTAATGATAATTTTAAATCGGTGATGAAAATGCCTGCTTTCTGTTGGATATTACCCACCACAACTGCCAGTGTTTTTATTGTGTAATAGTTATATGCATAGTGATATAAGACTCTTACCGAAATCCCTGTCTGACTTGCCTATCGCATGAAAGTCTTTCAGTTAATTTTTCCTTGACTAGTACTTATTGAGGATTTGCTCTATGACTTGAGTTCTAGCTATGTTTGTCTGTACAACCTGCATTTAAATCATGGCTCGGATTTTGTGAAAAAGCTATTGCCTAATTAGGCCACATCCAAATATGATTTCTTTCAACCGCAAATCAACCACAGCTTTAGTAAAGCTTTACAGACTTAATTTCTTTTTTCTGTTGAAATTCTTTATTAACATATGACATCATAGTCATACATTTTAACGTTTTATGTTAAGGTCATGTCAGAATCTATTATCTGTAATGTTTATTCTATTGTGGTTCAGACTTAGAAGCTAGTATTTCATGTAGTTTTATTTTCCAAATTGATCATGCTCTTGCTTCTGAAATATTCCCATCAACAGACCATATTCATTTGAATCCAAAATTACCTGTTACCTACTCATTAGGGGTGTAAAACCCAGTGGCTGTATAGTGAGCTATTAAAAGCAAGCTCCTTTTGTTTACCTCACATACACAATCAGGTAAAAGCATCTTTGTGGTAAATGCTTCTAAATACTTACTTATCACATGGCAAATGTAGAGTAATTTCAAAGTTCACAGCCTCATAAACAGCAACAGTTATCCTGACACAAAGAGCTTGCCCTGGGAGCTGTAATTTTCCTTCACTGAAGGATTTTATTGCATTTCCACCCCAAGTCCAGGCCCAAAGAGAGTGGCAGGCTCAGGCAGCACTTTTTGGATTTCAGGTGGCCGTGCTTGGGGGCCATTACTCCTGCCTGGCAGTGGGCTGGCCGCCCTGCAGGCCTTTTCTCTTTCACCACGTGAGCCACGGAGCTGGTGCTTGACTCTCAACCACCTGTCCCAGCTGGGACACAGGCAGTGCAGATAGCGTGGGTCTGCAGAGGGAAGGACAGAGCAGGGAGGGCAGGAGACGCTCCATGGAGGAGAGGGCCATGCGCTGAGGGGGAGGCCTCTGCCATGGGCTGGCCGCAAGGGGCAAACCTACCAAATGCCCACTCTGCACAGCCCGAGCAGCCCTGCCGAGGTCATGCTTTGTTTGGACGCGCTCTTCTGGTTCCTCAGCATCTCCTCTCATGATGGGGTGCAATGTGCAGCAGACAAAATATGTCTGTAACACAATGGGGAGGTTTAAGGAGAGGCCAGCACCATGTATGTCTTCTTTCCTGCTCAGATCTCTCCTGACGTGGTAATCCGCAGCACCTCTGAGCGATTTGCTGGTAGCATCATGTCATGTCCCTCTTCCCCTTTCACTCAACCCTGAGATTGTGTAAAATTGTCTTAAAATTAGGGTTGCTTTGGACTTGGGTGAATACAATGTTTCTTTACTTCTGAGTAATAAAAAAATATAAGCTTAAGATGTTGATGATTGTAACAAAACAGTAGGTCTTTCAATCAAAGGACTATTCAGTGTGACTTTGGGTGACTTTTCTGTAGTGGTTTGAGTCTGTTTTTCCGTATTTTCTGTATACTTAAGAGTATTCATATACTTGAGTGTATGTATGTACATTATCCATCTCAAAGAGCAAATAGCTCCCAGTAGATCAGATTCTGTTCTCAGTTGTTATAGATAATTCAGATTAATTCAGTACACTGAACATGGCTAAATTAATTCTTCATTTACACCAGTATCATTTTGGAAAAGTGTGATTTAATATGTTAGTACTCTCAAGTCAAGTGTAGAATTAAAATACAATATTCTCACAGGGTGAAAGATAAGCTTATAGGGAAGCATTCCCATCCATTATTTTATGTCACTGAAATTCCATTATAGGTTGCCATAATGTAACTGAATGCAAATTTCAGTCCAAGAACTTAAAAATCCACGAAGGTAGCTATATGTAACAAATTACCTCAAATAGACTAACTCAAAATTTGAGGAATTTGCACTTAGGCATAGTACTGTAACCATGGTTTTAGTTTGCATGCTGTTTTCATTTTGTATTTGTGCTTTAATTCTTTTTATGAATGTTCAGGTTGAAATAAATCTAAAACGTTATCCCACTCCATACCCGGAGGATTTAAAGAATATGGTAAAATCAGTTCAAAATCTGGTGGGCAAAACAAGCCATGGAGTACGGCCTGAGAACACAGCACCAACTGCGAACAGTGAACAAACTGTGAAAGAAAAGTATGAGCACAAGTGGCCCATGGCACCAAAGGAGATTTCAGTGGAGGTAATGTAAAAGGATCGTTGTTCCTCTCAACAGTTCAAGATGGGGTTTTAACATAACTCCCTCAAGTTATATGCTACATCTGCTGTGAACTTCATATCTAAGAGTTTCTAGTTTAATTCTGTAAAGTCTAGTTTTACATTGAGTTGCTCTTTTTCTCAATACTACTAAGATTATCAGATTGAATTTTTGCTTTTCAATCTAGCTGGATCTGAATTTTTGTATTGATATACACCAGCACTCTCCTAAATTTTAATGATATGAGAGACTTGCATATTAGTGGGAGATTGGACCTGATCTTGATTTACACATCAGACTTAAGTTTATCTCTGCATCAAATATGTAAATGACAAGTCAGTTTGTTCTGTCTGACACTACTATGCCATTAGGTTCTGCTTCTTCTATCCCATTAAATGTAATATATCACAGAATCACAGAATGTTAGGGATTGGAAGGGACCTTGAAAGATCATCTAGTTCAATCCCCCATAGCCAATAAACCTTGTCGAAAGTTAATGAAGCCAACAGAAGTGATTCCTTGACTGCAGGGAACTTAAGATCAGGTGCCCCCCGAACAGTACTTTTCAATGAGTTGCACAATCTAGCCCTTAATACTTTGGCCAGAAGTGGGTCAGTATGCATAGTGACAAAGTTTTCTATTCTCAAATAAATATAGTTAGTAAAAGATCAATTCTAAAGTACTACACAGTCTTGTGCAAAGCTGTTGTAATTAGCTGAAGTTTGATCTCAGAGTATGTCTACTCATTGACACATTCATACTAATGACTTACTTTGTGTAGCCACAAGTTATAAATAGGGGAAATCTCTTACTCTGTCAGTATTTCTTGATAGTTTATAAGATGCTTGGACAGATCTACAGGAATACCTCAATTCTTACAAATCTTTATGAAGCTCTAATACTCAAAAGAAATAAATGAGAAAAGAAAAAAATCAAATTATCTTTTCACCTCTTTGTTATTTAAATATTATGATAAGTTCACTGTCTTTGAAATATCCCTGTCTCTGGCTGGTTGGGTATGGATGACTTTTTCTTCCTCAGTTTTCTGTACCCTTAACAGATTGGCTGTTCACACTTATACAGCAGTCACTGTAGCTGCACTGTCAGCACTGTGCATTTTATTTAAAGTTAAACCTTTCCATTTATTAAAAGAATATCTGTTTTTGACTTAAGATGGCTTCAGAAAACTTTCTTCAAATCTAGGCATAGTTTTGCTTAGTACTTCAAACTTAAGTTAAATCATTAATGTTTTTATCTAAATGTGAAATCTTAAATTCTACCATTATTCTTTTTTACCAGTTATACTCTATCTCACTGTGTAAATTTGGCCTTTTAACAAACTTATGTCTTGTGGTGTGAGTATTTATGTGTTCTGCTGTTGTTGCTGAATACATACAATTTATTGTGCATCAACTAACTTTGAACTTAAATATTCTTAATAGGTTTCTGATGTTTTTAATGAACCCTACTGAGACCACATACGTACTATCTGGAATTTGAATCAGTGTTGTCTGACAAAACCATTGGGTGTTAGGTCTCATGGCTCTGTGTCTGGCAACACAGTGCTTCAGATACAGGTGGCAGTACTGGTTCTGCTGCTGTCGCCCAAGAGGAGCCCCTTAGCAGGGAGTTATGTCCCAGCTAACAGCCATGGCAGAGTTCTGAGAGTACCCAAAGCCTAGCAAAGCCTCCGTTATTTGCCAGTATGTAGAATGCATACTGAATTTTAATACAGAAGAAGATACAGATTTCTTGCATTTCATTCTTTGATAAAAATGCATTCACCTTTGCAACAGGAAAAAATCATATCTAGTTTTTCTGTGAATGTACATGAACTGTTTAATCCAAGAGTATCAAAATAAGTGTTTTATAAAAATAGTTGAATTGCTAAAGACCCTGCAGTAATTCCTGAAGTGAAATTAAATACTGTGATGGCAATTTCCTAGTTGATTTTCTACCACAAGCAACTGATGTGAGTGCATGAGCTATTTCTATCATATGAATATAAACATATTTTTCATCTTCCTTTATTACAATGGTGAAGATAGTAGACTTTTTCCAGATTTTAGTTTCCCTAGTACTTAGTCAAGACTAGTAGCACAGCTATCTCATCAACTAAAGAAAACAAAAAAAGCATTCTTGTCATTCAGGCAAATAACATTACTGGGAAGCTTTTATGGCAATAAAGCAAGATCATGTACACATTTTCCTCTCTTTGGCTTCCTGCATAATGATAAAGAAGAGGTATGGGAAACTGTAGAAAAAATAGGAATTATTTGTGAATAACGTTAGCATGATTTCAGTTGTAACACATTAAATAAAACATAATTAAGCTCCATTTGCTTTTCAGATAATTAAGAGACATGATCTCAAGCCTCAAGTTAAAATACAGTTTGAAAATGCAGGTGTATTCTGACATAGATTTAGACTGAAGACAATTTTCTTATAACGAGGTAATTTAATTTCAGATGCAGTGCTCACTTTTTCATCTTCAGAAGCCAGATAAGCTGGTTTCTTTTCTGATCTCTCTTGGGTTCTCTTGCAATTAATTCACACGTGTCTTCACAGAATTGCTCCTAAATAATTAAAAGGAGAATCTGAAATGAGTAATAAGCTACATTTCAAAACCCCTGTATTATCCTCCACCTTTGGTAATAATAAGCAATTTCTTAATTAATCACCATTTAAAATAAACCTTTTTGTTGTCCTATGTCATTGCGAAAGATGTGCATTTCAGACAAAAAGAAGGTTGGGATAACTTAGTGCATTTTGTACCCTTTCCATGAGCATCACTGAGAAATACCACAAATAGGCAATTGAGATCTTTATAGTTAATATTCTTGGTATGTATGGACTGAGAAAGTCATCTGAAAGAGTTCTGTATAACTGTAAGCTTTGTGTTTAAAAAAAAAAAAAAAAGTCTTTTCTAGTCTAGCATGCAACATTCCATCCTTTGTGTTAATTCCTAGCAGGCTTATTAATACTGTGTAAAAAGGAGAGATTGTTGTCTTTTGAGTAATCTAGTCCAGATGCTGGTGCTGCTACTAGTGCTAACAGCCAGAGAAATACTGCCTCAGCTGCACTGGCTCTTCTGAGACCTTTATCTCATCCCATTCAAAATAAGACGTTAATCCTTTTAACTTCTTACTTCATTACTTGCATGGTTTTGGATTGTTTTGGAGGAATGGGGGCTGAGAGGGAGAAAGGTGTTCTTTTTGTTTTGCTTTTAGTGAAAGTTTTAGAGACTGTCTAAAAGATCATCTTGCCTTTCCAGGAGGATTTGCACACTTGTTTTCCCCAGGTTGCCTGGCTTCAATGGTTTCAATTGATGTGTCTCTTGTGGGAACTGTTTTCCCCTAATGAGATGCACAATGGCAGTCTCTCTTGACTGGGAGGGAAATATGTCCTAAAGGTTTTCAGTCTGTGTCTGCTTTAAGGCCATATCATGATAAGCTCTTTGCAACAGAATTACCTATATTTAATCAGGAGGCAGAAATATCTCCATTATAGAGTTTTGCCATATGGTTTCTCCATAGTACAAAGGACGTTTATTGAGGTTATGACCTTGGTGACTTCTTGTCAAAGGAGAAGGGAAGTAAAGCTTTACTGTTCTGGAGGTCTGGCTTACAAGAGATTTTCCTCCACATAAGATGTCAAATGTCTTAAAGTTCATTTTGAGTTACTTTGACTTCTGCCTGACCTTATCTGTGTGTCTGGATTGGAGAGGCATTATTCAGAACTGTCTCCAAGATAAAGCCTACCTTCCATAAAATCCGTCCAAGGCATCAGCAGACCCACTGAGGCTGCTGCTCTGCCTGTCCCCACTTGAGTGAGGGCCTGGGAGATGCAGTATCACACGTCTGGACATGGCACTCTGTACAAGCTCATACACGCGGGGCATGTAGGCCTGGATTTTGTCTGATGGACCATAAAGTGACTCTTTTTCAAGAGACCTGGGAATGTCTCTGTTCACCCCAGTGAAATATATACAATTGGGTGCATATCCATCTAGACTGAGAGCGGCAGAAGCTCTTTTCCTCCAGAGATGGGAGAGCACAGGGAGTGCAATTCGGATATTAGGGTGTTGTAACTCAGAGCAGTACTGGGCCTTCTGTCCTCACACTGAAGACTATGTACAGAACTGAGCAAGACCATCTCCGTGGTTTATAACTTAGGATGACGTTACGGGGTCTCCCATCCTCTGCAGTACATGACGAACAACTGCTTGGATAAGAACCTGCAGCTTATCTTTCCAGAGTTCTGACCATGTCAGCAAACAAGCTTAGCCATTTGAAATAAAACTACTGGAAATTGAAGTTTTCACAATAAATGCATCTTTGTAGACTTTGACTTCTTTGGTAGTAGCAAGTTCTGGTCAGTGCTTGGATGCATCTGGTGGGCTGTACTTCTGATCACCTAACAGGCAAGGTTAAAGTGTGCATTCCTCCAGGTGCTTGCCAGTCCACAGGACTGCAAAGCAGAAAGACGTGGCAGAAACAGCCCTACCTGCCCATAACAATTTATTTTTCAGGATCTACTCCGTCTTTCTGTGTGGAGCCCGAAAGCTATCCCTGTCCCAGTCTGTTCCTCATGTACTTATGTCACCAAATCAGCAAGTTTGTGTCTCCTTTTAAAGCCACGCTGTATGTCTGGGAATGCCTGCTGGAGCTGAAAATGGGAGAGCTCACTGCGACAATGCTGTAATGGAGTGCTGGCTGCTGTACCTCCCCTGCAGGTGGGACGTGTAGCGGGCTTCCTTCATTCTCCCACCTTCAGATTCCAGATCCACATTCAGAAATTCTCATCACACAAGTTCAGTTCTTTAGTGGGACTTACACCTTGTCTTTACACCCCGTACACACAGGACAGCCTTCAGATCTAATGGCTACTGAAATGGCCTTCCTGCAAGCTGCCTCTGCAGGCGGAAGAGTGGGAGAGATGTGGGAGCAGGTGGAAGACCCTGCATTCCACATTCTTCTGGGATAATCCCACGTTTTGGGTGACTCTCAGTGCATTTCGGGATCAGTGACTGAATTTTATTTAGGTCAATCTGGTAATTGCTATCTTAGCAACATATTCAGAACTGTGACTGACTTTCACACGCAGCTTCAGGCAGTCTGCAGTTTGTGATCTTGTCAGGAGAAGACTTTTTAGTGGGACTTCGAAGCTATCCACATACAGGGCTGAGAGATCAAAGAACTGCCATTTTATGTGCAGAGACTGTGACATGGGTAAGTGGCTCAGTGAGGCTTTTTTCTAAGCCTGCACTTCTAGACCTAACTGTGATTCTGAGGAAAAATATCTATGCCTCAGTTAGTCTCACTTGTATCTGAAGATATTCTGAAATCTATCTGGTTACATCTGTTGCTACATTTTCTGTGATCTTCTTTAGTCTCTCATTAAAATTTTACTAAATTATGGACCAAATAATATTAGCCTGAATCTGTTTATTTGTCTTTGCTTCTTGATTTCTTTACAGCCAGCTTGTCATTTTTCAGATTGCCCTAGCCTACTCCAGTTCAGAAGTGCTGCTAACCCTCTACGTATATTTAATTGTTCGTTTGGAATAGATCCATCCTTAATGGTCCTCCATGCCTTTGCCTTATGCATGATGCATCTGCACAGAGCCCAGGTCTGCTCTATTCAGAAGCTTTCTGTTCTTTGCAAACAGACTCTCAGAATTAGGTTATTTTGAAAATCACAGCTCTCTAGATTTTAATTTGATGTTTTTGTGTTGTCAACATGAATAATTGGCGATATTTCTCTTTCCCAGTTATTTTGCTGGGTTTTACCATGTATTTTCTCTTGGGAAACAGCTCAACATATTTTTCTTTCCTCTGTCTGTATCTTTCTGTGGTTACTCTTCAGGAATAGCTTCTCAGAAAACACAATTGTGTCTATTTCTTTCCTTTGTTCTTGCAAGTGGTCCTATTAAAAATATATATATATTTTTTTCTATTAGTGCCCTTTTGTTCTTGGGCTTGTAAGAAAAAGGGTGCTGTTAAGCAGAGTAAAAGTAAATGGCGTATGATTTTGGTTTTTTACATCTTTCACTTTCATGGTATGTTCAGAAGTGCCAGACTAATTCTTTCAAAAGTGGATAGATTTTTGTTGGAATAGCTAGACTAGAGGCTAAAGTAAATTAAAGAAAGAAGGAAAGAAAGAAAGAAGGAATAGCAGAAAACTTCATGAAATCATGCAACTAAAATAAAAACCTGTGTTCACCATTATGTCAAATATGGAACTGCTGGTTCTTCCTATCTTACAGCAAGTAGTTTTATTTTAAGCTTATAACTTTTAGAAGTTTCATGGCACAATATTGGGATTCTAGGTGCAAGATAGAGAAAGTAAAGAGTTCCATAAGAGTCACCTGTCTGATACAGACAACACTCATAAATCGACTGTGGAAATCCCAGACAGGAAGGAGAAAGAAGAGCATACAAAAAGCTCAGAGGTACAAAAAGAAAAAATAAAATAAAAATCGAAGCGTACACTATGCTTCAAAAGTGGGGAATTTCACATTCTGTGAATGCTATGCGCTTTGTTATTTTTCAAAAATGGTTTTGCATGATAAGTTTGCTACACTGCAGTAGAAATGATTGTGTTGCACTGAAAAAACACTATTGCACTATCGCTCACTTTAAGTTGTATGTACATCAATACTGTTATGTGAGAAATACCATACACCACAAGGGAGCTCTGGGTATCAAAGTGTTTTAAAGTCTTGACTATATTACATCATGTAAGAATCAGTATGTAGCTGTATTTACTTAAATGTTATCATTGACAGAGTTAATTAAATGGGCTGTGAAGATGCCTGTTCTTTGCTATTTTGGTATGGTGCTACCTCCAGTAGTACACCAAAGGTAGAAGGATTAAAATATCTGTTTCTTAAATCCAATTATGTTCTTCAAGGATAAATCACATGGCAAATGCTTTAACAAATATTTGTTTCCACTGTTATTTCAAAAGTAGTTAATGGAGCTACACCTCACAAAGTTTTCACCCTATGAGTAAAATCAAATAAAGTTTTAAAATGTTGTAGAATTTTACATTTTGGTAATGCATTTTTGGGTTTGGTACTCCATTTTTAATTGTTTCTCTAAATGTTGCATCTCTTTCTTTATTGACTTCTCTCTGCAAAACCATATGACCCATAATCACTGGAGTACCATTAACAACATAATGTCAGAAATCCTCATTTTGTCTCCATTAGTGAAAGTTTCTTCCTAAATATATTTCTCCTAACTATTCCCTTCCTAATTTTTGCTACTAATTATGGATTTTCTCCTAGTACCTCTCTGACACATCCTCGTTTTTACTAGATACCCTCCTTCCCCAGCTTGCATCCTCTTTACAAAATCACAGCTCATCCTCCTGCTTCCAAGACAACGTGTGTTTCTCTTGCCCCTTCCCACAAGGATCTTCATTGGTGTTAGTTAGCATGACCGTCCGGTCTTGCTGTGCCCATCTCCATCAGTTCTCTCTCCGTGATGTTCCCCTGAACCCATGCACTAATTCCCCCAGCGTGGGTTTCCTGTGTTGCCCATCCTTCCTGAGAGCAGGGTTACCTCTGTCCTTCCTCCAGTTAGGGTCTTCCCCTACCCTGTCTCCCCATGTCACCTATCTTTGAGTGTAGCATCTTTCTTATTTCTGAGCTTTTTTCCATCACTTTTTTCCAGTGATGGCATAAGAAATGCCACAGATTGGCTATTTGTGTCTTTGTTCCCTTCTGCTAGCTATCCTATGAGCCCAATTTAAAAGCTTTAATTTAAAACGTCTCTTTCTAAGACCGCATCTAGCTTTCTTTCCACTTTTCAACTCATGTTATTTTCAGTTTGTATCCTATTGCTGGCTAGAACAGCAAAACAATTGTGCAGGAAGTCTTAGAGAGTCAAGATTTGCTAAACTCTCAATGAGAAGTGTTTGAAATCTGAATCATTTTAATTTAGCAAAAAACTCTTTAGAGACAAAGTAATTGAATTAAATATAGCTATAAGGAGAGCTGAATCTGTGGAAAGACTTGTGCCACAAATGAGTGAGGAACAGTTATTCCTGAAATAATAAGTAAATATTTATTCAAAATTTTTATTTATTTCTGCTGGCAGCTTGCATTTTTTGTGACCTTTGCCTGATCAAAAATGTTTACACGGCCTTGATGTATGTTACGAGTTCCATCTGTTTTGTACACATTTTCAGAATGAACACATCACCATAATTTTACAAGTATTTCTGTAGGACTAATTAGAATTTTCAGCTGACAAATCATCATAATTAGACAATCTCTGCCCGTATGGTGGGGTTTCGGTGTGTTGTCACATTCATGAAAAAAAAGCTTTGAAATGTTTGTTCGTTGCAGTTTGAAGTGGTTTCTGTTTCCTGTGTTTACTCTACATTATTGTATTCCTCAGGATGCCTTTGGACATCCTGCCAGTGAGATGAGGATAGGTGAACTTCGTCCTTCCATACCAGAGACTCCGTTGTACCCACCCAAGCTTGTTCTTCTGGGTAAAGAGAAGAAAGGTACTAACTTGACTTACAGCCTGCTAGATGGAAGCATATGTAATGCACATAGATAGACGTGTTACTTAACGTATTCTGCACTTCACTGATTTTAAAACATATTGTGTATGTATTTGTGCACACACACACACATATATGTGTATAGTATCTATTTGAAAATGCATTTTTCTGGAGTTTAGTTTCCAAACACCACCTCCTGAAAACATGTGCTGTGTTTTGTTTCAGAGTCGACAGATGAGTCTGAAGCAGATAAGATCCATTGTCTGAATAACAGCGTTTCCTCAGGCACTTACTCAGACTATTCCCCTTCCCAGGCTTCCTCAGGGTCCTCCAATGCGCATGTTAAAATGGGGTCCTTGCAGACAACAGCTAAAGACGCAGTGAATAACTCTTTGTGGGGAAACAGGTGTGATCCTCTTTCTTTAACACAGCTTCCAACTGCTTTTTGTCTTATGTTATCATACACATTCAAAGTAATCGTGTACTGTCTGTTAAGATATTGAGATCAAAATCATAACATTTTACCTCAATTATCCTGAGGTGTACATAGTCATACACAGCCCAGGCTGTGGAGAGTTGGCCACCCATTCATACTCTATAAATGTCAGTAATTCTACAGCTGTCTTTTCAACCATGTGCTATAGCCATGCATTAAAAGCGCCTAGTAATTGAGCTGCAATTATTCTGTTCTGTGTGGTCCTGAGCTGCAGCTGGCTATAGTTTAGTGTAGCTAACAGAGTGCATGTGTCTCGTATTCATGCTGTCCTGAGCATCGCTCTGCCCTGGACCTCCAATTGCAATACAGTTCATTGAAAGCTGTAATCTGCACTGGCCATCAGCAACCTGAAAGCACTCTTGTACCATACATGGAACTCTCTGCCCTGTCTGTTCCTGCTGTAAGTCACGTAAATGTAGCTCCGTCTTAAGAAATGCACAGGCTCTTCCCCATTAACAAAGGCTGGAGCCCGCTTACTGGAGATGCATAGCATCTTGGTGGTGAGAAGATGCACAAGCTGCATCTGGTAGTTTTGTTTTTTAAAAAAAATAAATTGCAACTCATAGAAGGTTATTTTTACAGTAAGAAAATATATTCAGCTGGATTTATATATGAACTTGGTGTTGATCCATCCAGGACTTTTGACTCACTTCTTATTTTCTCTGTGTACATACTTAAAGCATCTGTGCTCCAGTGCAATGAACTGCTGCAGACACTCATGCCAGCTCAGTGACAGAAGTGCACATCTCATAGTACGATCCCAGACCGTGAATATGGACGGGAGAATATTAAATTGCTTTATAAATTTGTCTTTCTGTTGACTGTTTCTGTGCTCTAATAGAGGGCATTTTACCTTATTTAATTTTGTTTTATTTCAGCAGGCTGGCGCAGTCATTTCCACAGCCCCTTGAAACAAAGCCATTACTGAGCCAGCGGGAATCTGCTCCGGCAGGAAACCTGCCACAGCGCAACGACAGGCGTCCCCTGAGCGACACCTTCACCGACAGCTGGAATGATAGCTCGCACTACGATAACACTGGCTTCGTTGCAGAGGAGAGCACGGTGGAGAACCCTAGCGCTAACCCTCTCCTAAGCACGAAATCTAGAAGCACATCTGCGCATGGGCGCAGGCCGTTAATTAGACAAGACAGGATAGTTGGCATTCCTCTGGAGCTGGAGCAGCCGACGCTCAGAAACACACACGAATCTGAAGTGCCTCCTCCCAATCCTTGGCAAAATTGGACCAGAACCCCTAGTCCTTTTGAAGACAGGACAGCTTTTCCTTCCAAACTGGAAAACACCCCCACCACCAGCCCTTTGCCTGAGCGGAAAGATCATATCAAAGAGTCTCCTGAATTATCTAGCACTTTCACTCCAGGAATAGCATGGGAATATCACGATTCAAATGCTAACAGAAGTCTCACAAATGTCTTTTCACATATACACTGTCGCCCAGACCCTTCTAAAAGTGTTATTTCGATCAGCAAGAGCACAGAAAGGCTGTCTCCAATGATGAGGGATTTAAAAACTAACAAATTTAAGAAGTCACAGAGTATCGATGAGATAGACATTGGAACATACAAAGTTTATAATATACCTTTAGAAAACTATGCATCTGGTAATGATACTGTAGGAGCCCACGAGAGGGTGGACAAGCTCCTGGGCCCGGAGCATGGCATGCTGAGCATGTCCCGCAGCCAGTCGGTCCCCATGCTGGATGACGAGCTGCTGACCTACGGCAGCGTCAAGGTGCAGCCACAGCAGAAGTCGTCCGTGACAAAGAAGGTCTACCAGTTTGACCAAAGCTTCAACCCGCAGGGAGCAGTGGAGGTCACAGCCGAAAAGAGGTTACCACCACCTTTCCAGCTCAACCCTGAGTACATTCCCCAGCAGAGTAAAAACCTGCCCCAGGAGCTGGTCAGCCCGAGGGCCTACCGCGGCTACCCCCCTGTGGAGCACATGTTCTCCTTCTCCCAGCCATCGGTCAACGAGGAGGCCGTCAGTGCCCCCTTCGTGAGCCAGGGCTCTCGGCCAGGCTTCTTGAGGAGAGCAGATTCGTTGGCCAGTTCCACTGAGATGTCTATGTTCAGGAGGGTCAGTGAGCCCCATGAGCTGCCCCCAGGCGATAGGTATGGCAGGCCTCCGTACCGAGGAGCTGTGGAGCGCCAAAGCAGCATCTCGGTCTCCGAGTCTCAGTTCCTCAAGAGGAATGGCAGGTACGAAGACGAGCATCCTTCCTACCAAGAAGTGAAAGCCCAGACTGGCAGCTTTCCAGTTAAAAACCTTACACAAAGGAGGCCGTTGTCTGCAAGAAGCTACAGTACAGAGAGTTATGGTACCTCTCAAACCAGGCCAGTTTCAGCGAGGCCTACAATGGCAGCTCTGCTGGAAAAGATACCATCAGACTATAACTTGGGTAACTATGGCGACAAGCCTTCCGATAACAGTGATATAAAGACAAGGCCTACCCCTGTGAAGGGAAATGAGAGCTGTGCTAAAATGCCTGCTGACTGGAGACAACAGCTACTTAGACATATAGAAGCTAGAAGGTTAGACAGGGTATGTTTGGCATTTCTCTGCAATTAATGCCTTTAGTTGTGTGTTTTGGTATTTCAAACTATTTGCACGTACAGTGGTAACCACCAGAATTCCCAGTAATGAAATTCCTGCATTGGTGTCAGAGGAACTGGCCTGCAAAGGTGTCTGTGGGTGCACAAAGCAGCTGGAGTGAGGCATTCCCAGGCAGAGGCTGGCACACGGCCTCCGCGCGGGTATTGCACCGCGGCGCATGGTGCTAATTCAGTGCCTGTCGCAGCACTGTCCGAAGTAAAAAAAAAACAACATTTAAAAATCTCTCCTTATCAGCAGATGTGAACATGCTGCTGAAGTCCACCACTTCAGTAATGATTTGAGAGCATTAGAAGATGCTGGATACATCTTTGCAGAAAAACAAAATAAATGAAAACATCACAGATAAAAAGTTTATTTTAAAAAAAGTGTTTTAGCTTCCGTATTGCTGTTAGTGGAGGGGATCTAAAGCTCTCTCTTAACACTGAAAAATATTACTGGATATATATTGCCACTGTTTTTAACAAGGAATATGCTTATTACTCCTTTTAGCAGTAGAAAGTTATGCTTATTTACCCTCAAAACATAAATACAAAACATAATACAAGTACTACAGTGCATGATTTCTATAATGATTTTGATTATTTAATGGCCTACTTCATGAATCTGGATTTACTTCATAATCTGAAGTGATTGTGAAAAGTTACCGTGGTCTAATGCGTAAGTTAGTTGCAGAATGTGTCCATATCCGTATTTTATGCTAGATATCCATGAGTTTGGTGTTAATATATTTATAATACTTCCCAATTGCTCGACGTGATGCATACTAAAATACCATTAAGGATCAAATGGGTAAACTTTACAAATTGGCTTGAAGGCTGAAGCTTTTTCCTTACTTCAGCTAGTTTCCTTGAGTTATGTGAAACTGATGGGAATATGCGTAATATCTAGCCGAAATGGAGCAGACCAAGTAGAGAAGTTTCTGGTGGAAACAAACACTTCCCAGATGTTTTAGAAACATCTTTACACGTAGTTTACAATGTGTATATGCCTAAGAAGTATTTTAATTCGTGGAAAGCTGACACCGGTGGTTATGTCGAGTTCCCAGTGATCCCTGCAGAGGCAGAGAGCCGGCCTCTAGCTGTTTGCGGCACAGACCAGCAAAGCTCCACAAAGTTGGGCTGCCTGGTGCAGGGGCTGCCCAGGGAACGAATGCCCAGGCACTGCCTCGCAGAAGCCTCATGCTGCCGTGCCAGGCCATGCCGTGCTGTGCTGCGCCCGGGGGCTTGCCCTGGGGGACCTGGGAGCCCCCACAGAGCACACACAGTGGTGTAGGGTCTTGGTGCACAGGGTTTGTTCTCTGACATTGATACACCTTTATGCTAGATATGTTTTCTGGCCCTTCCATGGTTGTGCAGACATACCAAAATTTGGCCATATTTGCAAAATAAAGACTTGTACCATGTTATATGCTGCAGTTTTCAGAATACAGATAACAACATATTTCATCTGCTGTCAGCGTTGAAGTCTGTTATGGTATCCATTTTATGTATAACTAGCAATGTATTTGCTTCCGTGTGACTCAGTGCATGCATCAAAAAGCTATTTATTTCTTGGTACTGTTTGTTTGCTTAAACTAAAACTTTGTGAAATTAACCATATATGTGTGATACTTGATTCAAGGAGCATGTGTGTTCATATCCTGTCACGTGGTTGTTTCCTCTACTCAGACCGCTGCTTACAAACACAACACAGTTAGCCTTGGCATGCTGCACTCTGGAGGGTTTTCAGCAATGCATGCCGGCAGAAGCATGACTTTAAACTTGCAGACTAAATCTAAATTTGAAAACCAAATGCTTCAAGAGCTACCTCTACCGAAAGTAAGTATGGGATAGCCAGCATATACCAGCATTACGAAATAAATTAATAATACTCCTTGCTTTTTCCTGGTTTAGCTTTTGCCTATAGTTCATGCTTATACTAGACACAATCCAAAAAGCAAAGATGATAGTAACACAGTTTTCCTGGAATCTTTTAAGAATCTTGCTTTTTGGATTAAGTAGCTCACATGGCTGTCATTACTGCTTTCTGCTCTTGTGTTAGATTGATGCAATCATTATATTTTGTAAATGACTTAATCTGTGCATAGAAATGAAGAACATGTTTTGTTTTGTTACTATTTAATCTAAAAAAAAAAAAAGAAAAAATGATGTAGAAATGTTTGACCTGCAGTTAAATAGGCTCCAGGAGATGGACATTTGAACATTAATTGATTATGCTGTAATAGCTGATATGTTACGAGTAGGTGCCTAACACACTTAAACTAATGTTAAACTTTTGTTTGGAGGAATCCCCATAGAAATATTTTTCTTCATCTTTTCTTTTTTTTTTCTATTTTTAAGCTATGGATGATGTATTGTTGATAAGTACATACATACACGATTATACACAAGCAAATATTTGGTAGGAAAAGCACATACAGCAGGCCAGAGAGGGACATTGCTGAAATATCTGCATATCAGGGAGGAGATGCTGAGCCCATGCTCCCTGTTGTGTGTGGCCATGCCGGAGTCGCAGCATCAGCCAGGTGCCGTGCATGTGCTGTGGGGACAGTGCGTAAGGCCAGTGGCACCACGGCAGTGCTAGAAGCAGCACAGTGAGCATCGCTCTGCTCTGTGCCTTACTGCATTAGCCGCGGTAGCTGTTGGTACAAATTAGCTGCATCTCTGTAAGTAATTAAATGGTCACAGAGCACGGATCCAGGCACTGAAATGCCATCATCTGTGCTGCTAATTGCTGGGCTGGCCGCAGGCACGTTTGGCCTGAGCCAGCTGGTGCTGTGCCAGGCACTGCCTGGCCAGGGTGAATTCCCAAAGGAGGTTTCAGTGCCCAGTGTAAGAGTTTAGATCTAACCCTGCATACAAGAGTAAGAGAATTTAGGGGCAGCAGCATGACCAGATTGCGCTTGCTGGCCGGAGGGCAGGCAGTAGTGTTTCTTAGCTAATGCAGGTACACAGCGCACTGGATTTTCAACAAACTTGTGATAGTTTAACAATGTGCACACACACACACTACACATAGATCACTGTCGGGTTTCTCCTGCTGTAACTTTCCATACTCTGTTATCTTCATTTGCGGCAACCATTCAGCTGTCCCTGGACTGAAGTCCAAGTGTTAGTGTGTGCTTCTCCGTTGTTGTTCAGTTAATGACATCTAGGTCAAATCTTAGCCGTAGCTGTGTGTTTGTTTGGACGTAGACAGCTTTCCAGTGTTGGTCATGTTTTTTTCTTTCAAAGAATTTGTTTGTCTGTTTGGGTATACAGGAATTCTTGTCACAAGTCCTTGAAAGGAGTTCATTCAACAGTAGCTCCAAACATTGGGAGTATTTCTGTACACACATTTAAGAATAAGGTCCTACATACTTCACAGTTTTAAAGTATAAATGAATATGGATATTAAAATATGGATATATGAGGAACTTCATGAAAATGGTTAGGGCATGAAACTGGACATGTTTTGGTGTGGCCTTATGTGAATTTATTCTGCTTTATATTTCAGCAGCATTTCATTGCTACATATCCATATAAAATATGATGCCGAAATGCATGAAGGGGGTGTATTCTCTTACTGTACTGTTTGGGAAGTGGGGTAAAACTATTGCTGAACAAATTATTTGAATGTTCATTGTTGATCAGTTTTATTCCTTCACATGTTCTAAAGCATTTTGCATTTCTCAATGAATCCAGGCCACAGCAGCTTCAAATTTACCTCTTCTTCCTCTTTCTTGTGGCCTCGATTCAGGAGAGTAATGAGTGGGGTCTAGTTTTCCAGTGGAAGATCAGGAAATCAAGTATATGAATTACTTAAACTGGGAAAGTTTATTACATTGAGTCTATTGCATGTATAAAATGTTAAATTGCTGCTTTTCGTTATTTACCTAGACATAAAAAGCACGTAGTTTTTACTGGTTTGCAGTCCATCCAAGCTCTGTAAATGAATGATATTGCAAGTAAATGAATTCGTTTTACTGCAGAAAATGAAAATGAAAACTTATCACAGAATTTTCTTTTTTATTCAGAAAGCATCCTCTATATATTTTTTTCCTTTTTGAGTGTTAACTCACCTCTGCAGATTAGTCAGTTGCTTATCAAAAAGGCCCAGCATTGTCTGCAGTAACAAAAGAACCACTTTTCAGAAGATTGCTTTGAATTGTTGGCATCTGTGTCACAATTCTTTTAAAAGTTTGTGGTTTGGTGCATTTCAGTCTCAGAAGTGTACAGCACCACCCCTTCAGGAATAATCAGCGTATTCCCATACATCACTTAGGAGAAAAAACACAAGTGCCCGTAGGAAGCTGCCTCCGCACAATCCCTCGGTGTCTGCGTGGCTGCGGGCACGTAACGTGCTTCATCAATTCTTCTCGCAGGGAGGCGACCACATTTCCAGCCCAGCCTTGGGCATCTCGCTCTGTGGTGGGTCTGGAAGGCTGACTCATGGCACACAGATGATGTCCTTTCTTCTTCCTTTCTTTTCCTTTGTTTTTCGTTACTCCTCAGAGCACGGATTTTTGCAATAGTACTTCTTCATTTTAGAACTTTGCTGCCCGGCTCTCAGCTGATGTGCCCCCTTTGGATGAGGACGTAGGGGCATGCAGCAAACAGGGCAGAGGGGCTGATCCGGGGCTTTGTGTAGGCACCAAGTCTACACAAGTCTGTAGCACCTGGGCCCAAACTGGCCCCCACTCAGGCAGCCCTTCTTTCAAACGCGTTTGTCCCTATGCGGCCGAGCTCTGGGCCCACATTAGCCAGCATTAAGGGAGATTTGTGCTGCCAGAGAGCGGCAGCACTGCGGTGTCAGGCACTAGGACAGGGTCCGCTGAGCTGGGAGGGGTCACCAGTGGAAAAAGTGCTGGGGTTGGTCTCATTTTTCCCTTCTTAGTATGTGCAAAGAGAGCTCTAAGGGGAGGTCTGTGTTTTCAACAGGGGAAATGTTTGCAACATTTTAATACAAGGAAAATCGCATCTTTCCTGATTTTTTTCTGGAGGACTTCTTGAATGATGAGAGAATTATAATATCAGATTTCTTGGTTTTTTAAATAATGATTGGAATTAAGGATGATTTTTTTTGTAATATAAATAATAATGTAAATAATAATAATAATGTAATAATGCATAATGTAAAATGCTGTCAGTGGTAGTATAATGTTGGTATTTTGGAAGGTCTGACACAAAAAGACATACCCACGTTAGGAAAATTTCCAGCTATACAGAGACAGATAACAGAAAAGCTGGATGGGACAGCAAAGGTACACATGCCCTGGAAGGTACTGAAAACAGGAGTGCAGTAACGAGTGAAAAAGTGATGAGAACCATGACTGAAGGAGAGAAAAGTGGAAAAGAGAAAGTACTGAGATCATTTAGGAAACCTTGCATGTGTGTTATGTCCATTCATATTCAGGAAGGAGTTTAATTGCTGGTTGTCGTTGTGCATCTGATGTCCTGCTAACCTAAAACAAAGCCAGCACATCCTAGACAGAGGTCTGTGAGCAGTGTACAACCTGCAGTGTTACTCAGAGCTCCTTCTGCTTGAGGCACGGTACTCATAGGTCCAATATTGCTGCTATGGGGAATATTTTTTTAAGAAAATACAAGCATATAATTTAATCTTCATGGCAAGTACTCAGTAAAATGTTTTTGATATTTGAATGACCAGTTAGAAACTTTTCATTCAACTAACTAATGGCAGACTGCAAGTTTAAGTATGTGACTTCACCAAAATCTACTTTTCTGAAGTAAGGAGCTACGTTAAATGATTTTTCTCTTTTCTCTCATCATTCATTATGCTCATTATTTTCACTGTATATCTCTCAAGATCTCTAACTTGCAGAGAGTCCCACTGCAATGTGATTACGTGTTAATGAAATACCATAGGAACTGGAGGCTTTCCATTTAGCAATAGTGTGCTGCAGTTTAACTGGGTTGATGACTGAAATAAGCATGAAGAGAGAATTTTTGCCAGTGACTAAAGGCTGCCCTACCGTTTCTGCAACAGACCCCGTCGCAGCAGAGCAGCATCCTGGACAACGGGCAGGATGAGGTGCCTGTGAGTGGCCAGTGGAACCCCTACCCGCTGGGGCGGCGGGACGTGCCCCCCGACACCGTCACCAAGAAGGTAAGTGGCACGAGCAGAGCGGCTGCACGGCTACGGTTCCCTTGCCCTCCTGGGGAATCCATGGAAGGAGGAGCACAGGGTAATGGGGACAGGTTTGGGGGTTTGCTTTTGCCTCAAGGTTTAAAGGAACAATTGCTATGAATTAAGGACGTTTTCATTCCTGCTACCCATTTTTGTATTTATTTATGCAGATGCTAGTAGTACATCTCTAGTGTGTGAAGTGGGCACACTGGTTCAGCAGGTGTATTCTTGCATGTGTCAGACAGCCATCAGCCCCCTCTTGTCCTCTAAATATGTCATTTAAATTCTTCATTTGAATTAAATTCTTGAGTTCATGAAAAAAAACAACAACACACAACAAATGTGTTGAGATGGGGAGCAGCTCACTGTCCAGATTGTCACAGACATTTTAGCAGAGACATCCTAAGCACACACCATTTGCTGATAAACTAGAAGGGTGTCTAATTTCCAGTACCTCATGGCAGTAGATGGTACAGTGTTGGGATCCGGCCAGTTTCTGTGAAAACACTGGCTGCTGTCTCCCAGCCCGACTTGGCTCTGTTCATTGGCTGAGAAACTGCCTTTTTTAGATATTATCATCATAAAGCTGCAGAATAAAGGATCTTGACAAAGTGAACTGTTTGCAATCAGCTTTAGAAGGTGGAGCTGCACGTGTAAGCAATGATAATTACACTGATTGTTAACTGTATGGAGATGGGTCCTGCTCATTGATGAAGTAAAGTCTTATGAATCATAATGTGCACATTGATCATCTCTGCAGTCTAATTAACTGTCAGCACTGATGAAGCAAATATTTCCCTACTGGCTTCACATCTGTTTATCCAAGACAGTTTCAGCAGCACTAGCCCTTGCCTTTCCAAAAATGTAATGACGAGATAGTTTGCACGCATGCAGGAGGAGTGCTTAAAGATGGGAGCTGCGAGCTGTTGTACCTAGAGCAGCCCAGAGGCTCCGCCCGAGGTACAGGAGGGTAAAGAGGACAGTGCCTTGGCATTGTTTGCTGCAGTTGTCTCTGGCAGCCAAGATGTTCAAAGGGTTTCGTTATCCTGTGGTATGCAAGAAACCCGGATGAGATATTTAAGAGGAGTTACTCCTTATCTTCATGAACATATACTGGGATAAAGCCTGCACGTGTCCATTCACACAGTCTAATACAAGTCCATGTCTTTCATTTGTGCATCATCAGTGGTACTATAATAAGAAACTGCAGATTCTGTTTCATTCTGAATATTTCAGAGTCTCGCTGCTCAGATGTGGTAAGTACAAACATTGCATAGCTGTACTGAAATCTGCTTAACTCAGTGGAGCAATCCATCGTTACATCCGCTGTCAGCTACTTTAATTATACTGTAAATATTGGACACTGAGCTGAAAATAATTAACTTTTGTGGTGGATGTTAAATAAAGTACAGAATACAAATGAAATCAGGGGAAACAGTCTGCATAATAAAGTTTTTTTCTGCAGAATAAATAATTTCCGTTTCTAAGAAAAGGATTTGTTTTCAGCTTATCCACCTCCAGCAAGAGCCACAGTACGAATACACACAAAATCACGATATGATCTCTTCAAACAAAGTCTATTAATGGGAATGAGAAAATGAATTCTGAAAATTGTTTACCCACCATCCTCAGGAGGTAGTTTGCAGTGTGTTGGTACAACCACGCTAATGTCTTTTTCAGTGAAGTCACCTGGAGTGTCTTGGTTTATCAGCATCTGGGCATTAAAATACTGCAATTATTTGAAGTCAGACTTGGAAAATCTATAGAAATAAAGTTCAACATAAGGAACAATTAAATGATGTAAATATAAATTGTAGTATATGTTGTGGTTTTCCAGTAACACGATAGTACCAGTGTGAATGGGCTTGTGCAGAGCAGAGTCAGCCCATGGTAGAGCTGTACTTGGGAAACCACTGGAAGAAAAATTGGGACTTGTTATTCCAAGGGAAAGAGCATGTACAGTAAATGGATAGACTGTGTACCTAGGCTAATGTAGTATGCATATACTACTCATGTATGTTAGGTAGGTTGGGAATACTACGCAGTAGTCACTACATTATATATTACGTGAGTGCTTGTTTCTGTCCTCTTTGCTGTTCAGACTAGAGATTGAATGCCAGTTTTATTTTAATTTAACTACGATCATTTATGTAATCAGCCCATAATTTATGAGATCGCTCTCCTACGGAGAAGTTGGATATTTTAATCTTTAAATTGAATAATCCACTGACTTACTAAAAGACTGCAGTATTTATACTTCCTGGAAGACCCACTTTTTCTGCCAAGTCAATGAGACAGAAGTCAGCTACATTCTGAGTTGTGTGCTTCTCCGAAAAAAGGGAAGGGATAGAAGTGTGGCAGAGGGGAACCACCAAAAGGGAACCTGGAAGTCACTCCTTATGAAAAAGAGTAGTCGAAGTGAGAAAATGAAGATGGAAAACGAATGGCTGTCAGTTCAGCCGACCTGGGTGCATGCTGATGGTCCTGGGAGAAGATGAGCTATCCAGGTCTGGGATGTGTGTTTGGACCGTAGTAGCTGGGCTCTTCTGCAGGTACTGCAGGATGGCAGCAGATCACATGAAGGCTGAGGCCACGCAAACTCCTGGAGGTCCCTGCATGGGCTCTAACAGGCTCAGCGGCTGTGGAAGAAGCGTGTGCTATGGAACTGGAGCAAGGCAGCTGCCTCAAAATGGGGACACACAGAAGTGGCCAGGTCACCATTTCTCACCCTTTCAGACTTGGGAGTGTATCTGTTAGCCAGAACTGAGAAGCTGGAGCATCTTTCTGTTTCATCTCCAGCAATTGTTGTTCAACCCGTAGGTCTTTTAAGCTGGTGAAGAAGATTTGAGGATTTTCAGTGAAAAAGCACAATTTAATTTGTATTTGAAATAGATGTCTTCCTCTGAGGCAGAGAGTGTACCTGCTGTGTATGCTGTGGTGGATACACTGGGATTATATCTGAGTCGAACAGTGAAATTTATGAGATTCTGCTTTTTTTGGATCCTGTTGTGATGGCAGCCTGGCACAAGATAAAGCACAGAGCCCTGCTGCATGCGGTCACCTGCTTGGTGTGGATCTGCACAGCTCAGGGTGACACAGACTCAGTGACCTGCTGCGGGAATAGCCTGGTGCTGCTGGGGAGTTAAAGAACAGCAAAAAAAGTCCGTCCTGGGCATTTTTCTTCCCTTCTGATCTTGGAAGAATAGTAGATCTTTCTGAGCTGTAAAGTGGGATATTCACAGCACAGACTGACTTCACCAGGCTTTTCCAGGAGTAAGCTGATCAATGTCTGTTAGCACAGAGGAGTTTGGGCATTGAAGATTTGGGTACAAGACGCAACAGATTTCTCTGCCATTGCTCACTTTGGGACTATCCCTCTCATGTACTAAGATACAGACCTGCCAGAAATGTGGTCTAGTTGTTCTGGCTAGTTCCTTTGCCAAAATATAGTCAGCAAAAAAACACGTCAGAGCAAATCAGTTTTGCCTGCAGTCACTGCAGGAACTGCGTGTCTTTCAGTGTTCAGTGACTCAAGTAGCTCCAACTGCATCTGTATTAATGATGTATTCTGCAGACAAACCTTGAAAAGCCATTCAGATGTATTTTTGCTGTGACAACATGCAATAATTCTAATGCCCTGGCTGCCATAACTTGCAAGGCCAGGTGAATGTCCAGTGGGTAAGAATTGTTTTGATTTTTTGCTGTATTAAGTTAATCGTGTCTGAAATACAGTCTCACCACTGGTGACTCTTCCACCAGGATCATAAACGTTCCAAGGTAATGAGGATTCGACTTTGATGAGGAGATGTGGTTGTGCCCTTGGCTGGTGTTAACTCAATGTGAAGCACTGTTTAAGTAGCTCCATTCATCCAAAGACACTTTTAGATACTGAGATGTGCAGTCATAATGCTCATTCACGTTCAGGCTCTTCAAATAAAACTGCTGGATGATGAGTGCCTGTAATCTGAAAACAATGCGATGGAGTGACAATTCATGGAGGCGGTAATATTTGGTCATACAATGGAGCAGGAATTTTGCTCATTCCCTTACAGCTAAGTTGTGTGCAATTATTTATAAGCAACTTCTCAATCTTGTATGTAGGAAAAGTGTAAAATTGTCTTGACTTATTTTTATTTGCAGAGATTGGTCTCAAATATTTATCTAATTCATGTGCCTAAATAGAGAACATGTATTGAAGAATAAGCAAGTATGCAAGTTTACTATGTCAGGAATAGAATTCAAAACGCAAACCGCACTGGTTAGATCACTGCTGAAAATGTGGAAGGCAGTGGTGCAGAGGGGATAGAGGAATGGCAGTAATTGCCCGTTTTTTTAATGAAAATATCAGAATGTCAAGCCAATGTAAATTCAATGTTTCACTTACATTTGCAAAATATTAGAGTTTCAGTTTGGTAGAAATTATCATAGAAATTGGTAATTTGATTAATTAAATTTTGTAAGGAACACATTTTTTCCTAGGACAAGTTTAATTTAATTAATCATGCTTTCTGTACACAGCACACTACAATGGACAATATCTGTATTTGTGGCATAAACCTTATTCCAAACTAGCTTCAGAAACAAACAAACAAACAAAACATTCCAATGTCTGCAGCATGCACTCTGTTTCAATTTATTGTATTTTTTTCAGTTCAAGAAATATTTGGAGCAGAATCATGTATTATGACATGAGGAGACAGCTATTTTCTGTTCGTAAAACATACTCTGTCTGGCTAATCTCCCTTTATTCTCCTAGAGCTGCCAAATGTACTGTACATATCCTCACTGCTTTTGGTCACAGTTGTTTCCAGTCGTGGTCAAAAGACAAACCTCTGATGTGATTTAAGAGGTTTGCTTTGACTTGACTCTGTAAGTTGTAATAATTGCTTCTTTGCAGCTTCCTGACTTTCTGGCCTAACGGGTTGCGTTCCCCACAGGCAGGTAGCCATATCCAGACCTTAATGGGATCACAAAGCCTGCAGCACCGGAGCCGCGAGCAGCAGTACGAAGGAAACATGAACAAGGTGACCATCCAGCAGTTTCAGC